>NC_133326.1:120931912-121282532 GCF_042186555.1 Aquarana catesbeiana
CCTGGCTTTGGCCAATTACGGCTCTCTGTACAGACGGCGCTGTGATTGGCCAAGCATGCGGGTCATAGTGCATGCTTAGCCAATCATCAGCTAGCAATGCACTGCAATGCTGCAGTGAATTATGGGCCGCGACGTGCCACTCGAATTTGGCGCGAACGGCCCATATCGTTCGACGAATGGTCGAACATACGATGTTCGAGTCGAACATGGGTTTGACTTGAACCCGAAGCTCATCCCTAGTAATGACAGATCATGTGACACAGAGATTGCACACAGGTGGACATCATTTCACTAATTATGTGGCTTCTGAAGGTAATTGGTTGCACCAGAGCTTTTTATGGGCATCATAACAAAGGGGGTGAATACATACGTACAGTACATGCCAATTATCAGTTTTTTATTTCTGAAAAATAGTTTCATGTATATATTTTTCTAATTTTACTTCACCAACTTAGACTATTGTGTTCTGATCCATTACATACAATTCAAATTAAAAACATTGAACTAACACGTTCCCTTCTCCTAGAATAATTTTTCAAAAGGGCACACTGGCATATTACCTTGACTCAAAAACTGTTTTATGAGCAGAGTAACAAGCCAGGCAGGTTGTTAGCTAGAGCCACCCAACAACATGAATTAGCCTCCACGATCCATCATATTGTGGATTCTCAGGTAGGACATATACTAAAAACGAGGACATTGCACACCAATTCCATTCCTTTTATAGTAATTTATACAACCTGCGTTCGGGAGACACGGATCATACTGCGCGATGGAACCGTCAGGAATTGATTAAAGAATTCCTGATTAAACACAGTCCTTCTTCCTTGTCGCCAGATGATTCCCAAGCCCTAGAGGCTCCCCTGACAATAGAAGAGTTTCTAGTAGCTCTTAAAGCCACGAAACCAGGTAAAATTCTAGGCCCGGACGGCTATACGGCCCTTTATTATAAGACCTTCTCGGACATTCTGGCTCCACACTTTCTCAAAGCATTTAATTCACTCCCCACCGCTCCTGGCAGGTCAGACAGACTCCTGGAAGTTTATATCTCTGTAATCCCCAAGGAAGGGAAAGACCCCACCAACATTGATAGTTATCGCCCAATCTCCCTCCTGAACGCGGACATCAAGCTTTTTGCCAAAATTTTGGCAAATCGCTTATCTTTCTACATCCTGAGTTGGGTGGGCCTGGACCAGGTTGGCTTTGTCCCTGGAAGAGAAGCCAGGGACAACACCATTAAGGCCCTGAACCTGCATAACTGGCATACCTCCTCGCAACAGGAGGGCTTCTTTCGGGCAATGGACGCAGAGAAGGTGTTTGAAAGAGTGGCCTGGGACTATATGGACGTCGTCTTGACCTCGCTGGGGCTTGGACCCCGTTTGCGGGCTTTGATCCAATCATTATATGCTAACCCCAGGGCTCAGGTTAAGGTCAATGGCCACCTGTCGGACGCCTTCTCCATCCATAATGGAACCAGACAGGGGTGCCCCCTTGCCCCCTTGCTTTATATACTAATGCTAGAGCCCCTACTACGCTGCATACAAGCTAATCCAGATATCATGGGTTTTCAGATCCGGGAACAGGAATTTAAGATTGCAGATTTTGCGGACGACGTCCTACTTTTTCTTTCCTCGCCTGATATCTTTACCCAATCTCCTTCATACACTGGAACACTTCAAACACCTATCCAACCTAAAAATAAACTACTCCAAATCATTTGCGTTAAATATATCCCTACCCATGGACCTGGCAACTCAATTTCGTCTTTCAATGGAAAGCGGGAGCCATAACCTACCTGGGCATTCAACTCCCTGCTGACTTAAAAGAACTCTACAGCAGAAACTTTCAGATGGAACTACATAAGATACGCCAAGATCTCCAAAAATGGGATAGACCAAATATCTCCTGGTTTGGATGAGCATCCATTCTGAAAATGATAATCCTGCCCCGGCTGCTATATAAACTGCAAACAGTACTGCCTACCACCCTCCTTCTTTGGACTTTAGAAGTCCATATGCAGGGCCTTCCTTTGGGGTAATAAACCCCCACAGATAAGCTTGGTAAAATTGATACTTTACAAAATGTGTGGAGGAATTGGTCTTCCTGATCTTCAACACTATTACCGGGCGGTCCATTTAGCGCAAATCGTTGATTGGAGACTACACAGTCAATGTAATCACTGGGTCTCTTTAGAATACCTGGTGACGAACTCAGGTCTATGTCATGCTCCCTGGCTCTCTAGAAGACACGTTTCTCCACAAGCATCAACCCATCCCCTGATAGGAGCCACTGTACACAAATTTGATAGGGCATGTACTGTACATGCTGTCTCAGCTAAACTCTGCCCATCACTCCAGTGAGAGTTAACCCAGACTTTCCCCCAGGACTATGAGGTGCCTTCCTGAACACTTCTTCCAAAGAGGTCGCTTCCTACGACAAACTGATCTGATCTTGCTAAACTCTCTAACATGGGTACATTCCCGTTCTGGCCCTATATTCAGCTTAAACATTTCCTAGAGGACCGCCCCGCAAACAAGGTTCTACAAGACTCCCCACAAACTTGGAGTCACTCTGCAGTCGTTCGTCCCCCCAATGTCATGTCATCTCCACTTTCTATCCGTCATTATTCAAAAAACCCTCCACACTCTTGCGCTCAGAACGTACCTACTGGGAATCTGCCCTGGGATCTGAGATAGACGAGGAGTCTCTGAATGTTTCTGTTCAGAATGGATATAAACTGAAAACTCGCTGGTGTAGAACACCAGACCTGATATATAAATTCTCCCCCTCTGTCTCCGATCTTTGCTGGCAGTGTGGTACAGAACCGGGCACATTCCTCCCTATTTGGTGGGACTGCCCGATTTTCCAACCATTCTGGTGCAAAGTACATGACCTGACCAGACAAGTGTCATTGCTCCCGCTGGACTTTTGTCCTGCGCAATACCTCTTACATCTAGCTAAACTCCCAAAAAAACGTTATCACAAGTCAGTTGCCATGACCCGCTGGCGGTCCACATCCCCACCTTCCATCCCTGAATGGCTAAACAGAATAAATCATGTTGCTGAGATGGAGGAGCTGATCTATACTACCTTCGATAATAGCTCCAAATTTACGCCCACCTGGGAAACATGGATAACCTTTAAAAGATCCCAATCGTATGAAGACCTTAGGAGCGCCTCAAACTAACTCTTGAAACCAAATTCGGATTCAAGCCCAGCTGTGATACATTAAGGGTACTGAGCACTAGAAGCTGGAGATGGTAGCTGGTGCTAATTTCACCCCCTCTCCTCATTGGCATTCCCCCCTTTGCTCGTCTCCTCAGTTCCTTTCCCTTCTCGCCCCCCTTCCCACTTCCCCATCCCCTCCTCCTCCCTCGCCCTCCTCTCTCTCCCCCCCTCTTTTTTTTTTTTCTTTCCTTCCTGTCTTCTCCACATACACCCCTTCTTCACTTCTACTCCCCTTTCCTCGCTTAAACCTCCCTTTGAAGATATATGCGCAGGTCATTTTTTTCAGTGGGAAAGCGGGGGAAAGCAGTTCCGGCACCTCCAGTACTGAATGTATGTAATGGCAAGGGGTGCTGGGGTGGGCTGGAGGGTCTATTGTTGCTGGAACGGATCTATTTTTGAGTGGCGGTCTATTGTTGCTGGTGGGTCAATTATTGCTGGGAGAGATCTACTATTGATGAAGTGGGTCTATTGTTGCTGGCTGCTGGATAGTCTATTGATGCTGGCTGCTGGGAGATCTGTTGTTGCTGCTGGGTGGTATTTTGTTGTGGGGGTCCATTGTTACTAGGGGGGTCTATTGTTTCTGAGTGAATCTGTTGTTGCTGGGGGGGGGGGGGGTCTATTGCTGCTGGCTGTGGGGAATCTATTTTATTACTTTTCTTGCTATCATTAACAAATTTCATACAAATTACTTAGCACCACACAATTACAGTGAGGCAAAAAAGTATTTAGTCAGCCACCAATTGTGCAAGTTCTCCCACTTAAAAAGATGAGAGAGGCCTGTAATTGTCATCATAGGTATACCTCAACTATGAGAGACAAAACGTGGAAACAATCCAGACAATCACATTGTCTGATTTTTGAAAGAATTTATTTGCAAATTATGGTGGAAAATAAGTATTTGGTCAATATCAAAAGTTCATCTCAATACTTTGTTATATATCCTTTGTTGGCAATGACAGAGGTCAAACGTTTTCCGTAAGTCTTCACAAGGTTGTCACACACTGTTACTGGTATGTTGGCCCATTCCTCCATACAGATCTCCTCTAGAGCAGTGATGTTTTGGGGCTGTCGCTGGGCAACACGGAGTTTGAACTCCCTCCAAAGGTTTTCTATGGGGTTGAGATCTGGAGACTGGCTAGGTCACTCCAGCACCTTAAAATGCTTCTTATGAAGCCACTCCTTTGTTGCCCGGGTGGTGTGTTTGGGATCATTGTCATGCTGAAAGACCCATCCACGTTTCATCTTCAATGCCCTTGCTGATGGGAGGAGGTTTGCACTCAAAATCTCACAATACATGGCCCCATTCATTCTTTCATGTACACGGATCAGTCATCCTGTTCCCTTTGCAGAGAAACAGCCCCAAAGCATGATGTTGCCACCCCCATGCTTCACAGTAGGTATGGTGTTCTTTGGTTGCAAGTCCGCATTCTCTCTCCTCCAAACACGATGAGTTGTGTTACTACCAAACAGTTCTACTTTGGTTTCATCTGACCATATGACATTCTCCCAATCCTCTTCTGGATCATCCAAATGTTCTCTAGCAAACCTCAGACGGGCCCAGACATGTACTGGCTTAAGCAGTGGGACACGTCTGGGACTGCAGGATCTGAGTCCCTGGCGGCGTAGTGTGTTACTGATGGTAGCCTTTGTTATGTTGGTCCCAGCTCTCTGCAGGTCATTCACTAGGTCCCCCCGTGTGGTTCTGGGATTTTTGCTCACCGTTCTTGTGATCATTTTGACCCCACGGGGTGAGATCTTGCGTGGAGCCCTGACTATCTGTTCATAACCTAGAGATGTTTAGTCCGGGTTCAGCATGTTTCTATTTGATTAAACTGTAATCGTATATGTATGGGTATTACAGGCTCACTGAGCCATAGCTATATATGCTAAGTTTGTATTTTCTCAATAAAATGTTTATGCAAAAAAAAACAAAAAAACATTGAACTATAGGCTGTAATGTAAAAAATAGGTAAAAAGCCAAGGGGGTGAATACTTTTGCAAGGCACTGTAAATATTTTCCTTGTATAATGGAGGCTATACATACGGATTCACAGGGTAAATATGTTGTGATAGTTTTTACACTTTGGCAACATCGTTATGTTATTTACATCCCCCCTACATTTTCTTCTACAGTATTAAATGTAATTCTGGAGAGAATTACCCCATATTGTCCAGCAAAACTTTTTATGGGAGAATTTAAATCGTGCTTGTCCCCAGAGTTAGATATACCCAGTGGCGGCTGGTGCTCAAAATTTTTGGGGGGTGCAAACAAACTGAAAAATTCTAAAAAAAAATCTCATCAATTGCAGCCTTACTGTGCCATCAAACGCAGCCACTGTGCCCATCAATTGCCGCCACTGCACCATCAAACGCAGTCACTGTGCCATCAAACACGGCCACTGTGTCCATCAAATGCAGCCACTGTGCCCATCAAACGCAGCCACTGTGCCCATCAATTGCTGCCACTGTACCATCAAACACAGCCATTGTGCCATCAAACGCAGCCACTGTGCTCATCTATTGCCACCACTGTGCCATTAAACGCAGCCACTGTGCCCATCAAACGCAGCCACTGTGCCATATCAAATGCTCCCACTGTGCCATCAAATGCTGCCACTGTGCCATCAAATGCTGCCACTGTGCCCATCAAATGCAGCCACTGTGCCCATCAAACGCAGCCACTGTGCCCATTAAAGGCAGCCACTGTGCCCATCAAATGCTGCCACTGTGCCTTAAAATGCTCCCACTGTGCCCCATCAAATACAGCTACTGTGCCCATCTTATGCAGCCACTGTGCCCATCAAATGCAGCCACTGTGCAGCATCAAATGCAACCACTGTGCCCATCATATGCAGCCACTGTGACATCATATGCAGCCACTGTGCCCATCAAATGCAGCCACTGTGCCAATTAAATGCACCCACTGTGCCCATCAAATGCAGCCTCACTGTGCCCATCAAATGCAGCCTCACTGTGCCCCATCAAATGCAGCCTCAATGTGCCCCATCAAATGCTCCCACTGTGCCCCATCAAACACAGCCACTGTGCCATATCAAATGCTGCCAGTGTGCCCCCGTCCGCCGTCTGTACTTACCCTGCCTTTCGTTTCAGCCAATCAGGTGACGGGTAACAGATCCGAGCACCTGATTGGAAGAGAGGCGGTTTAGTGTTAGGAAAGCGAATATTCATTCACTTTTCTAACACAGCTGAGTGGGCGCTCGCAGGTCACCTTTTTTTGACGCCTATTAGAGCCTATGGCTCTAATTAGGTGCTTAAAAAAACCCTGCTGCTGTAATTCTGGCGCCCGAAAAGGGGCCGGGCACCTGAATAGGGGGAGGCAGTGGCGGCCATAGATAGATTAGAGGGGTGGCTGGAGAATGGGGGCGGCGCCCGTGCGCCCTTATGGACGCACCGCCACTGGATAGACCTATGCCCCCTAAACAGTGCTCTGCTTAATTAAATAATTGGGCACAGGCAGCAAGGGTTACAGAAGTCTGGAGATAGAAAAACTCAGCTAAACGTGCTTATTCTTTTTTTTTCCACGTCCTATAAGAATTCTAGTCTAGACCTGGCATTTGCTAATCCAGCTTTGTTGAAGGATATGATAGAAGCCACATATTTGCTCAGTGGTTTGTCAGATCATTGTCCCCTGTCCCTGTTAATCAGCACCCCTGCCTCCAAAAATGCATCATTGTGGCGATTAGGGCCACATTGGGTTTCTCATCCTACCATAGTAGATAGTATGCCATCTTTGATACAGGCAGTCCCCGAGTTATGAACACCCGAGTTACGAACAACTCCTACTTATGAACGGCCTCAATGCCGGCAGCTTGTGCTCCATGCTGGTCCCGGATACCTCCGAGCAGCTATCTTGCCACATCCCACACTGCAGTACTACATGTACTGCATGGCCAGAACAGCCCCAGAAGCGCCCGAAACATCCCACATCCATGCACAGGCGGAAATTACACTTACAAGCAGTGTTCCGACTTACACACAAATTCCACTTACAAACAAATCTACAGTGCTTATTGTGTTCGTAACTTGGGGACTGCCTGTACTTTAATATTGGGAGAATAATGCTGGGTCATCCTCTACAGTTATTGTAGAGGCCTTTAAGGCCTTTGTTCAGGGCCAGTACATATCAGCTATAGCTGTGCTCCGAAAAGATCAGTTGGATATCACCCAGTCTTTACAAACATCGGTGGAAATCCGGACTGAATCCTACAATTTGGACCTTAGCATTAGTAATTTTGAATTGTTAATGGCCGCCCAGCGAGATCTCCATTTACATATGACTGAGGTTGCTAGGTTAGAACTATATAGAAATAGTCAGAGAGTTTTTGAACAAGGGGATAAAAATGGTGGATTTCTAGAAATGTTGGCGCAACATCCAATTACCCTTATACCAGAAATTACTACTTCTAGTGGAGAAAAAGTTACCTCTGCACACGATATACTGAATGCAGTGGGTAGCGCTGGGATGGTTGTTGGATAGGGAGAGAGAGGCTCTAGTTTTTCCTATCACCCGGGAGAAGGTCTTGGTGGCCATACAAAGCTCCTGGTCCAGATGGTCTGCCCATTGAATTTTACAAAGTACATGGTGACATTTTAGCTTTGAAACTTGCTACGTTATATACAGAGTGTCAGGTAGATGGGTCCCTTCCTGATTTCATGAGGCATGCTCATATATTTCTTAGCTCAAGGCATCTAAAGATCCAAAGTTGTGCTCCTCGTGTAGGCCCATAGCCTTGCTTAAAAATGACCTTAAAATCTTGTTGAAATTACTTACCCTTCGATTACAACATCTATTACCTTCTACTATTGATCTGGACTAAACAGGCTTTTTGCCCCAAAGGGTGACCGATAATAATTTACGTAGACTCTTTAACAATTTGCATGTCCAACATGTAAATGTAGGTTCCAGAACGGTGGCTTGTCTAGACATGGAGAAGGCCTTCAGCACGGTCGAGTGGCCTTTCCTATTGGTAGTCCTTATAAGGATGGGATTCCCATTGTTGTTTATTTCCTGGTTACAGTTACTTTACCGAAACCCTATGCCATCTGTTAAGTTGGGAGGATGGTTGTCAGCGCTTTTTCAGCTATATAGAGGTATCCGACAGGGCTGCCCTCTCTCTATCGTTCTTTTTGCCATGGCAATCGAGCCTTGTGGCTTTCCAGGTTTCCCTCGATATTTGGGGACTTTGGATCGGTGGGCTGGAGGAGAGGGTAGCCTTGTACTCGGAAGACCTATTGTTATTTTTAAATGATGCCGGTCCCTCACTTTAAGGAGCTCTTAATCTGATGAATGCCTATTCTGCAGTCACAGGGCTCAAGGTGAAGTGGTCTTAATCTTTGTTGTTTGCTTTAGATTTAGGGGCACAGGCTACAGCACTCCCTGATACACCACTGCAATGGGTGACGGAATTTAAATATCCAGGAGTGATAATCTTGCGACAGGCTTCTCATTTTCTGTCACTTAATTTAGCTCCAGTAGTACAAGATGTAAGGATAAAACTGAAAGCATGGGAGACATTGCCTCTGTCTTAATGGGACGTACAAACTTAATAAAATTAAGATTCTTCCAAAGTTCACATATTTATTTAGAAATTCTCCACAATGGCTGCCAAAGTCCTTTTTTTTTACTTCTACGTAGTATTTTTTTCTTCTTTTTTAAGGGGAATTAATCTCCTAGGTACAAATTGTCCACTCTTATGTGACATATGTCTCAGGGAGGCCTAGCTTTCCCAGATTGTCATAAATATTATCTGGCGCCACAGCTGGTTATGGCTGTATGGTGGCTGAATCCAGATGAACACAACCCCTCCACGATGTTAGAGGGCGCGGTAGTTCAGTCTATGGAGGCACTTCAATTTCTTTTATTTCGTGGCCTTAAAGCTCCATATAATTTGAGTCCCCCCATGGTAGCCACTATTAGGGCTTGGAAGATGGGGTTGGCCTGTGAAAATGATCCCAGGTCAGCTCTATCGCCGAATACCCCTTTGTGGTGTACCCCTTTGTTACCTCACTTAGGTTCCATCCCAGATCCAGGAGCTTGGGCTAAGTTTAATGTGAAAACTATTGACCAAATAGTGTACCAAGGAGCCTTATTGTCTTTTTCACAATTGTCATTAGATTTTAATATACCTGTTGGTTATTGTTTTCGTTACCGTATATGCAGCTTTCACATGCTTTTCATGGTCAATTTCCCCAAGGTCCGCCTCAACTTGAAAAGTCCATGTTGGAACAGGTGTTGAGAACTGGTTGTTCTAAAAAAGCTACCTCACGTTTATATGCTCACCTTATTTTGGTGTCTTTGCTTGATATGGATAGGCTCCGAATACGGTGGTTGCGAGACATTCCTGAGTTGGATGGGGATGAATGAAATGATATTTGGGGTTTTCCGTTTCAAGTCTTGGTCTTCCTTTTGAGATAGACTTCTACAATTTAAGATACTTTATCAAGCTTATTATACCCCATATAGATTACATAAAATGAGCCCATTGCATTCCCAGGGTTGGTGGGATTTTTTTTTACATACATTCTGGAATTGTCCAGTTATTATCGAATTTTGGACAGAGTTTTTGGATGTGACTGTAGATGTTACATCCATTTCTCTGAGACGAAAGATGGAGATCTGCTTACTAGGGTTGGTGGGGAATATCATCCCTACATTATGTTGGAAAAGGCTGGTTCCTCCTTCAATGGGTTTTTGGAAGTACTTAGTAAATAATAGTCTACCATTGTGTAAAGATACCTATTTTAACAGAGGGTGCCCAAAAAAATATGAAAAGATATGGTATAGTTGGTTAGCAGAGCCTACAACCGCCTCTGAACATTACAGAGCATATTTGGTAGGAGCTGAGGTATTTACAAGCCGCACCATAGTATTAGTTTATATGGTTTTGGGTGAAGCTCTTATTGATTTTTCTTGAATATGTATTTTATGATTGTTGTATTGAGATTCCTGTGAGAGCTCACCTTGGGAATATGTTTAATGGAATTATGTGTATTATGAAATGCGTTAATAAAAAGAATTAAAATAAAATTTAAAAAAATGGCCAAGCACGCTCCTTTATTTCCAGATGATAAAAAAACGGGCTCCAACCTCCCCTTATGGCTGGCCAAGCACACTCCTTTATTTTCAGATGATCAAACAACATACTGTTGCATACATGTCAAACAAACATACATCTGTTTTATATTAATATGTATCTTAGATCTATATCCTTTTTTATCTTTAATACATTTAGGTTACATTTATAAAAGACTAAGTGATATAAACCAGAATAGGTATTTTTTTATCCTATCCTCCTCTATGTAATCTCCCTATCTTATAATATCGAATGTTATACTATAACTTCTGCCTTATCCATCGTATATATGGTGTTTGTTCATCTTATTTTTAACCCTAATGTTTGTTTGTTTTTTAACTTATTTTTAGCTTTTTTTTTTTAACCTACAATAGGGTCAAAACAGCAAAAAGACATACCTGTAAAAAGAAGTCTCACTATCTTTTAAAAAAAAAAAACTAAAATTATTTTTAGATGGTAAAAAAGAAAAACAAATCCAGTTTCCAACCTCCCCTTATAGCTGGCCAAGCGCACTCCTTTATCCAGTTACCAAAAAAATAAAATAAATGGGGGGGTTGTTTCCAGATCATGGCTGAGTAGGACGCTTGTACAGAGAGCTCCTGGTGTGTCAAAACTTTTCCTTCTCTGATCGCTGAAAGACATCTGACCAGAGGCACAGATAGTAATGCTGAAGCAGAGGCAAGCCCAAGAGAGGCAGTGGGACTTGTCAGAACCTGACCTCCACCAATTTTTTACCTCACAATCGGTGGAGGAATCGGCGGGCAGTGTGCTTAACATGGCGCTGGTACACTGCTGGAAGGGATGGCTCTGCAGGTACACATTCCTCGGCTCCTTTCCTTGAGGAGGAAAACTGTCAATTGAGCATTGCACACTGCTGATTACTGAGAACCGAGTTGATCCCATGGACATTTCACCCTCTCTCCCCACTGAACTGAGAGAATTGCTGAAATAGCTATCAACCAAGGGAAACTTTGATGTTTTGGCAGAGAGGGTAGAAAACTCCTTCTGAACAGAGATATTCACCCTGCAATAAACTACCACTGTGCCAACTGAAAGAGTAGACTCCATTGAAACAGCTGTATCTGAAACTACCCAGCAGATTCAGAACACTGAATCCCAACTCAATGCAGCCCTCACTTCACTCAGAAAGGGTGCACTGCACGCTCGGACCCAAGCCTGCAGACCCTAACCAGAGACATCCTTTGTCACATATATTTTTACACAGAAGAAAGAGATGCTCTGTAAGACTTGGCACAACAACTTATTAATAGATATTGATGGAGCCTCCCTTCCAATACTTCCAGATCTGTCAAGAAATACTGAATTTGGTGGGTGATAGGGTAAATGGAAAAGCCATTTATTTATCAAACATTTAGTTATAAGTATCAAAACATGTGTTTCTGACTAAGCAGATATACTTGGCACAAATATGTTAGAAGTCATATGATGTAACAGCTGTTTTGGTTGTGGTCAAATGCCATTCACACCTTCAGCTGTGAAAATGTCAATTTCTGGCTTTTCCCACAGAACTTGGGAAGTGACATGTACATGTTAAATGACCATCTACATATCAATGAATATCACCAAAGAGTTGAATGGGACTTCAAAAGAGTCCCATTCAAGGTGCCACCCCCTTCAGAATGTATAAATTGAACTATGAGGCTCTCAGCCATTTCAGAACAATTATTTTGAACGTATCACCATGTACTGTATTATTCTCCCTGCTTGTGGATAGCTACATGCTTGAATATTAAATACATCTTTTTAAATCTGGCTTCAGCAGTCAACATGTTATTGAAACCCTTTGAGTTCTGGGGTTTCCCTATCAGTGGGCAATCATAAAACCCAAAGGAAAAGCATAGGTCTAGGGGACTTTGAATGAGGCTAACCATTGGAGAAATCAATACATACACATAAAATTATTCCAAAATATAAAATGCACCAACCCTACGTAAATGCGTGTGACAGCTGCCCCTTTAAGTGCGAATCACACTAATAAATCGTACAAAAAATATAAAGTAGGCACTAATTAAATTACATGCATTCTAAAATTTCACATGTGCTAAGTAATAAAGATTACACCCACTGTAATAATCACTATTGTGCAATACCAAAAATGCACAAAAATTGCGTGCATTTTTTGTTATTTTTGGTATTGCACAATAGTGATTATTACAGTGGGTGTAATCTTTATAACTTAGTACATGTCAAATTTTAGAATGCATGTAGTTTAATTAGTGCCTACTTTATATTTTTTGTGCAATATACACATAATAATATTTTTTTTGCATGATAACAAACACATACAGCATAATAAACAATTTACAGACATGATGGAATAAGGGTAAAAACTATTCATTGAGCTAAATCATATTGACTAATTCTTCATAGTACCATAAGGCTATGAAAGTATTAATAACATTTCATTGATAAAACCAAACACCGAAATTCATAACAGCAGGACAATCCAACATTTTTCCTAAGCATCCTATAACTCTACATGTTTCGTGGATTGATCTCCACTTCTTCAGGAATAGATGCAGAAAAGGGAGTCTAAAAGTAATATATGAAAAAACTAAAATAATTCATATATAAAGGGCATATTCCAGAAAAGGTATTGTAGGGGCAGACCCTTAATACTTACATACCAGCTCAGCTGCTGCTGCCCTTTATTCCACTGCCTCAGAATGCCAACTACTGTTAATTATTGCAATGGTGAGGCAAGTCACTCTTTATGTTTCAGTTGTCCCTGGCAGTTGGCTCAGTTCAGTAAATGCTGTTACCTTATACACTGAATTTCAGGGGGACATTGGCCCCATGATTTGGGATGATTTCATTATTCCCCTGTGCACACGCCAGGGTATGAGGGTGTAATGGTGGCTTTGCCACACAGGGTGACTAATATCATGCAAAAGTTTACTAATGTTTTCATGTATTGCACTGTAGTCTTGTGATGGGGAACATTGGATTCCCTTTTGGTTGTTGTTGAAGCTTATATAATGTCGCACTTCTCTTGTCTTTAGCCCCCTTTTCTTTTTCTAGCACAAGCTTCAGCTTTTTGTTACCCGCTAAGGGTCTTATGTGCCATTCCTTATGGGACCATATTGCATCCACGCAGGGTTTTTCCTGTCAGCTCACAGTCTATCTATCTGTTGCTTGCCTGCTTGCCATAACCTGTCACTCAGGAGAGGGACAAATACGGTATCAGTGATAACTCCCCTGCGCATACTGTCTCTTAACATATGGAGATGAAATACCCCAGTGAAGAGGAGAATGGTACTTAAAGGAGAAGTACAGCCAAAGTTTGTTCGGGTGTACTTCTCCTATGGATCACAGGAGTGCAGTCCATTCTGCACTCCTTTGACCTGTTTTCAGCAGACAGCGGGCTGAAGAACACTGTCGGCTGATGTCACAGAGACGGTCCAGGCTGGGGAAAGATTGCGACCATATGGTTGGACCGGCACTTGGCTCAGCCTTTCAGTGAGTCGCTGAGAGCCTGAGCCAGCCGCTCCCGCCCCCTCCAGAGCTGAGTGCAGGGGTGGAATGGCAGAACAGTGAGCCGGTGACTGACAGTTACCAGTATATAAAAGAAAAATGCAGCGCGTAAATGTCCATAGAAGAGGAGAAAAGGTCCAACAATCCCAGGAAGCACGGGAAGCACCTGATGGGTGAGTGATCCTTGACTTATAAGCGAGTAATAGTCTTCCACCAACACCACAATAGGCCAAGCCTCTTACCCTTAGGAATGGACACCTAGGTTATAGGTGGTCATTAGCGCTCAAACTTAGCACCCAAATTTTAAGTGGTTTGATATACTACACCATGAAGTGGTATTTGTTCTTACACCTTTTAACATGAGGAGAGTTGCCTGGATTCATGCTGGAGCAGTCCGTGGTGGATATGACTCAGAGGAGATTGGTGTTTGGGCGCTAATTACCACCTATAACCTAGTGGTCCAGTCCTAAGGGTAAGAGGCTTGGCCTATTGTGGTGTTGGTAGAAGACTATTACTCACCTATAAGTCAAGAATTGCTCACCCATCGGGTGCTTCCCAGGACTGATTGACTTTTTCTCTTCTTCTATGGACATTTACGTGCTGCATTTTTCTTTTATACTGTATACTTGTAAATTGTTGCCCACAATATATGTCAGCTGCTGTCCATTTGCCATTTTTAGCCTAAGCACAGTAATTTTCTATTTTTCAACTGACAGTTACCAGCTCATGGAGCACTGAGATCTGAGCGATCAGCGACCTTTGATTGCTCAGTTCTCAGACTTAGAGCCGGTGGGGTGCCCATGCTGCATCCACCTAGGTAAGTATTATTTAAAGAAAAAAACAAAACCCAAGCTTTTATTTTAATGATTTGAAGAAGCATAAAATTCAGGTCGCGTTCCTCCAAGATACCCATTTTTCTGTGGCTAGGATCCCAAAGATGTCTGATAGATATTTCCATATAGGGTGTCATGCAAGCTCTTCCAATAAATAATCAAGGGGAGTGTGAAGGGAGTCACGTCAAGAGTGTGTGGGAGTGTGAATGTGACGTCAAGAGTACAACACCAAAATAAATTAATTCCACTGTATCAGATTACTGGGACATTGTATGAGCTTCGCCTCATAGACTGTTGTAGACCGTTGCCGTGCAGTCTGTGAGCTCAGGAGCAAGCCTGCTTGGGTGCCCCATAGCAAGCTGCTTGCTCTGGGGGTAGAAGGGAAGGGGCAGGAGTGCCAGCAGGGGACCTGAGAAGAGGAGGATCTGGGTTGCTCTGTGCAAAACCACTACACACAGCAGGTAAGACAAGTTTGTTATTTTTAACAAAAAAATAAAACATTGCCTTTAATTTGGGGCAAGCTGTGCTTGCTGGACATGCTGTATTAACTGTATGTACAGTGCCTTCAAAAAGTATTCATACCCCTTGAAATTTTCCACATTATGTCATGTTACAACCAAAAATGTAAATATTATTAGTATTTTATTGAAATTGTTGTGTGACCTAATTGGTAAATAGAGTTCACCTGTGTGTAATTTAATCTCAGTATAAACACCGCTGTTCTGTGAAGCCCTCAGAGGCTTGTTAGAGAATCTTAGTAAACAAACAGCATCATGAAGGCCAAGGAACGCCTCAGACAGGTCAGGGATAAAGTTGTGGAGAAGTTTAAAGCAGGGTTAGGTTATAAAAAAATATCCCAAGCTTTGAACATCTCACGGAGCACTGCTCAATCCATCATCCAGAAATGGAAAGAGTATGGCACAACTGCAAACCTACCAAGACATGGTCGTCCACCTAAACTGACAGGCCAGGCAAGAACAGCATTAATCAGAAAAGCAGCCAAGAGATCCATGATAACTCTGGAGGAGCTGCAGAGATCCACAGCTCAGGTAGGGGAATCTGTCCACAGGAAAACTATTAGTCGTGCACTCCACAAATCTGGCCTTTATAGTAAAGCGGCAAGAAGAAAGCCATTGTTGAAAGAAAGCCATAAGAAGTCCAGTTTGCGAGAAGCCATGTGAGGGACACAGCAAACATGTGGAAGAAGGTGCTCTGGTCAGATAAACCCAAAACTGAATTTTTTGGCCTAAAAGCAAAACGCTATTTGTGGCGAAAACTAACATTGCACATCACCCTGAAAACACCACCCCCACCGTGAAACATGATGGTGACAGTATCATGTTGTGGGGATGCTTTTCTTCAGCAGGGAAGCTGGTCAGAGTTGATGAGAACATGGATGGAGCCAAATACAGGGCAATCTTAGAAGAAAACCTGTTAGAGTCTGCAAAAGACTTGAGACTGGGGCAGAGGTTCACCTTCCAGCAGGACAACGACCCTATGCATACAGCCAGAGCTACAATGGAATAGTTTAGATCCAAGCATATTCATGTGTTAGAATGGCCCATTCAAAGTCCAGACCTAAATCCAATTGAGAATCCGTGGCAAGACTTAAAAATTGCTGTTCACAGATGCTCTCCATCCAATCTGACGGAGCTTGAGCTATTTTGCAAAGAAGAATCAACAAAAATGTCACTCTCTAGATGTGCAAAGCTGGTAGAGACATACCCAAAAAGTCTTGCAGCTGTAATTGCAGCGAAAGGGGGTTCTACAAAGTATTGACTCATACAAATACAAACACACGCCACATTTTTCACATACTTATTTGTAAAAAAATTTGAAAAACGTTTATTGTTTTCCTTCCACTTCACAATTATATGCCACTTTGTGATGGTCTATCATATAAAATCCCAATAAAATACATTTACGTTTTTGGTTGTAACCTGACAAAATGTGGAATACTTTTCAAGGCACTGTATGTAGCCTCAGTTACATACAGTGGAAGCGGAGCAGATCTGGCAGTGAAATAAGAACTTCCCATCCCACTATTGGAGCAAAATAGAGTCAGTGCTTGCTTAGCCAGTAACAGGAAGCTTTTTATTCTATGAATGTATAAAAAGCTTCCTATGATTGGCTGAGGTGAAGATTGTAACATAATTTGCCTGCCTCTCTGCCTCAGCCAATCAGAGCCAGATTTGTATTAATTCATGAATGACAAAGTTTCCAGTGAATGGCCAAGCAGCATTCAGACTGACTCTATTTTGTTCTGGGAGTGGGACGGGAAGTTCTCGCTCCACTGCAAGGACACGGCGCTGCATACTGTATGTAGGTGAGGCTAAATACAGTTAATACAGCGCACTTGTTAGTACAGCAAAGAGTTTGTTTGGGCCAGGAGTTAAAGCGGAGGTCCGCTGAAAAAAAAGTATTAAAAGCCAGCAGATACAAATACTGCAGCTGCTGACTTTTAATATATGGACACTCACCTGTCCAGGGAGCCCGTGATGTCGGCAGCCGAAGCCGATCCGTCCATCGGCTCTCGGCTGCTGCCGCCGCCATCCTCGGTAAGGGAATAAGGAAGTGAAGCCATGCGGCTTCACTTCCTGGTGCCCTACTGCACATGCGCGAGTCGCGCTGCACGTCCTCTCTGGTCCCTGCTGTGTTCTGTGTCTCACAGAATACAGCAGTGGAGGAGAGTGTAGGTGCCGGAAGTGGCGTAGGTCACCACAAGCGCCGCGGTGATCTATGCCAGGAAGTGGGAGCAAATACCTGTATTAGAAAGGTATCTGCTCCCTCCTCCCCCCTGAAAGGTGCCAAATGTGACATCAGAGGGGGGGAGGAATCCAAAAAGTGGAAGTTCCATTTTTGGGTGGAACGCCACTTTAAGCTTTAAGCAGATCAAATCTAAAGTAAGAGCTATTTGTGGGCAGCACTAGAATAAAAAAAATTGACTTACCAAGCCTTTATCATGGATTTGCTGGAGTCCAACGATGATTTCTGCTGCGTAGAATCTGTTGAAGGAGGAACAAAAAAGGATTTGTATTCTCTCTCTCTCTCTATATATATATATAAATATATATTGATAAATATCAGGCAAATAAATATTGAGAGTATAGCCTCATATAAAGAGTTTTTAATACAAAAATTAGCAAGGTACCATCGTCCAAATTGATATATGGAAAAAGAGGGATGAGAATGGGAAGATAGGGCAGTTGCTGAGACTGACCATAAATCTAGTCCCAAACTCAAGAGAATATGATGGACTATCTAGGTACTAATAACAAACAAATGAATAATATAAAAAATATTTATTACATAAAAAAAGGATATACAGGGTATATTAAAACAAAAATTAACAAAAAATGTATTTTCAAAAAGCAAATACTCAGGGTACTCCTAGAAAGTATCTGCTGTTGAAACAATTCTCGAAATTGACAGGGTTCTCTACAAGTTTCGTGGGTAATCGCTTCTTCAGGAGAAAGTAGATAATGGAATAAGGCATAGATCGAATACATAATATTCAAACATGCACATTATGAAATTCAGCAAATTATACATCAAAATTATTATTGACGAATTGCTCACCAGGCCGCAAGGACGGCCTATGTGTAAAACCACTAGCCCGATCTGGAAGCTCCCCCTGCGGCGGACAAGGGGGATGTATGCGGGTATGAGTCTGAATAAAGAAAATATATATATTTATATATAATCGAAGTGAAGAGAATTTATTTACTGCATATTTTCAGATATACCCTCAGTGCTCCTAGTTCACAATCAGAACCATTTTCAAAGAGGCTCTATTCAAAAACACACAAGGTGCTGAAGGGGTTTTCTGTATTTAGAAAATGGATCGTGGGGCATCTGAGAATTATTCCTAATTGTGACTGCGTGGCTAGTTTGGTTTGTTGTGTTCTCAATTGTCTGTGTAGCCCTAAACCACCCAATGTTAGCTTTAGGACTATACTGTATGTTCTTCTTTTGTATTGTGATGTCCTACAGGTGAAGTATTTGTTATTGTAACATTTGAGTCAGAGTTGCTTTGATTTTTAATGATAGTGCCTACCTGATGCTTTCGATATCCAAACGTTCCCGTTGTTCCAGATGCTTTTGAAGATCTCTTCCAGGGGCATACTCCATCATGATCCAACAATACTTCTAAAAGAGGTAAAAGTGGAGAATATGGTAATCTGATATTTATTTATTTATTAATAATATTGTGTTCTACAATCATCTAATAGTCCTAGATAATTGACATAATTATTTTAATTAAAATATGGCCTATGTTCCCTGCTGCTCTCAGTGTCTCTTGTGAGAAAAGGAAGAGGGAGCAGCACTTCTGCAGATGGGACAGTGCTGGATCGAAGGAGGAGTCAAGTAAGTGTTTGGGGGGCACAAGTAGTGGGATGTTTTTTACCTTTACACAGGGAATGCTTTAAGGTAAAAATGTTGACTTTAGAACCACTTAAACAAGGAATAAATAGAACTGTCATAGTATTTGACCTTTGATATGAGGGGGTATCTGGTCATTTATCAGGGTCCAGTAGTTTATAGAGATATGTCTTTATGTGAAATATAGGACTTGCACTAGCCACAAAAAGTCTATATGGGAAAATAAGTAAGCATGTACAGCATGGGGTATGTCCAAGATGGTGCTGGGAGCAGAAGTGCTGTAGAGTAGCTCCCGCTCCGGACTCTAATCCTGCTTATATCCTAGCATGGAAAAGGAACAAAACCTGCCTTAGCCTCCTCCGTCTACCCGCGGGAGCGAGGGGAGGATGAAAAAGAACAAAAAGGGGACCCAGAAGAGGTGCAATGATGCAGTGAGTACCCCGCCGAAACCTAGGCCTACCCCTGCCCCGGCCTGCCACATGGAGACCCAGACTCCATCCCCGCCCGACGGCGCCATCCAGGCCGGCTCCACAGCTTTTGATGCCTTGATGCTCGCCATCACTACCTGCTCGTCCACACTAACAGTCAAAATTGACCATGTGCAGACGGAGACAGCCCTCATCCGCCGAGATATGGACAAATTTAGGGAGCGGGTGACCGAGGTGGAGAGGCAGGTGTTGGGAACAGAGGACGTTCAGAGAGAACATCATGCGGACTTGCAGGTCCTTAAATTCAGGGTGAAAATTCTCAAAAAATTCTCGCGGCTAGAGCGGAGGACGCCGAGAATCATAACCAACGCAACAACCTGTGGGTTCTGGGCTTCCCGGAGGGGGCAGAGGGAGCAGACCCGGTGGCCTTCATGCATGGCTTCCCACTCTCCTCCCTGGGGCGACCTTTTCCCCGCACTTCTCCATCGAAAGGGCCCAGCGCATTCTGGCGTCCAGAGGCCCACAAGGTGCCCCCCCGCGCACATTTATCTTTAAATTCCTCCATTACAGAGACAGGGATACGGTGCTTCGGGCAGCACGCCTACAGGGGGAACTGAAGTTTGAGAATGCCAAGCTGCTCATATTCCCTGATTATTCTATAGAAACACAAAAACAGCACAAGTCATTCAATCAAGTCTGTGCTATGCTCAGAGAGAAGGGGGTTAAATACAGTATGCTCTTCCCCACCAGACTACGGGTACAAGACAGAGAAAGAGTGCAGTTCTTCACCTCTCCAAGGGAAGCTGCCGCTTGGGCTGAAACTCTGCAACGCTGAGGTTTTTGTTTTTTTTAACCTGTGCATTTACTTGTGACTAATCATCCAACAAACAAGATTGAGCTCCTTTGCTAGGGATCATTGCATATCCTCTGTGCCAGCTGGCCAGAGTGAACCCCTGTGGCTGCGGCCTGACCTGATCTCCCCACTGCACTGCCTGAACGGGGAGACAGCTCAGGTACCCTCCGCCCCTCCTACCGCCCTTCCTGACTGAGGGTGGACTAGAGTCCTTGGTGGTTGCAGCGGCATATGGCGGTGACTGGTAACAGAGGATAAACTGCTGTAGACATATCATCGCATACCTCCTGACTGCCTGTGTGGGGCCAGTTTGAAGGCTCTCACTTTTTTGTTTTTTATTGCATGACAGTAATGTGTTTTCTTGAACTGCCTAAATTGTTGTGGGCATGGGGTTCCCCCCTCAGACCTTTTCAGGTCGGATGGGGGGCCCCTGGTCAGCCCACCCTATTACTTCTTCCTGTGATTTAACACTGAATTCTCATGACCACCCTTAACGTACTCTCCTGGAACACACGTGGGTTGAACTCAGCCATTAAACGTTCTTTAGTATTTCAATTTACCAAAAAACATAATCCCCATGTCTGTGTGTTACAGGAGATGCATATGATTGGAAGCAAAACTCTTGGTCTTAAGAAGCCATGGGTGGGCCATCACTATCACTCCACCTACTCCAATTTTGCTAGGGGGGTTAGTATCCTTGTGCTGAAAACCCTCCCCTTTAAACTTTTAGATCTGATACTGGATCCGGAGGGTCAGTTCGTTATTGTGTATGCATTGATCCACAGTATCCCATGGATCCTATCGGGTATATATCTGCTGCCTCCTGCCTCGCTTAAACTCTTGAACTTGATTACTGCCAAATTGGCGCAATTCCCCACGGATAACGTGGTGTTGATGGGGGACTTCAACCTTGTCCCGGACCCTGACATGCACAGATGCGCAACTAGTGGGGCAACTCGTCAGGGCCTAGCGGCCTGGGTGGACACCTATGGCCTCACAGACATGTGGAGGTGGAGGCACCCCCCGTCTCGGGCCTTCACATGCCACTCCACGTCCCACAGGGTCTTTTCAAGGATAGATCTGGCCTATGTGGGGGCACCTGTCCTGCCTGGGGTCCAGGACATTGAGATCCTCCCTAGGGGAATCTCGGACCATGCCCCCTTGCTTTTGACACTGGAGTTGGCAACTGATCCATCCGAGAGGCTCTGGAGGCTTTCCAGGTTTTGGATTTTGGACGGGGAAGTTGACCCCCTCTTCCGCATCGAATTAGAAACATACTGGAGAATAAACCCCGGCTCGGTCGCGGCAACCTGGGACGCCTTCAAGGCCTATTCTAGGGGGCAGTATCAGTTAATTATAGCTGAGGTCAGGAAGAAACGGAGGGAAGACCTCGATAGGATGGAGAGAGAGGCAACTGAACAAGAGGCCCTGTATGTTCGTACCCGAGACCCCCAACATTATTCCCGCTTGCAATCTTTGACCCAGGAGGCCCTTCTTCTCCGTACGAAACTGACATAGAAGAAAATGCTCCATCAATCCCAGCATATCTTTGAGCAGGGAGAGAGGACTGGGCGTCTGCTGGCCTAGTTGTCCAGGGTGCAGTCGGGAGTTATGACTATTGCACAGATTTAGACCCCTGACGGTACTCTCCTCTGTGCTCCCAAAGATATTAACCAGCGCTTTGCGGAATATTATCAACAGCTGTATAGCTCCCAGGTGTCCTACGACCTGAATGACCTTACTAGCTATCTTGACAGCATCGACATACCAGTACTTACCCCTGCCTCGACAAGGAAACTAGACGCCCCCTTTAAGATAGAAGAGATACAGGCTGCGCTCAAGATGATGCAGGCAGGGAAAACACCGGGCCCGGATGGGCTCCCAGTCTAATTTTATAAAACGTATGTGGAAGAACTAGCCCCTAAGTTTCAGGAACTGCTGCCCCAGTAAGCGGAAGCAGGGACGATCCCAGAATCAATGAGTGATGCGGTAATAGTAGTTATCCCCAAGCCTGGGAAGGACCCTATGCAATGTTCCTCCTACCGCCCAATATCCCTCCTCAATGTCGATGCCAAAATACTGGCCAAAATACTGGCCAATATGTTGAACACCGTCATTACGGCCTTGATACACCCGGACCAGACGGGGTTCATGCCGGGCCGGGGCACTGACATAAACATCCGACGTTTACACACTCATATCACCATTGCAGATTCAGACAGCACCGCGGTGGTGGCCTCATTTGACGCCAAGAAGGCTTTCGACTCGGTTGAGTGGGGATACCTGTGGGTGGTTATCTCCAGGTTCGGATTTGGGCCTCGATTCCTCTCCTGGCTCGAGATGTTATATGCATACATACCAACGGGACATTGTCGGGCACCTTTTCCTTCGAGAGGGGGACGTGTCAAGGGTGTCCGCTTTCACCGGCGTTGTTGGTCCTAGCCTTGGAGCCCCTCGCTGTTGATCTTGGGATGGACCCGGGGGGTCCGGGGCATCCGGGTGGGCACGCTGGAGGAAAAGCTGTCCTTATATGCGGACGACTCCCTGCTGTACCTAGCTGACGCCTCCACCTCTTTACGCTCCGCATAAACCCAATTTGAAACCTTCAGTCGGTACTCTGGGATCAAAATAAATTGGGACAAATCAGTGCTGTTTCCACTTGGCTCTTCGATGCCCCGACCAGACACACAGACCCCGCTAAAATGGGTTACTGAATTCACTTATTTGGGTGTTAAAATAGGTTCCTCGTCTTACCTGACCAGAAACGTTACCCCGGTGCTAGACCAGCTCACCAAGAGATGCGCTTCATGGCAAAATCTCCCACTGTCACCGGTGGGTAGGGGAAATCTAATTAAAATGGTATTTCTACCTAAACTTTTGTATTTTTTCAGACAGACCCCAGTCCCTATTCCCAAATCATTCTTCAAAACAGTGTAGTAACCTCCTTTATCTGGGTGGGCCGTCCTTCAAGAGTGGCAAGACGTTCTCTCTACCTCCCACTTTCCGGAGGTGGACTAGCAATGCCAAATTTCCTTCTATACTATTGGGCAGCGGTACTGGTTACGGTGAGATGGTGGTTCTTCCAACCTAGGTTAAACCCGGCGGTGACATTGGAGGCGTCCCTGTTGGGCTCATATGCCGCTCATATAACCTGGCATTCAGAGGATGCAAGGCCCACCCCTCCGTTACAGGACCCATGAAGACCATGATACGGGTCTGGCAGTGCTCCAGGGTTAAAAGTATCAAACCCTCCTGTATTTCTCCTCACCCCCCCACTATGGGGAAACCTTCTCCTTCCTCACCTATACACTGTGCCTGACCCGGCGATCTGGGCCAAACGAAGAATCCTTACTCTGAAACATGTAATGGTGCAGGGGAAAGGTATGACATTTCAGGAACTTAGATGGAAATATGGTTTCCCGAGTTCTCTTCAGTTTAGATACTGGCAACTCCGTCATGCACTCAATTCGCAGTTCCCGACCTCAGTGTCTCCTCATTCATCCCCTCTATGATTGCGGCCAAGGAACACTTTATTCAGTTGAAATTCCTACATAGGGCATATTACACTCCACTAAGGCTAGCAAAGATTTACCCTTCCCTCTGCACAAGATGTGCCCTGGAGTAGGGAACATTCTTTCATATGGTGTGGTCCTGCCCTAGGCTTCACACCTTTTGGCAGGAGGTGGCAGACTGTCACGTACCTTATCAGAGTCTGAAGTGACGAGGTCGGCCTCCCTTGTATCTCCAACCCGGGTCCCGCTGAGAGTGGGAACAGAAGGACCCAAAGGAAAGGAGGAACATGAGTGCCTGCAGATGTAGCCCTGGAAGCCTGAGGCAGATGATGCGACTTTGGGTATGCAGGAAGTCGCAGCAGATCACAGGAGTGGAGATGCAGCAACTTGGCAGGCAGCTTGGAGCCAAACAGGAGTCAAGAGCGAAGTCACAGGAATAGCCGGGTTTAAAAGCAGGCGGGCAGCAAGGTACCAAATCATCAGGCAGGAGCAGAGTCAAATAGGAAGCCGGAATCAGGAACCAGTAATCAAAGATGAGGGAGAGTCCAGAAGCAAGGTCAGGGGAAGCCAAGGGTTCAGCAACGGATATCAGGCAGACAAGCAAAACACAGGGTACTGGTACAGGAACAGCTGACGATCAGGATCAGTCGGCATCTGTTTACAGTCAGTGCGCCCTTTAAGTAGGCCGTCTGGCGCCAAAGGGGCGCGTGGACGCGCACCCGCGGGCGCGCACATTCCTTTGCGCACGCGCATTGGCGCATCTGCGATCCAAAGAATCCCTTATGCGCGCATGCGTGCGCGAATGAACCCGGAACGCAACAGTTCTCTTACATTGCTCCCTCCTTACGGGCAGCCTCCGGATGCCCCTCAGGGGCTTTTTCTCTGGATGGTGCTGAAAAAACGCCCGTACCTTTCGTGGGGCATGTATATTAGAAGCTGGTTCTCAAGAATTGTCCTCAGGGCCATAGCCCTTCCATTTAATCAGAAACTGTGTTAGGCCATTCCTGGTTCTACAGTCGAGAACGGCTTCTACTTCAAACTCTTTACTGCCCTCAACGATCAGTGGAGGAGGGTTTTCCGGATCCCAGTTGGGAAAGGGATTGGGCACGGATGTTTTCAATAAAGAAATATGAAAAACAGGGTGAATTTTGAGGTTCTTTGGTAGGATAAGTTCAAAGGCCACAGAGTTGATCCTTCTCTTTACAGGAAAGGGCTCCAGGTATTTTGGACCAAGTTTCTTGGAGGGACACTTAAGTTTCAAATTAGCAGTGGATAGCCAAACCTTGTCTCCTGGTTTCAGATTCAAGTTACCCCACCTTTTCCTGTTAAAAAATCTTTTGTTGTTAGCCTGAGCCTTAGAGATAGTGTCCTCAAGGAATTTGTTGTTGTCGTTGAACAAACTCAATCTGTCTTGGACAGCAGGCACAGAAGATTCCATGGGTAATTCAGGCAAAAAGGAAGGGTGGTATCCATTGTTGGCGAAAAAGGGTGTTTGCTTAGCAGCAGAGTGGATGGAATTGTTGTATGTAAATTCTGCTAGCGGAAGCAGAGGTGACCAATCAACCTGTGAAAAAGAGGAGAAGCAATGCAAATATTGCTCCAAAGTCTGGTTGGTTCCATTAGTTTGAGGATGGTAAGCAGTGGACAGACGGAGCACGATGTTCAGGGCTTCACAGAGAGATCTCCAAAATCTGGAAGTGAACTGTACCCCTCGATCAGAAGTGATATTGTCGGGGATACCATGTAGCCTCACTATCTCTCGGATGAACATGGAAGCAGTCTCTGTGGCAGAAGGGGTTCCTTGCAAGGGTAAAAAGTGTGCCATCTTAGTCAGGCGATCAACCACGACAAATATGGTGGTAAAGTTCTCAGACGGGGGGAGTTCAACAATGAAATCCATGGATATCATGCTCCATGGTTTCTTAGGCACAGGAAGACATTCTAATAGGCCCCAAGTCTTGGCTCGATCAATCTTATTGCGTTGACAAGTCACACAGGATTTGACATATCTTTTACAGTCCTGAATCAAGTCTGGCCACCAGAAAGAACGGGAAATTAGGTCGATACTCTTGTGGATCCCAAAATGGCCCGCCAAAGGATGATCGTGGCAACGCTTTAGGACAGAAACTCTAAACTGCTCCGGGACAAAGACCTGTTCCTTATGGTAATAGAGCCCATCCTTTAGCTGAAGGGATAAGTCTTGGGAAGGGGGATGCTCAAACAACTCAGCTCTTATTTGGGACGTCAGATCAGTTTGGAGAAGAAGAAAGTTTTTGGCCGGTAAAATGGTGTCTGCTTCCGAGGGACGAACAGGATCATGGAACATGCGCGACAGCGCGTCTGGTTTACCATTCTTTGAACTAGGGCGGAAAGTTATGTGGAATGTGAAGTGGGAGAAGAACAATGCCCATCTTGCCTGCCGAGGTCTAAGTCTTTTAGTAGTTCTCAAATACTCGAGGTTCTTGTGGTCGGTGAAGATGAGTATAGGGTGCAGAGCACCTTTTAACAGGTAACACCACTCCTCGAGGGCAGCTTTAATGGCCAACAGTTCCCGGTCCCCTACATCATAATTTTTCTCAGATGGATTCAATTTCTTGGAGAAGAACGCCACAGGATGGAGTAGAGACTTAGGACCCTGTCGCTGCGATAATATGACTCCCACAGCGTCTTCAGAGGCGTCTACCTCCAGAATGTAGGGCAAGGAAGGATCAGGATGCTTTAAGATGGGGGCTGAGGTGAACAAAGCTTTCAACTGCTCAAAAGATGTTTGTGCTTCAGTACTCCACCGGAAAGGAACATGCTGTTTAGTCAAAAGTGTAATAGCAGAGATAATGCCAGAAAAGTTCTTAATGAATTTCCTATAGAAATTAGCGAATCCCACAAACCTTTGTACCACCTTCCGGTCTGTAGAAGCTGGCCATTCCAAGACAGCAGCGACTTTCTGGGGATCCATGGAGATACCATCAGCGGAGATGACAAGTCCCAGAAATTGTATTAAAAATAAGGAAAGGGTTTCCGCGCTCACGGACCTAGAGGCTTGCAGCCTCCCCTTGCACTTACCCCCGAAGGGGTGAGTTGAATAGTGGAAGGGATTGATTAGGGGTGGATGGCGCTACCTTATCTGGGTATCTTGACTTATAATTTAATGAACCTCAAAAGGAACCAGGTACTATATAATAATAATAAATGCACCCCTTTATCCCTCATTAGGTAGTGGATCTAGATGTCCCCCGTTACCTGAGTGGACTGTGCTAGCAAATCAGTCTCATACCTGTATACAGGTGTACACCATGTGATTAATCAACACAAATTAATTAAGTGACAATTGATAAAAAAATCACTAGTGGCAACCAAACAAACCAAAAATAAAGTTAAAGTTAAATAAAATACCACGGTACGAACTTATATTAATCCCCAAATGTGTCCAAATGTGCTTATAAGCAAAAATGTGAATATGAATAGTCCCAACATTAGACATATAGTGCAGGATTGCTCATTAGATAATATAGAACTGATGGAAAAATAATGGAAATTAGTGAACAACTTAGTGGAAAAAAATTTTTTGATGAAAAAAATATATAGTGTAAAAAGTGAAATAAAGTCCAATAGCAGGAAGTGAAAACGTCTGTAATCGGTGACTTTCGTGAAACCAGCTGATCAAATCCAGTGACTTGCGGTGCTCCCCCTCAAAGATCCCCACTCACCAGCTCCCTGCACCCCTGCAGGGGTAGTAGGCATGTAATAGTAGGCAGCAATAAGATGTATATGGGTCATCAGGGTCCACCGCTCCAGCTGTAAGGTATCCTTCAGTGTATCCTTTTTTTTTTTTTTTGCAACGTTCCTGTAACTTTTCAACACTTCATCAGTGATGTTTTCGGGATCTGTTGGACCAGTTTGTGATTGCTTATCTGGATAATGTTTTCATTTTTTCTCCTAACCTGAAGAAGCATCACAAGCATCACGACTTTATAATAAACGAAAAAATGTGATTTTGAATCAACCCAGATCCAGTTCTTGGAATATATTATTTCTCCATAAAGAGTGAGCATGGATCCCGAGAAGATCAAAGCAGTGGTGGACTGGCCTGCCCCTTTGTATTAGACCTAAACTCAATAGGTCATTTGTGCTTTAGTAAGTTTTCTGTGAGTTTCCACCACCTCCTTTTAGTAGTTTCTTCCGCGCTCGTGTCCCTTTAAGAGACCTCTCCTTGCTGTCTTCAGTGGCTCAAAGAGATGGGAGAATACTCATAGTGTACCCCAGCACACCTTCCAGCAATGGACATTTTCACACACAGCATGCTCCTGTGTGGGCCCAGTGGGCTGAATGTCTCAGAGAGGAGCTGTTTGAGTAGGAATGAGAGACACAGGAGCATGCTGTGTGTGAAAATGTCCATTGCTGGAAGGTGTGCTGGGGTACACTATGAGTATTCTCCCATCTCTTTGAGCCACTGAAGACAGCAAGGAGAGGTCTCTTAAAGGGACACGAGCGCGGAAGAAACTACTAAAAGGAGGTGGTGGAAACTCACAGAAAACTTACTAAAGCACAAATGACCTACTGAGTTTAGGTCTAATACAAAGGGGCAGGCCAGTCCACCACTGCTTTGATCTTCTCGGGATTCATGCTCACTCTTTATGGAGAAATAATATATTCCAAGAACTGGATCTGGGTTGATTCAAAATCACATTTTTTCGTTTAATATAAAGTCGTGATGCTTGTGATGCTTCTTCAGGTTAGGAGAAAAAATGAAAACATTATCCAGATAAGCAATCACAAACTGGTCCAACAGATCCCGAAAACATCACTGATGAAGTGTTGAAAAGTTACAGGAGCGTTGCAAAAAAAAAAAAAGGATACACTGAAGGATACCTTACAGCTGGAGCGGTGGACCCTGATGACCCATATACATCTTATTGCTGCCTACTATTACATGCCTACTACCCCTGCAGGGGTGCAGGGAGCTGGTGAGTGGGGATCTTTGAGGGGGAGCACCGCAAGTCACTGGATTTGATCAGCTGGTTTCACGAAAGTCACCGATTACAGACGTTTTCACTTCCTGCTATTGGACTTTATTTCACTTTTTACACTATATATTTTTTTCATCAAAAAATTTTTTTCCACTAAGTTGTTCACTAATTTCCATTATTTTTCCATCAGTTCTATATTATCTAATGAGCAATCCTGCACTATATGTCTAATGTTGGGACTATTCATATTCACATTTTTGCTTATAAGCACATTTGGACACATTTGGGGATTAATATAAGTTCGTACCGTGGTATTTTATTTAACTTTAACTTTATTTTTGGTTTGTTTGGTTGCCACTAGTGATTTTTTTATCAATTGTCACTTAATTAATTTGTGTTGATTAATCACATGGTGTACACCTATATACAGGTATGAGACTGATTTGCTAGCACAGTCCACTCAGGTAACGGGGGACATCTAGATCCACTACCTAATGAGGGATAAAGGGGTGCATTTATTATTATTATATAGTACCTGGTTCCTTTTGAGGTTCATTAAATTATAAGTCAAGATACCCAGATAAGGTAGCGCCATCCACCCCTAATCAATCCCTTCCAGAAATTGTATTGTCTGTTTTTCAAAGTCGCACTTTTCCGCCTTGGCATAGAGGTGGTGTTCACGAAGTTTACTCAAAACCTTCTTCACATGGGTACGGTGGACCTCGATTGAGTCAGAAAAGATAAGAATATCATCGAGATATACAATGATGAACAGATCAAGGAAGTCCCGAAAAACATCATTTACCAGGTGCTGAAAGGTGGCTGGGGCGTTCCAGAGACCGAAGGGCATGACTAGGTATTCAAAATGCCCAAAATGTGTCCTGAAGGCAGTCTTCCATTCATCTCCCTTCGTGATTCGAACCAAATTGTAGGCACCTCTCAGATCTAGCTTGGAAAAGACTCGTGCTCCATGCAGTCTCTGGAACAACTCGGGAATTAAAGGAAGTGGGTACCGGTTCTTGATAGTTATTTTGTTAAGATCACGATAGTCAATACAGGGCCTCAGGGAGTGATCTTTTTTCTCCACAAAAAAGATACCGGCCCCTACTGGAGAGGAAGAGGCCCGAATAAAACCTTTTTCTAGACTTTCATCTATGTATTTGCGTAAGGCCTCTAGTTCGGGTTCCGAGAGAGGGTAAATTCAGCCGAAAGGAATCTCTGCCCCTGGTAAAAGTTCAATGGGACAATCGTAAGTCCGGTGGGGAGGTAAGCTCTCTGCATTCTTTTTATTAAATACATCCAGGAATTCATGATAAACTAGGGGTACTAACTTCATAGTTTCGGGGTCCGAGTGGATGCTGAGGAGAGGAGCAGGATTAGCAAACTTTTCCGGGTAGCAATGTCTCTGACAATAATTAGAGGAAAAGGAGATATCTCCGGTGAGCCAGTCAATATGAGGGTTATGGGCCCTCAGCCAAGGTAACCCCAGGATAACAGGAAACATGGGGGAAGTTATGACATCCAAATGGAGAAGTTCCTGATGTTCCGAAGAAGTTTGGCAGAGAATGGGTACAGTCTCTTGTGTAACAGGCCCAGGCTTGAGACCAGAGCCATCTGCAAGATGCACAGTAAATTCCTGCCTTTTGGTGCATACAGGAATACAGGAAGTTGATGTAAACTGACAAAGGCTGCGTCCACAAAACAACTGCAGGCTCCTGAGTCTATAATTGCGGTTACAGGAATAGTCCTCCCTGGCAACTGAAACTGGAGCGAAAGAGGGAGATGTAGCAGATCCCTCCCAGGCAGATGCATCATGTGAGGTGAAGTAGGAGTGGGCTTGGCAAGTCTTATGGGACAAGCCTGAATGAAATGACCTGCTACTCCGCAGTAAAAGCATAGTCTGTCATGTAGTTGCCGGAGGCATCCAGAGGGAGACTGTGGTGGTCTTAGAAAGCTTCTGCGGGGAGACTCAAGGTGCTCCTTATTCTTGTGGGGTCCCCTTGGTAATCTGGACGTGACTGTAGAAACAGAAGCAAAAACTCCTGAGGAAGTAGATGGCTTGGTACTAGCTTTCTCAGATTGCCTTTCACGCAGTCGACGGTCGATTTGGATAACAAGATGGATCAGATCTTCCAGGGATGATGGTACTCCTACTCGGGAAAGTTTGTCTTTTAATGTGTCAGAGAGTCCAAGACGAAATTGATGATGTAGAGCGGCTTTATTCCACTGCGTATCTAAACTCCAGACACGGAAATCAGTTACATAGTCTTCTACGGATCTTAAGCCTTGTTGGAGTTTACCAAGTGTAAATTCAGCAGTCTGTTGGAGGAAGGGGTCAGCATACAGTTGGGACATGGCTGAAAAGAAGGAGTCAGTGGTAGACAAAGCCGGATCATGATGTTCTCTAAGACGATGAGCCCAGGAGAGTGGTTCATTTCGTAGGAGTGTAATGAAAAATCCCACTTTAATACTCTCGGATGAGAAGGTTCAGGGTAACAAGGAAAAATAAAGTTCACAGGCATTTTGGAAAGTGCGGAACAGTTTGCGATCCCCTGAAAAATGCTTAGGCAAGGGTACTCTGGGTTCAGGAGGCAGAGAGGTTTCACTGAGCAGACAAAAGTCGGTTTGCACAGAAGCATTCACAAGAGCAAGGTGGGTAGAGGCAGATGAAACATCAAGTAGGTTCGGTAGACGATCTTCCATCTGGCCCAGGTCCTCTTGGAGATTCCGTACAGTATGGGCTAGTGCAAAAATTGCTCGGCAGATGTCCATAACAGGCGAGGCCTTCCTTTCAGACTCCATTGCTGGCTGACTGATACTGTCACGTACCTTATCGGAGTCTGAAGTGACAAGGTCGGCCTCCCTTGTATCTCCAACCCGGGTCCCGCTGAGAGTGGGAACAGAAGGACTCAAAGGAAAGGAGGAACATGAGTGCCTGCAGATGTAGCCCTGGAAGCTTGAGGCAGATGATGCGACTTTGGGTATGTAGGAAGTCGCAGCAGATAGCAGGAGCGGAGATGCAGCAACTTGGCAGGCAGCTTGGAGCCAAACAGGAGACAAGAGCGAAGTCACAGGAATAGCCGGGTTCAGAAGCAGGCGGGCAGCAAGGTACCAAATCATCAGGCAGGAGCAGAGTCAAATAGGAAGCCGGAATCAGGAACCAGTAATCAAAGATGAGGGAGAGTCCAGAAGCAAGGTCAGGGGAAGCCAAGGGTTCAGCAACAGATATCAGGCAGACAAGCAAAACACAGGGTACTGGTACAGGAACAGCTGAAGATCAGTCAGCATCTGTTTACAGTCAGTGCGCCCTTTAAGTAGGCCGTCTGGCGCCAAAGGGGCGCATGGACGCGCACCCGCGAGCGCGCACATTCCTTTGCGCACGCGCATTGGCGCATCTGCGATCCAAAGAATCCCTTATGCGCGCATGCATGCGCGAGTGAACCTGGAACGCAACAGTTCTCTTACACAGACACCCTGGCAGAAATCTGTGCAACAACAATCCCTATGGACCCCTTGGTCCTCCTCCTGTCCTACTTGAAGACATTGAAGGGGATAGATATACCAAATTGTGCACCATGTTTGCCCAATTCTATGCCAGAAGAGAAATTTTACTGAGGTGGAAGGGCAGGGAGCTTCCCACGAAGGCCTCTTGGCAGGCCGCAATTGCTAGAGTGCTTCCGCTGTATAGAATCACCTACGAGAGCAGAAATTGCCCAGCTAAGTTTGATAAAATCTGGTCTGGTTGGGTTGACGCCCACGGCTGAGACCTGTCCAAGGTGGGATTAGTTGACAGGATGCTAGCTTGTGTTGAGAGGCCCGGCACTTCCTCCCCCCCCCCCCCCTTCCTCCCCCTCCCCTTCCTCCCCTTACTCCTCCCTAAGCTCCCTGACTTCCCATCCTTCCTTGCCCCATCCCCCCTCCTCCCTAGGCCACACTTACCCACCATGATTTCTACAGATTGTGAAGGACAGGACAGGGCAGTTCCAGGTCGGCTGACCTTTTATATCCTGATTATTCACTTGTGCTGTCGGTCCTAGACAGTTAGGAACGTGACACAGTCTATCCACCTAGAATTATTATTGTGATCGTTCTCCTCCTCATTTTGTCAGGCAATGAATCAAATAATTGTTATTGAATGTTCTGTCTATGCATTGTACATGCTGTATGTGTTTAATACATCTTTACTGTTAAAAAAAAAAGCATGTACAGCATTGTAAATTTTATTTGTGGGTGTAGTTTCTTTTGGTTTCCTTGTACGCAGTAGTAGTAGATCCTAAGCATACGTGTGTGGTGTGCATTGTATTCTCGTCAGATTTACAGTAATATAGAGTTAGAGGTGTTTTTAACTTTCTGTCAAAATGTGAAATATGCCATTAATTGTCAGCAATGGTCAGTTCTGTGATTACCACCTTTTATCCCCTCTGACCACTTTGCATGCAGCGCTTTTGTGACACAGCAGTTTTTAACTGCTAAACAGAGTGAAGTGCTGGTTCTCTTTAGCACTAGGTATTACCAACCAATGAAATTTGTTTTTGACTTTTTTATTGAAAGTTATGCTGCGTACACATGGGCAGACTTTTCGACCGGACTGGTCCGACGGACTTTCCAACGGACTTTTGACGGACTTCCGACTGACTTTTTAACGAACGGACTTGGCTACACACGATCACACCAAAGTCCGACGGATTCGTACGTGATGACGTACACCGGACTAAAATAAGGAAGTTGATAGCCAGTAGCCAATTGCTGCCCTAGTGTCGGTTTTTGTCCGTCAGACTAGCATACAGACGAGCGGATTTCTGGGTCCGGCGGAGTTACGATGTAAAGATTTGAAGCATGTTCCAAATCTAAAGTCCGTCAGATTTTTGACTGGAAAAGTCCGCTGAAGGTCCGATGAAGCCCACACACGATCGGATTGTCCGCCGGACTCGGTCGGACCAGTCCGGTCGAAAAGTCCGCCCTTGTGTACGCAGCTTTAGAACCACTTGAATTGGTCAGTCCAACTGATACTGATATTTAGGATATTTCCTGATACAATTAAATAATCTGTTTTGGCTTAAAATGGATGTAAACCCGATTCATGAAATTTGAGCTGGGCACATATATCTGTAGTGTTTACTTATCTCTCTCTCTAAGGATCTAAGTCCAGTGTCTTTTTGCTCTTTCTTTCTTCTGTTATCAGCATGATAACTTCTGACAAGTTCTCCAACAACCGAGATAAAACCAGCCTGAAATTTGTGTCGGGGTGGGTGCTATAAACAGATTAGCAGAGAGCTTGTCTTGTCACGGCACAGCTCTGCACATTCCTTCCTTCCTCTGCCTATGTGGAAGGGGGGTGTACCTTTCCTCCAATCAGCTGTCACACAGTGTATGCCAAGAATCCACTCCTACTGCTGAATGATGAAGTAAAAATTCTAACACAATGTTAGAATTCTAAAGAATAAAGCAAGCTAAAGACAGCAGACATGCATGCAAAACATATGTAAGGAGATTTGTTTCATCTCTGTTTATCATCTGAGGCTGTTAACTTCACTGGGTATAGGAGAGGGTTTACATAAACTTTAGGTGACCCTTCAGGAATAAGATTTTTAGTTATACTTTTGACCGCCGGGTTAGGTAGCTTTGAATGAAAAAAGGACATCTGACAACCTCCTCAAAAACCTTCTTTTCCGTGTCCACTTGGTGTTCTTCACATCCAGATGATGATACATGAAGATGAATAGAGATGTTACCATATTAGAGGTATGAATAGGGGTAGGGGTAGATGGTACTATAGTAGGGGTATGATTGTTTTCTTATAATAATAATAACAGTTATACAGTATATATGTGGTATTCTTTCCTAAATGCAGATTTTAGATATGATAACCGTCTATTTTTTGCCACGGAGCAGTGGTCTCCAAGCTGTGGCCCTTTGCCAGCCTTTATCTGGACACCAACAGTGGGGGATAATTCCTGCCCCTGACACCAACGATGAGGCACTTTTCCTCCCATTTACACCGATGATGGGACACTATTCCTCCTACTGGATACCAACACTGGGGCATAATTTCTGCCACTGACACCAATGATGGGGCACTATTCCCTCCACTGACACCAACACTGGGAGGTAATTCTTGCTATGTACATCAACGATGGAGCATTTTATACCAATAATGGGACACTATTCCTCCCACTACTACAAAACACTATTCCTCCCACTGGACACAAACACTGGGGCATAATTCTTCCAACTGACACCAACAATGGGGCACTCTTCCTCCTACTGACACCATCAATAGGGCATTATGCCTCCGACTGACACCAATGATGGGACACTATACCTCTCATTGACACCAATGATGGTGAACTATTTCTCCGACTAATACCAATGATGGGGCACAATTCCTCCTTAACTGACTACAGGCATTGTGATTTTTTTTTTTACTTCCACTGACCACCAAGCCTGAGGCATTGTTTACTTACCATCGATGGACATTTTCTACTCCCACTGGCCACAATCTGGCCCACCTAAAGTTTAAAGCACAGTAGACTGGCCCTTTGCTTAGAAAACTTGGAGACTCCTACTAAGGAAGATTGCTACTCTTTTCCTTCTATCGGTCTTTGGGGAACATATATCCTCAGTCTTTGGGGAACATATATCCTCAGTACTGACAAGCAGCATCCACCAACTGCTGGACCAGGGTCATCTAGGTAAGTAACATTCTCTGCTCAATTCCCCCTATTCTTTACAGGTAATTGCTCTTACTGGAGTTCTCGTGATAAACATCCTCACTAGGATCTGTGTTGCTCCTTGGTGAAGCAATGGAAAAGCATCAATAATGTTGGAAGTGCAATTGCCCTAAGCAACCAATCAGATTTTATCTTTCACCAGCAGTGAGTGCAATGTTTAGGATGACTGCTGATTGATTACTTGCGGATCATTGCACTGTCCACTCAGCTGTTTTTGTTAGACGGCAATGGATATCGTGTACTTGTTAATGATCTACAAAATATAAAAACATACACTTCCATAGCCTCCTTCTCCCAACTTTCTTAGAAGATTGAACTCCTTGAGGGCTCTGAGTATTTGTTGTCGCTAGTCCTGAGGTCTGTCCTCCTGAGCGTTGTTGTCTCCTGTTGAATTGAGATAAGAGTGAGTTATAAAACTCAGCCATATGAATGCTATTATGATTATGTCACTTATTGTTTTATATGAAAGCAGTATAGAAGAAGATCAAGTGTGTGTAAACACAGTGCCTGTGCTGTCAGAGGAGAGGAGGCATGTCATTTGTTCCTAGTAAGCAGGAACAGCGATATGTCTCCTCTCCTACTCAGTCCTATCTCCATACAATTAGAACACACTGAGGGAACACACATTTAACCCCTTGATTGCCCCCTAGTGTTAACCCCTTCACTACCAATGACATTTACACAGTAATCAGTGCATTTTTATAGCACTGATCGCTGTATAAATGTCAATGGTCTCAAAAATGTGTCAAAAGTGTCCGATCTGTCTATCGCAATGTCGCAGTACCGCAAAAAATCGCAGATCGCTGCCATTTTTTCAAAATTGTCACCCTTTTTATGTTTATAGCGCAAAAAATAAAAACCGCAGAGGTGATCTAATACCACCAAAAGAAAGCTCTATTTGTGGGAAAAAAAGGACGCAAATTTCGTTTGGGTACAGCATTGCATGACCGCGCAATTGTCAGTTAAAGCGACGCAGTGCCAAATTGTAAAAAGTGCTCTGGTCAGGAAGGGGGTAAAATCTTCCAGGGCTGAAGTGGTTAAGGAAGCCTATTTATTTGAAAAGGCATGCAAAGCATCAGATCACACTACAAATGTGCTTGCTCCATTTTTTGCAATGCAAAGTACCCATGTATGGTAGGAAAGTACCATGCGTTGCAGTGTACTTCAATGCGGGTGTGTTGTGGTAACATTCAGCATGATGCCACAACACATCAGCATGCATAAAATACACTGCTGCAATGCAATAGTGTGAATGCACTGCTGCAACAGTAGAGTGTACAGTAATATTGTGCACGAGTCCTTACTCTTGGCTAAGTTTAGTTGTGCAAACAGTAACACCACAATATCTGTGCTAAAAAAAAAACATCATAACAAACTTTACAAAATTTTAAAGTGTAAAGTTAGCTGCCAGCAGAAAGACCGACATAGGAGTCCCTATAACATAATGCACAAAAAACTGCAGCACTATAAAAAAATGCCCTTAAGCATAATATGTATAAAATTAGGGTTGCACCGATACTGCTACTAGTAAGCCAAGGAAGCACTTTCTAATGTAGGAGAGCCGAAAAGGAAAAAAAAAAAAAAGGGAAGAAAAAAAAAGACAGAAAATGTTCAAGAAACAAAGGAGGAATTAGGAGGCTGTGATCAATTACGTAATCTGAGAGACTGTCAGTTTTCTCCCACATCTACACTGAGATATATATACCTGGGTCCAAGCGCTTTATGGAACTTTGTTGCAGCTCTTGTAGCGCACTACTCCCTTGGGAGCTGCAGTGTTGTTCATTACCTTTATGTCAATGACCCTGATCTTCCTTCCCATGCAACTTCAACACACCAGACAGTCTTTGTGCTTTATAAAACTGTAACTTTATTCTTGAACTCTCGTTGGTATAACAAATAAATAGAGGATATGAGATGCCTCTATAAATCCTGGTTCCTATGTACTTCCCTTTGATGAACTGACCAGCATCACTCTGAATAATGCCGTGGATAAAAGATTCCACAGTCCCAGGCCTCCACCGCCTAATTCTGGACTATTGTCATCAATCCCTGTCAGTTCTGGAAAGTGTCCCTTACTAGGTCCTTGGACACATAGTAAGTTTACGGATAAGTACTACTAGGTTGCACTCCCTTTGCTCACTCCCGATCAACAGTCCATGGTACTCACAGAAAGTCGATTCCCGGTTTCCTCCGTCCGCTTTGCTCCTACTTCCTCCTCATGGTAGTCGGGCACATCCTAGGCTAGGACGCCCGGTTCCTCCTCTGGTCTACATGGCGATGACTCCTCCAGCTATCCAGCACTGGGGTCTCTGAACCACCCAGGCCTTCAAGCCTCCTCCTGCTGTACCCTACATGGTTACAGCTCCTGCATATTTTCTGGTGAACTCCCCCCTAGGAAGCATGTGACCCCAGCTTATATGCGAGTCCTGCCCCTGCCAATACAATTTAACGATTGGTCCAGAGCTCTCCACATAAGCTGCCTGCCACTCAGGTCCCAAATCCTGCCTCCCTTCCAATACAATTTCACTGGAAGGATGAGGGCACTTCCTTGAGCCAGAGTGTAGCTGGCCACACCCCCTCTATTCTAACACTCACACCATCAAATAAATAACCAGGCCTAAGGAAAAAAATGCAAGCCTTGGCCAAATTTACCTATCACTAATTACAGAAACACATTAATCACCCACCTGAATGGGGTGGGCGCTACACTTTTATGACATTCCTTCCTAGGAGTTATTCCCAGCAGCTAAGATCTATAGGACTGTTATCATTTCGCTCTTCCTCCTATGTAGGTCTCTATAGCAGGCACCTGATCACTTTTTGTTGTTTTATATGTAGGACTCCATTTTAGTTCTAGGGAACCATCTTATGTTTTACAGGAAAATTGAGAAAACTCATATTTGAGTTTTCTCTGAAACCCACATTATCTTTAAGTTGTTATCTATAGAAAACCTTCTCAAGGTTACCTATACATTTTAGCTAGAATATGGAATTTGTCCTAGCTCATGTTTGTTCTTGATAAGATAAAGTGCTTCCTTCAACACCTGTTTGAGAATACTTTAATAGTAAAAATGATGCAAGATTTTTGTCTTATAACACCAGCTAATAGTTAAATATTAACTGAACCTATTTTCATTTCAATGACATGTATAAGGTTAGTAAAACTCCTCCCATCCCTCAAATGACATAAATGCTGTATTTCTGAAACTCAAATTAGATGTCATAAAGTGGCTAAGCAAACCTGTCTCCTGTGTCACTTTATTGATATCTCCAGGCCTGGGGGTCAACGGAGGTCTTCCTGCATTACCTGAACCTATCTGGGTGGTCTTAGAAGCCGAAATTGCCTACAATCTGGGGGCTCGTCCGGGATAAAAAGCCAAATAAAATCATATCTGAAGGTAAGTCTTCATTTTGTCTTTATTGACGAAATATTTCTTGCCTCAGCTCTGATTAAAGCTTTTTAGACCCGTAAATTAGTAGGGGATAAGAACCACGCCAGAGGTTAATATTGGAGGGTTTTTGGGAAACCCACAAAGATAAGCAGTACTGCATACACATATATAGAGACATTCCTTTTGGGAAGGGATATGAAGTGGTTAATGAGGAAATAGACTCCGGTGACCCCAAAATCCTTTGCTTTTTCTTATCTATCGCATTAGAAGTTATAAGATAATCTGTTGTGTGTGTGTGGGTCAGAAGACTGGGTGGTAAGAACAGTCGGCTCCCACTGTCAATATGGGTCAGAAACAAGGTAAAGAAGATCCTCCCCCTCTTCCCAATCCAGGAGAAACGTGTAAGGATTTTGTAGCCAGAATTTGTGGTACTAATTATGAATTCATAGTCCCATGGGTTTCAAATTTAGCGGGATGGACCGAAGCCATACACAGTGTAGACCCTTTTCCCCGGGATGGCGCTAATGATGAATTTCACATAGATATGATAAAAGGATTGTGTTTAGGAGATAAGAGAGCTTTCCCTTGGTACCCCGGGGATCCTCAATGGGATATGGATTATATGGAAAAGGGAGGAGAGAACTGGTTAAAATACGCCCCATATTGGTTTCAGAGGGATAATAAGAAACAGAAAAAGCCCACCAAATGTTTAAGTAAGGAAGATTATGACCAGAAACATAGAGAAGAAGCCGATAAAAAGAGATTTGTTCCTGACCCAATAGCCCCACCCCTGCCAATAGTCAGTCATCCTCCACCCGCATATGTACATGTCTATCCAAGTTTAAGAAAGGAAGATATTGATCTTCTGGCTGGACATTATGCAACCAGACAACGGCAGGTCCCCCCCGCTCCACAACCACAACAGCAGATCCCTCCCGCTCCACAACAAGATAGACAGCACCCACAGAGGGCCCGAGTCGAGGTAGGTGAACCAGAAGATGATCAGGGAGCTATAGGAGGGGTAGTTTCACCACCTGGCCAAGAGCAGGAGGAAGAAGACGTTAAAGGGGATAGAATACTTAGTCCCCCTAAAACAAAGAGTGGAACTGTATATAGTAACACTAACCTTCAAGCACCTTTCATGACCATTGGAAATGAATTATTAAAAAAGGTAATAGACATTGAGGACATTGACAGGATAGTAAAACATTGCCCCAAACCCACCGCCTCTGCAGGTGGCACTTTAACTTACTTAAAAAAGGCCTGTAAGGGTAGAAATTACACACAGGAAGACATGCGTCTTATCATTGATGGTATCATAGGACACACCAGTTCCTGGAGCTGGGCAAATGTTCCAAGTATAAACACTATTGACACTGGAAACGCGGGAGCATATGGGCTAAACACAGTACCAGGTAGGGACGCCATGTGGACAGAATTAGAGACTGAAATGATGAGAGTATTTAAAAATAAAAGTTCCCTCCCTACTGCCATAGCATGCAAACAAAAGTCAGGAGAAACTGTAGTTGAATTCTGGAAAAGGTTTCATGAAAATTGGACAACAGAAGCTGGATTAGCTACAACTACTGATGTGGGAGCTTTGTTTATTCAAACTTTTATGAATAATCTAAAACCCCAGTTCGCCTTGGTGGTGAAACAGATGATATCTGAATGGACCACACAGACGATTGACCAATTTCAGGAAACTTTAATACAGAAAGAAGCAGCAGGGTGTTTTGATGTAATAAAAGAGAAAGCAGTGAGTAGCCTTTATCAGGGTGGAGTGCGAACTCAGCCTCCCCAAGATAATGGTGGACAATGGAGCAGTGGAAACAGAGGCAGAGGAAGAGGAAGAACAAAAGGGAGAGGGCATGGTTTTTCCAGACCACCCCAGCAGTCCCGCACATGTTGTTTTAACTGTGGACAAGAGGGTCACTGGAGAAATCAATGTCCTTATGAATGGAATAACCCAAATACTCAAGATCAAGATCAAATGCGTACACAGGGACCCCAATCTAGCCAACCGAATCAAGTTGCCCCAAAGCAACAGGGTCCCCGATTCCCTATACAGTGGAATCAACAGCAACTGAAATGAAGCTGCCCGGAAGGTAGTATCCCAGCATTTCCTTTGATCTCACACTCTTACAATGAACAACCAATTGTGACCCTATATATCAAAAATAGGCCTGTTCCATTTTTAACCGATTCAGGGGCAACTCGGAGCACCCTCAGTGAGGACTACTACAGAGGTGAGACTAAAATTGCTGAACCTTCTATGGGAATTAATGGGATACTTACCAAAACATACAAAACACCACCTTTACCAGTAAGTGATGTTGAAAGGGGAGGTGCAACAGTCTTGCATCATTGTTTCAGGATTATACCAAATTGTCCTGTGAATCTCTTGGGTAGAGATTTGATGGGAAAATTGGGTATAACACTGAAAATGACTACTGAAGGAGGGGTCTTCGTACACTCCAAGGTAATACCAATATATTACACTGAGGATAGTGATCTCCCTCCACCAGATGATCCGGTATGGTCAAAAAGCTCCTTGGATGTAGGTCTTATTTCTTGTACCCCATACAAGGCAGCTTTAAAATCATGGGCACAGCCGGTTTATCACAAACAATACCCCATTTCAAAAGAAAAAGAGGAAGGAGTGGCCCCAATGGTGGAAAGGTTCCTGCAGCTAGGAATTCTTAAAGAGACACTGTCACCCTACAACACCCCCATTAACCCAGTAATGAAGCCAGACGGCTCTTACAGGTTTGTACAAGACCTCAGAGCTATAAACAACCTAGTAATACCCATTGCTCCCATAGTGCCTGATGTGCCATCACTCTTAACTTCCATACCATCCGATGCAGAGTATTTTTCGGTCATTGACCTTTGTAATGCATTTTTTTCAGTTTCTGTTGACGAAGAGACACAGCCTATCTTTGCATTCAATTTCAGAAACCGACAGATGACGTGGTGTAGATTACCTCAGGGCTATGTAGACTCCCCTGTAGTGTACACAGTGGCCCTCCAGGCAACCCTGCGGTCTTGGACACCCCGCCATGGTTCTGTCTTACTCCAATATGTTGATGATTTGTTGTTGTGTAGTCCAAGCCAGAAAGCATGTAAAAATGATGGTTTAGATCTGTTACATTGGTTAGCAGACAATGGTCACAAGGTTTCTAAAAAAAAGCTACAATGGTGTCAGGAAACTGTTGAATACCTTGGTTTTGTACTCTCCAAAGGAGAAAGGAAAATCAGTCACAAGAGAGCTGCGGCTCTCGTGGGTCTGCCCCGCCCACTTACTAAGAAGGACATGCTATCCTTTCTTGGAATGATTGGTTACTGCCGCCAATGGATACCTGATTGTTCCTACTATGATAATCTCCTGAGGCAAGCCACAGGTACTGACATGCCAGATTGTGTGAAATGGAATGATGAAATGTACAATGCTTTTGTGTATCTTAAAACTGCAATGGTCACATCTCCTGGACTTGGACTACCTGAATATGGTAAAATGTTTCACTTGTTTGCAAGGGACAACTGTAAAACAATGGCGGGGGTCCTGGCTCAGGAGCATGGGGGGAAACTCCGCCCAATTGCGTTTTTTTCAAAAGTTGTGCCGATGCCAGTACAGGGCATGCCGGCGTGTCTCAGAGCTCTGGCATCCTGTGCGATGGTGGTGGAAATGGCTACATCATTCACTCTAGGGCATGCCACCACACTACACACCACTCACAATGTATCCATTCTACTAAAGAACATCCATACCCAGCACATGTCAGCCCAGAGGCTGAGCGGTTATGAAGTAATTTTACTTTCTAACCCAAAACTTGAGATCAAATATGCCTCTCCCACTTCTGGCCCAGCTCCAATCCTGAATGCCTTGCTAGGCTTGAAAGGTGAAGAAGATGAGGTAGTGCCTCAACATGAATGCATGGACCTCATCCACCAAGACACATCCCCGAGACCAGACATGTCTTCAACGGCTCTCCCTGGAGCACAGAACGTCTTTGTGGATGGGTCTTGTTCAAGACCAAATGATAACACATACCATGCAGGGTATGCTGTTGTTCAGCTGCCTGATAAAATACTGGAAGCAAACCCTGTCCCATTCCAATCAGCACAAGCTGCAGAACTTATAGCCCTTACTCGAGCTTGTCAGCTTTTTGAAGGGCAGGATGTAAACATTTACACAGACTCCAAGTACGCGTACGGTGTCGCGCATGATTTTGGAGTCATATGGAAAAGGCGGGGCTACATAGCAGCAGACGGTAAATCCATCTCACATTCCACGCTTGTCACAAGTCTGTTAGAAGCTATACAATTACCAAGGTCCATAGCTATACTACACTGTAGGGCACATACAGGGCAACAGGATGACATAGCCAAAGGCAACGCCTTAGCTGACAAAGCAGCAAGAGAAGCAGCATCCACACAGCCTGCAAACATACAAATGCCATTACTCTCACCAGAAATTCCTCTTTTGGATCAAACATTGCGTGATCTCCAAGCATATGCCACAGACCAAGACATCCAGCAATGGAACTCAATAGGTGTGCAGACAAACCCAGAAACTGACCTTGTCTGCCAAGAGGGGAGACCATGTATCCCTGTAGCCAGTGCACCCATTTTTATTTCACAATACCATGGGATAGGTCACAGAGGGTGGAAAGTCACATGTGAACTTTTGGATAAGGATTTTTACATTCCAGGTCTTCCCTCTCTCGTTAAGGCATATGTTTCCAGATGCATCACATGCATTCGGAATAACCCTAGCAACCCTCACAAAGCAAAACACGAACATCTGATATATCCATCTACACCATTCACTCATCTGCAGATAGATTTTACACACATGCCCAAACTAGGTAAAAGACAGGAATATTTGCTAATAATAGTGGACATGTTTTCAAGATGGATAGAATTGTTTGTAACTACAAAGGAAGATGCACAAACAGTAGTGAGGATTCTGATACAAGAAATTATCCCAAGGTGGGGTTGCCCACTACAGATCAACTCTGACAATGGTCCTGCATTTGTGGCCAAAGATTGTCAAGACCTGGTAAAAACACTGAAAATAGAATGGAAGTTTCATATTCCTTACCACCCCCAGAGTTCAGGTATAGTGGAAAGGATGAACAGAACCATTAAAGATAAGATCAGGAAGGCCACTGGAGGTACGTATGCAAATTGGAAGAAGGTCCTACCAGCTGTACTAGCCGAGGTAAGAATGACACCCTCTAAAAAGACAGGATACTCTCCTTTTGAAGTCTTAATGGGTAGGCCATTCCCCACCCCATGGGCCAGACAGCCACTTATGTTAGAAAGAGGGGACCTAGATCTTATTCAGGAAGAATATGTAAAAAAACTTATTGAAACTTTGGATAAAGTTGAAAGGAATGTTGCTCGCACCTCTCCTTCTTCTTCACAGGAACCTACACACCCTTTCCAGGTGGGTGACACCGTGGTGGTCCAGAGATTGAACCGCACCAAGAAACAAGAGTTTCCCTTCGGACCCCCAACCACAGTGATCGCAGTCACCCGCACAGCTATTTTGGTAGAAGGACAACAGGCCTGGATTCATGCAAGTCGCGTAAAGAAGGTCAACCAGGACCCTAAGAAGCAAGGCAAAGATAAAGCACAGAGAGGTGAAGCAGGTGATATAAATCCTCGAACACTGAGTGAAGCAGGTGGTCAAGACTCTGAACAAGATGACGTCGCTTATTTCACCACGGACTTCTGGGAAGGCCTTGTGCCTCCTATGCTGGGCTGCCCTGATTGTGTTCCTGCCAACTTGGCTGATAACTAACTGTATTTATTATTCTGAAGATTTGGGACTCATAAAGGGTATTTGTGGGGCCTCTAACACTCTACAACAGAATAATACACATGACAGACACAAGAGAAATGAAAACTCAGAAAGTTTTACAGATAAAATGTTATTGTTGAAGTTTAAATATAGCTACGCCCAGAAATCTGGATTTGAAAAATGTTGGATATGTAGTAAACTCCATCCTAGCACTGCTAGAATCCCCTTAATGGCAGTACCTCTAAACTTCACCCCACTCCTTAATGGCACACCTCCTGTCGTCCTTACAGAAGTCATAAGAACACTTTCAAATAATACCCTTACTTTCCAAATCACTGGTAGAAGTCATTCCCCAGACTGGTGTTTTAGGCTGGGAAACTCCACAAATGGAGCTGAAGTTTGCCAACAAGCTAATATTAATTTTTCAATGACTTCAATTGAAAGCCCTTTCTTTCATACTTCAGAACCTGCCCTAAACACCACTCTAATAAACTTTCTTAACTCCAGTTCCACTTCCACAGTAGGACAATTATTGTCGAGTTTAACTTTTTCCAGTTTTTCTGATGAAATGATGACAATATTCAACAAACGATCCTTAGCTCTAGGAAACAGTATTTATATTTGTTGTGGAAAAATCTGTCACCCTTGGATCCCCACCGAACCCCAAGGATGGTGTTATCTTGCATCCCTAGTCCCCATCATGGGCGTAGTAGGAGATAGCAAGGGAAGACACCTCCTTGAAGCTAGCATACATCCTAGGTACCCTCTCAAATACCGTAATACAAGGGAGTTATTTCTTACAAAAGATATGGCATGGGCTTGGTTCCCCTCATGGACTGGGTGGGGAATAGACTTAATGAAAAGGTTGAATAATTACACTGGAATCATTGATGAAATAATGGAAAAGAATTCTGATGATATTACTAAATTAAATATAGAAACTAGGGCAATTAGAAAACAATTAGAACTACACGAGTTAGCCATAGAAAGCATGAGTGCTGCTTTAACTGGGTTATGTGAAAACACAGAAGATTATGAGTGTTGTACCTGGTTTCATAACACAAGTATGGAGGTACCAGATTATTATGATATAATTGCACAACACCGGAAAGAAGTAAGCAAATTACAAGATGAAGCTAGAAACATTGCTAAGACATGGAATCCTTTTGCAAACCTAAGTTCTGGGATAGGAATTTTGGCATGGATAAAAAGTGCTGCCATAACTATAATTATGATTACTCTTTTTGTTTTGTTCCTATATGCCTGTTATAAGCTTATAATGTGCATAATTGTTAAGGCATCCCGAACCCCTGATCCTGCTGCTGCGAATAGAATTTATCTGAGTATGTATTATGATAGAAGAAAATTTACATAACTGTGAAAGATAGTGAGCCATATAATAATGTCTCAAAGAGGGGATTGTAAAGAACATAGCACATATCATGAGGGACTCCATTTTAGTTCTAGGGAACCATCTTATGTTTTACAGGAAAATTGAGAAAACTCATATTTGAGTTTTCTCTGAAACCCACATTATCTTTAAGTTGTTATCTATAGAAAACCTTCTCAAGGTTACCTATACATTTTAGCTAGAATATGGAATTTGTCCTAGCTCATGTTTGTTCTTGATAAGATAAAGTGCTTCCTTCAACACCTGTTTGAGAATACTTTAATAGTAAAAATGATGCAAGATTTTTGTCTTATAACACCAGCTAATAGTTAAATATTAACTGAACCTATTTTCATTTCAATGACATGTATAAGGTTAGTAAAACTCCTCCCATCCCTCAAATGACATAAATGCTGTATTTCTGAAACTCAAATTAGATGTCATAAAGTGGCTAAGCAAACCTGTCTCCTGTGTCACTTTATTGATATCTCCAGGCCTGGGGGTCAACGGAGGTCTTCCTGCATTACCTGAACCTATCTGGGTGGTCTTAGAAGCCGAAATTGCCTACAGCGGTGTGTTGCCACTAGTTACTAACATCCACACAAATTCACCCTGCTGTCAGACATCCATACGTCATTGTAGACAATGAAAAGTCTTTTGCTTTGTTTTGTTTTTGTTTATTGGGGATATAACTTGGTTGGGGGAAAAGATATATACGGGATGCCCATAGATCAAATTACTTTGCCATCATATTTATAAATTAGAACTTCGTTTGAGCCTTGAAGAAATTATGCACATGTATAACATCTATAGTCTCTTACCTGCATCACCATGCAGATTATTGCTCCTCCTCTGCGTAACTCCTGCCGACTATTGCTCCTAGGAATCCTTCCCTCCTGCACAATCTTATTCTGTAGCACATTATATTTCTAGTCACATCCTCTTCTATATGCAAAAGAACCCACTCTGAATATTAGTCGTTAATGCTGACTCTGATTGGTTGCTGCTACTAGGCCAGAGGTCTGCAGTACCTCTCCCCGGAGGCCTAGTAGTTTAGTAGCATGTGCTGACTACTGTCCCCAGCTAGTCCAGCCTGCAAATCCTGCACCCTCGGGCCTCATCGATTTGACACTATTCCCCACAGTCTCTCCTCTGTTCCAGGACTCCTCATCAATAACCGTGTAAAGATGAGGACTTCTTCCATGACCGTGTAAGGATGAAGTTCCCTCCCAGACTTCCTGGCATGTCTCCACATCCAGCTCTCCACTGTGGTAAACTCACGGACCTTTCTCTGCCCCGAGTCCATGATAGAGAACTTAACCGGACCGTACGTTCCGACAGCTTCTCCTGCCCCTCTGCTTCAGGAACTCCTCATCAATGACTGTGTAAATATGAGGACTTCACCCATGACCGTGTAAGGGTGAAGCTCCCTCACAGCTCTCCCGGGCCTCCTCCCACGATCGGCGCACCCCCCCCAGATGGGGATGCCCGCCTGCTGCTGTCTAGTACTCCATTCTCCACTTCTCCCGGCCGACAACTCCCCCAGTGGACTGTTACCTCAGCTTATATGGGGGGCCTGCCCCCTGCCAATTCCAGTTGGGGATTGGTCAGGGCTCCTCACATGAGCTGCCTGCCACTCCAGTTTTTGACCCTGCCCCTCTTCCAGAACATTCTCCCTGGAAGCAGGGGAAGCGCCTCAGAACTAAAGTACAGGTGGTCACACCCACTGCTACACTAACCACTCCCTGCCCCCAGATCAAAAACAAACAGGCCCAGCTTGCAGCATAGGCCTGCTTAAATTTACCTGTACTGACAGAACCTACAACACTATACTTTTAGCACCTACCTATGGTAGAGGGTGCTACATATATTTGCATTTGGTAATCAACAACTCCAGTAGTACAGATTACCCAATAGGATGTCCTCTGGGGCTCTTGATGCTGCTCTCACATTACTCTTTAGGAATGTTAGGCAGGCCATACATGGGTCGAATTTCGAAAGAATTTTCTTTCAAAAATCTTATCTAAAAAATTTTGTTTGTATTTCGCACCATTAGTGGGCTGCAACAACAGGCGATTTTCATGTGGCAATCAAATTTGAGACATGGACATGATGGAAATTTTTGGAAAAACAAACGATTTTCTAATCAATGATGGGAGAATCGTGCGAGAAATGTAATCGAAAAAGAAATGCGCATGTGCAAGAAAAGAAAATTCCCGGAAAGAAAAGAAGATTCCCAGTTACAAAAATTATTTTCTGTAGCAACATGAGGTGAAATTGAAGGCTTGGTTGGCCGAATTTCGAAATCAATGGTAGCACCATCAGATCACAAGATGCACAAATTTTCTAATTTTCAAAATAAAATTCTTTCGAAATTCGACCATGTATGGCCAGCCCTAATGAGTGGATGGAAACAATTGGCCAGTAAGGAATACCAGACTCCGCCCTGTAGCTTAATCAGTATACTGCTATCTAGGGCCAAAAATAAGTACAAAAGCACAAGACATAAAGGGGTTGTTTTACTAAAGGCAATTAGACTGTGCACTTTGCAAAGTGCAGTTGCACTCTGCAAGTGCAATTGCTCCAGAGCTTAGTAAATGAGGTAAGGCTTCACTTTGCAAAGAATGCCCAATCACATGCAAGGAAAATAAAAAAAAAACAGCATTTTTCTTGCACATGATTGGATGATGGAAGTCAGCAGAGCTTTTGCTCATTTACTAAGCTCTGAAGCACCAGCTCTTGCAGAGTGCAACTGCACTTTGCAAAGTGCACAGTCAATTTGCCTTTAGTAAATCAACCCCACAGTGCCTTGCAAAAGTATTCACCCCCCTTGGCATTTTTCGTGTTTTATTGCCTCACAACCTGGAATTAACATGGATTGTTTGAGGATTTGCATCATTTAATTCACAGAACATGCTCACAACTTTGAAGATATATATATATTTTTTTATTGTGAAGCAAACAACAAATAGGACAAAATAACAGAAAAAGTCAATGTACATAACTATTAACCCCCCTAAAGTTAATACTTTGTAGAGCCACCTTTTGCGGGTATCACAGCTCCAAGTCACTTTGGATAAGTCTCTATGAGCTTGCCACATCTTACCACTGGGATTTTTGCCCATTTCTCCTTGCAAAACTGCTCCAGCTCCTTCAAGTTGGATGGTTTGTGCTTGTGAACAGCAATCTTTAAGTCTGAACACAGATTTTCTATTGGACTGAGGTCTGGGCTTTGACTAGCAATCTTCAACACATTTACATGTTTCCCCTTAAACCACTCAAGTATTGCTTTAGCAGTGTGTTTGGGGTCATTGTCCTGCTGGAAGGTGAATCTCCGTCCTAGCCTCTAATCACACAAAGAGTGGTACAGGTTTTGCTCAAGAATATCCCTGTATTTAGCACCATCCATCTTTCCCTCAACTCTGACCAGTTTCCCAGTCCCGACTGCAGAAAAACATCCACACAGCATGATGCTGCCACCACCATGTGGTCACTGTGGGGATGGTGTTCTTTGGGTGATGTGATGTGTTGGGTTTGCGCCAGACATAACGTTTTCTTTGATGGCCAAAAAGTTAAATTTTAGTCTGATCAGACCAGAGCACCTTCCTCCATACATTTTGGGAGTCTCCCACATGCCTTTTCGCAAACTCAAAATGTGCCATTTAGCTTTTTGCTGAAAGTAATGGCTTTCTTCTGGCCACTCTGCCATAAAGCCCAACTCTATGGAGCGTACAGCTTATTGTCGTCCTGTGTACAGATACTCCAGTCTCTGCTGTGGAACTCTGCAGCTCCTCCAGGGTTACCTTAGGTCTCTGTGCTACCTCTCTGATTTATGCCCTCCTTGCTCGGTCCGTGAGTTTTGCTGTGTAGATGTCTTTTGGCAGGTTTGCTGTTGTGCCATGTTCTTTCCATATGGTTATGATAGATTTGATGGTGCTCCTAGGGGTCATTAAAGATTTGGATATTTTTTTATATCCTAACCCTGACTTGTACTTCTCAACAACATTGTTTCTTACTTGTTTGGAGAGTTCCTTGGTCTTCTTGGCAGTGTTTGATTAGTGGTGCCTCTTGCTTAGGTGTTGCAGCCTCTGGGGCCTTTCAAAAAGGTGTGTATATGTAATGACAGATCATGTGACACTTAGATTGCACACAGGTGGACATCATTTCACTAATTATGTGACTTCTGAAGGTATCTGGTTGCACCGGAGCTTTTTATGGGCTTCATAACAAAGGGGGTGAATACATATGCACATGCCAATTATGAATTTTTTATTTCTGAAAAATTGTTTTATGTATATATTTTTCTAATTTTACTTCACCAACTTAGACTATTGTGTTCTGATGCATCACATATAATTCAGATTAAAAAAACATTGAACTAAAGGCTGTAATGTAACAAAATAGGTAAAAAGCCAAGGGGGGTAAATACTTTTGCAAGGCACTGCATATAAATAAAATATTTGCTGTCAAACTCTGCACAGTGGTCAAATATTTATATATTAAAATGGCATAATCATTGCCAAGGTGCAAATAACACAGGTAGCCAGCTCTGTTAAAGTATAAGGCAAAACTTTTTTGTTACATTTTGGATAGAATACCTGTCAGTTTGTATTGCTGTCTGTGCCCATGTTAGGGAGATTTTTTATTTTTTTTCGCCTGTTTACCATTATCATTATCGATTCCAGTGGCAAAACTAGTTCTGGTGATCCTGCTGACACCCCAGTATTCCCTCACTTTAGAAGGATTTCCTCTTATCCCGCGTACACACAATGGTTTTGCTGTTGGAATAAACTCCGAAGGTTTCTCCAATGGAACTCCGACGGAATTCCGCTCAAGCGGTCTTGCATACACACGGTCACACCAAAGTCTGACCGTCCAGAACGAGGTGACGTACAATATGTATGAGGGGACTAAAAAAGGGATTTCAATAGCCAGTAGCCAATAGCTTCCGTCTTGTACTTGCTTCAGAGCATGCGTCCTTTTTGGTAGGTCGGAACAGCATACAGACGAGCGGTTTTCCCAATAAGAATTGATTCCATCGGAAATATTTAGAACATGTTCCATTTCTAGGTCCATCAGAATTTTTGAAAAAAAACTCAGATGAGGCATACACACGATCGGAATAGACGATGAAAAGCTTCCGTCTGACTTTTTCTGTCAGACATTCCGCTCGTGTGTACGCGGCTTTATTTGCTTCCTGGCTATGTTGTTATAACCCTCCCTTACGCTATCTAAAATGAGAAAACAAGTTTTACCTTTAGTTCTAACTTAATTACATATGGAACAAACCAAAACATAAAATAAAAAAATTTAATGTGCATGTGTATGTATATCATTAAATAGCATTCTGGAGATTTCCCTATTTTTAACAGCCTCTCCTATGTGGATTTAGTTTATCTATGTACATAATTGTAGCCACATTAGTGCACTTGTGATAGACACAATTGAGTACTGTCCATGATGCTTTGTTATTTGCACTAAAATCCAAATTTTCAGAACAAGCTTTTAGGGTGTGTCCTTATCTGCTAAAACTTTGTGTATTAGGCAAGACATAGAAGGTGCGATTTTCTTTCCTGCAGCAAAAAATTGCTAGATTCCCCCATCAATTCAGTGTTCATGGAGAAATCCGTCCCGAGGAGCTATTGTGTTTTCCCAACGAGGGGGCACGGGGAGCTGTCCCTGCCGGGAGAACACAATGATTATTGCTAGCGGCTATAGCCACTGGCAATAATCACATGTAAAAATGTGGCATGCTGGTTGTGCCCAGTTGGTCGATGGATCAACTTGGGTACATTCAGCCGAGGTTTGAATCTCGTCTGGTCCCTGCTGAACTGGCCTAGATTCCAACTGGCTATGGCTGGCTTTAGTATTGCTTTGACCTTGAAGAAGGGACCACACCCCAAAAGCTTGTCCTAAAAATTTGGATGTTAATGCAAATAAAAAGTGTCATGGACAGCATTCAATAGTTCTCTATGCCCATAAATATTGTACCTTTAGGATCTTTGTTATGAAAATGTCCATAATGCATAGACAAGCTGTGTCATTTGAAGCCCTTCCTTATGTTGCATATATGCTCTCCCAGGTGAACATTTAGTGCCAACGTGGTCCTCCTCACATTCTGTAGGTCACAGAGACACTGCAATAAATATACAACAGTGCAACTGCACGTAATAAACTTGGATATATCATCATTTTTATTCACTTGATTAGAACTATAAGAGGCTTTTTTTCTGACTTGATTTTCCTAATTTACACATAGTACATTTTTTTACAGACTAAAAACCTTTCAGGCTGCCCAAAAAAAGAAGATTCAATAGAAAGGTTCTATACATTCGGGGCTAGGATATCCCTCAAACAGGGGGCTTTCCTAAACAAAACTTGTGGACTATCTGGCAACAAGGGCAATAATACCTTGTCACCTTTTAAAAATAGGCCAATGTTTCCTAATAATCCTTTTAATCTCTTGGTGCTGCTTGGAGAAGGATGTAATAAAAGCGCATCTAAAGTTTTCCACATTATGAAGCTTGTGTAACTGATTCTGTGATTCAGTGTTTTTATCCATAAAATAAATATGCCCGATTATCTTAAATTGGGCTTTATGTGGGAATCACTGCTGAAAAGGTATGCCAATTGCTGTGCACTTGCCTCTCTGCAAACAGAACCCACCAGGCCCTAACATAGCCCTAACATTAGTATAACTTCATAAAATACATTAAGGTTGGCAAACGGAAAACTTATAAGCTCCTACAGGCAGGGCTATCCTAACACATGGGCCCTCTAAGCAGCTCCCGGTACATGGGGGCTCCATGATAATCTTGCATTAGGATCTGTCACTATAGATGTGACAGCTGCATCATTCATTACTCATGTCAGCAGGGGGGAGAAAAAGCACAGCTGCACCACCTAGTCTTGAAAGTTCAGCCAAGCAGGTGAAGCAGCCGCTAACTTTTGTTGTATTCTACATATTCTTGTATGTTAGGGCCGCTGATAGGGGGAGACCACCGGTCCTCCTGTAGGGGGCCCGGGGAAACAGGGGGGCCTGGATAGTAAGAGGTTCAATGCGCAGGGGGTAGCAATTGCAGAGCAGTGCCCTGGGCTCTCCCTCCCATGCCTTTCAGATGGGGAAGGCACACACCAGTGTAACAAACCAATAGCGTTGCTCATCTGAGTGGGAGGGAGTGGCTGCTGATAAATTGCTCCGCCTCCCACAACCTTTTTAGCCAATCAGCTTTCCTCTGTAACCCTCTCCTTATCCAGCCCACCACATTTGATCAGAAAAAGCTAGTGGCTAAAGCAGGGCTGGATGGAGAGGATCCAACATACCCGAGTATGGAGAAGGTATGATCACATTTACATCCAACAGATCACTCAGTGCCCACACAGGACTCTACACAACTAGCACTATAGAAACAGCTGATCATCATCACTAACATGTCACATGTAATGCTGGCTGAAGAAGTCATCATCATCAGTGTGTTCTCCCATCCTATGTGCAGATTAGGCATTGAACACACATAACATGGGATGACTTCCTCTCCTTCTTCTCACACTTCTTCTTATCTTTTTAAACTGCACACAGGACAGTGAACACACTGATAATGATGATGATTAAACTTCTGGAAGATGCTGCAGCCAGCATTAGATATGAGTATGTGACATGCTGTTAGTAATAAACTTCAGCTGTTTCTTTAAAGCCATTTGTGCCAGAGTCCTTATGTTATCTTTGCTGGAATTAGACTGGTGAGGATATGAGCTTCACAGACCTATTAACCATTTATTGTCCTCCTGTGCTTGAGCAATTGACTGTTTGGTAAAGTGTTTTTGTTTTTATTTGGCACTTTGTTTTATCTTGTAAACCCCTGTTTACACATAGCGCAGTGATCAAGGTTTTTCCACACTGGAAGAACACTGGTCACTGCTAGGACTGCTTGTACTATGTCCACAGTCTCTGATTTTCTCCTGTAGTATATCTGCAGTCTCTGACCATCTCCTGTAGTATGTCTGCAGTCTCTGACCATCTCCTGTAGCATGTCTGCAGTCTGTGATCATCTCCTGTAGTATATCTGCAGTCTCTGATCATCTCCTGTATCATGTCTGCAGTCTCTGACCATCTACTGTAATATATCTGCAGTTTCTGCCCATGTTCTGTAGTATATCTGCAGTCTCTGATCAGCTCCTGTAGTATATCTGCAGTCTCTGATCAGCTCCTGTAGTATATCTGCAGTCTCTGATCATCTCCTGCAGTATATCTGCAGTCTCTGATCATCTCTTGTATCATGTCTGCAGTCTCTGACCATCTGCTGTAGTATATCTGCAGTCTCTGATCAGCTCTTGTAGTATATCTGCAGTCTCTGATCATCTCCTGTAGCATATCTGCAGTCTCTGAGCGCCTGCTGTAGCATGTCTACAGTCTCTGATAATCTCCTGTAGTATATTTGCAGTCTTTGATCGTCTCCTGTAGTATGCCTGAACACAGCCACACGCGGGTAAATGACCCTGAATGCACATTCTCTATTTGGGGCCATACACCTACATTCACATGCCTGTGAAATTAGGGCCTGTGGTTGTGTTTGTACAGCTGTTGTGTCCCCATAGCGTAACACAGGCTACCTGCACACAGCTCCAGCCACATAAAAAAAAATTGAATCACACTGTACAGGCCACATCACCCATGTGACTGATCCCCAATACTTCATTTACACACAGGACTTTATTTATTAATTCAATGCAGTTCTATCTTTTAGATTTAGCAGGAATTTTGTAAGTTATGTTATGTTTGTGTCCGCTAATAATGATTTTTTTTTTTTAGAAACAATATAGTTTTGGTATTTTCGGGGGGCCCTGTCAGGTGGGCTGTACGGGGCCCCGTGATTTCTAACAGCAGGCCTGCGTACAGTATCTCACAAAAGTGAGTAGACCATTCACATTTTTGTAAATATTTTATTATATCTTTTCATGTGACAAAACTGAAGAAATGACACTTTGTTACAATGTAGCGAGTGTACAAGTAGTGAGTGTACAGCTTGTATAACAGTGTAAATTTGCTGTCCCCTCAAAATAACTCAACACACAGCCAATAATGTCTAAACCGGTGGCAACAAAAGTGAGTACACCCCTAAGTGAAAATGTCCAAATTGGGCCCAAAGTGTCAATATTTTGTGTGGCCACCATTGTTTCCCAGCACTGCTTTAACCCTTTTGGGCATGGAGTTCACCAGAGATTCACAGGTTGTCACTGGAGTCCTCTTCCACTCCTCCATGACATCACAGATTTGGTGGATGTTGGAGACCTTGCGCTCCTTCACCTTCCCTTTGAGGATGCCCCACAGATGCTCAATAGGGTTTAGGTCTGGAGACATGCTTGGCCAGTCCATCACCTTTACCCTCAGCTTCTTTAGCAAAGCAGTGGTCATCTTGGATGTGTGTTTGGTGTCGTTATCATGTTGGAATACTGCCCAGTGGCCCAGTCTCCGAATAGGAGGGGATCATGCTCTGCTTCAGTATGTCACAGTACATGTTGGCATTCATGGCTCCCTCAATGAACTGTAGCTCCCCAGTGCCAGCAGCACTCATGCAGCCCCAGACCATGACACTCCCACCACCATGCTTGATTGTAGGCAAGACACACTTGTCTTTGTACTCCTCACCTGGTTGCTGCCACACACGCTTGACATCATTTGAACCAAGTAAGTTTATCTTGGTCTCATCAGACCACAGGACATGCTTCCAGTAATCCATGTCCTTAGTCTGCTTGTCTCCAGCAAACTGTTTGCAGGCTTTCTTGTGCATCATCTTTAGAAGAGGCTTCCTTCAGGGAAGACAGCCATGCAGACCAATTTGATGCAGTGTGCGGCGTATGGTCTGAGCACTGACAGGCTGACCCCCCACCAGGGCCATCTTAAGAGCATTATAGGCCCCTGGGCAATACAGTGCACTGGGGCCCTGTCTACACAATCACACACAAGAATAAAAATGCAAATTATTAATAAGGCTATATTTATTGGTACTTCCAACAAAATCAGTGTTTAAACGTTACAATATAGGGGGCATGGCTGAGCTGGTCGGCCTGAACAGACGTGTGTGAGAGGAGCTCCGCTCCCACCTGCCTAGAATATCCACAAATGAATCGTTATTCCGATCAACAGACACCGGAGGATACTAGGGCATGAGAAGAAGTAAGTCGGGTCCGGGAAGGAAGGCTAAACAAGCTCCTAAAACATCCCCACAGCAGCAGTTACGATCCGCCATAGACCGCGTGCACGTGGCATCTCAAACCAGCATGGCGGATCCAGCGACGGCAGAGGAAGATCGCTTCCAGGCCTTAATGCAGGCGATCGCTGGATACCAGACGACCCTAACAGCCAAAATCGATACCCTCCAAACAGAATTCAGGTTGCTGCAGAGGGACATGGATAAGATGAGGGGGCGGATGGGAGAAGCTGAACGCAGAGTTGGTGAGATGGAAGATTCCATCTGGGACCAGAGAGCCTCCATTCATACCCTGCAGGTCAAGGTAAAGGCCTTAGAATCTAGAGCGGAAGATGGCGAGAACAGGAGCCGACGGAACAACCTGAGGATCATGGGGTTACCAGAGGGAGCTGAGGGCCAAGACCCCACGACCTTCACAGAACATCTACTCCGCACCTTGCTTCCGCAGGCCCAGTTCTCCCCGCACTTCGTTATTGAAAGAGCTCATAGAATGCCTCCTGTGCGAGGCCCTCCGGGATCCCCCCCACGTACCTTCACATTTAGACTTTTGAATTTTCCGAGACTGGGACCTGGCACTACGCGAAGCCCGTAAAGTAGCTGAGTTGCGCTTTGATAACACGAAGTTGATGCTATTCCCGGACTATTCTATTGACACGCAAAGACTCAGAAGAACTTTCGACCATGTTAAAGCACAGCTCCGTACAAAAGGGCTTAAATATAGCACGCTTTTCCCAGCCCGGCTTAGGGTAATTGATGGCGAATCTACCCGCTACTTCACCTCACCAGAAGATGCCTGCCGGTAAAGTATATGCACTTTCACTATCAATCCAGTATAGACGGGATTTTTCTGTCCCCCTCCTCGGCCACCCTTCATGCCCCTTTGTTTTATTGCATGGGAGGGAGGAGGACTATTTTGGCCACAGTTTCTGCTTGCTGCCAGTTTTTTTTTTTTCTTTCCCCTGCTGACTGAGTTCACCCTTACATGTTGGGCCAGGTGAAAATAACCTGAGTTTATCAGTATGCTGAGAGAATGTGACTGTTGTAGGCACCCTATTCCCTGTTCCTATATCCACCATGAGGAGACATTCATAAACGGGAACGAAATCTGTTGTGGTGATGCAGTTAACTCCTTCCATATTACACCATTGCAAGGCAGGTATGGGGGAAATTCATATCTGTGGTAATGCTAAGAAGATACACTGCTCTCCTCATATCTGGAACGGTTTAACTGGTTAATACCTAAGTGAGTGCCCCTAGTTCATACTAGGTGTTCCCACCCCCCCTTTTTTCTCTTTTATTGTATTTTATTTTTTAATTTTTTTAATTGAACGCCTCTGCATTAGCCAAGGCTCAACGATGCTGGAAGAATGAGACTGATATTGACTTCCTATTCCCTGTTGCTATATCCAGCATGAGGAGACATTCATGAACGGGAACAGAATCTGCTGTGGTGACGCAGTTAACCCTTTTTTTCATACTATTACATTACAAGGCAGCTATGAGGGAAACTCATGCCCATGGTACTGCTAAGAGGATACACGGTTCTCCTCATATCTGAGAAAATTAAACTGGTTAAATACTGGTTATAATATTACGCAAGAGTTTGTTTTCTTTTCTTTTTCTCTTTTTATTTTCGTTTTTTATGCTGCTATGCTGTAGGCATGGGAGCGGAGATCTCCAGTCTCGTGGGAAGTTGGGTTGTCTGTGTAAGGGAAGGCCGCCAGCCTCTCCATTTGCTCTCACAGGAGACTTTCCTACAACATAATGGGATCGGTTTTGGGTACAGGCACTCCGAGTTCCCCAACGGATGTGCGGGGAGGGGGGGGTTGGGCTTTCAGATTTTGGTTGCTTCCTTTTGTTTTTTCTTTTTTTTCCTTTTGTTCTGGTTTCATCCAGTTTGACATGATCTTAAGCAGTGGTATACATAGGTCATCTTTTTTGGCCCTTGGCTTAACTTGGGGCTTGATGGCTATGATGTTACAGATGAATGACTGTATATTAGGGGGTGTGTGTCCTATACCGGATCAGTCCTTTCGATATTACCATTCTAATGTATTGCTACTTCTACGGCTATGGCTCCTTTGAGGCTCATCTCGCGGAACGTTAGGGGATTAAATGACATAATAAAGAGAACACTAGTCATGACGTATCTGAAAGAATATAGCCTACACATCTGTATATTACAAGAAACTCATCTGGTGGGCAGAAGGGTCCTTGGTCTTAAAAAACCATGGGTGGGGCACTATTACCACTCATCATATTCAGGTTATGCTAGGGGGGTTAGTGTGTTAATACACAAGTCCCTGTCTTTTACCCTGCTTGCCGTTAGGAATGATCCGGAGGGCAGATTTGTCTTATTACATGCTGTGATAGAAAATATTGAGATGCTAATTTTGGGCTTATACTTGCTTCTTATTCCACGAATAACCTCGTTATAGCTGGGGATTTCAATATGACCCCGAACCCATCCATGGATAGACTGACTCTAGGGGTGGGCTCCGATTCTCCCCTCAATAAATGGGCTACTCTTTATGGTTTAATTGATGTCTGGAGGTGGAAATTCCCACATGATAGGGCCTTTACTTGCCAATCTGCTTCATACCGCACATTATCTAGGATAGATTTGATCTAGGCCAGTGGGGGGTTGCTCTCTCGTGTACTGGAGGTGAAAATGCTCCCTAGGGGTATATCAGATCATGCCCCCATGCTCCTTACTTTACAAACACAGACCCCTCCTTCAGAAAGAATATGGAGGCTGTCCCGCTATTGGGTTTCGGAGGAAAGCATTGAGACAAGTATAGCTACATCTATAGAAGACTTCTGGACTTCTAATGCTGACTCCTCGGTGCTACCTATCAGGTGGGACGCCTTTAAGGCGTACACCCGGGGAAGCTATCAAACCGTGATCTCCCTTGCCAGGCACAATGCCAGGGTTTCCATTGAGGAGGCTGAGACTAGGGCACAAGATCTTGAATCCCAATATGTTCAGACTCAAAATCCAATTACTCTGACTGATATGCAGGCTGCCCACCGTGAGGTGGTGCTCCTCCGAGTAGTGGGGGCCAAAAAACAACAATGAACACAGACACAACGTATTTTTTAACAGGGGGAAAAAACAGGACACCGGCTGGCATGGCTGGCGAGGGAACAGCAACCTATGTCTACTATTGCCCGTATTAGAGCTGAGGATGGGAATCTGGTGAGTGATCCAGTTGCCATTAACGCCTGTTTTGCGTCATACTACAAATCTTTATATTCATCTAAGGCGAGTTACTCTGAGAAGGAGCTGGACTCCTTCCTTAGTCAACTCACCTTCCCTACACTTACTGAAGAGGCCCGAAACCACTTAGACAGACCCATCTTGTTGGAGGAGGTGAAGCAGGCTATAGGCGAACTTCAGGCGGGGAAGACTCCGGGTTCGGATGGCCTTCCCCCTGAATTTTATAAACAACACGGGGAGCAAATGATACCCAAAATGCACGAGATGATCATGGGAACCCTGAAGGACTCTACACTACCACCATCTATGACAGAGGCAATAATAGTGGTCATACCTAAGCCAGGCAAGGACCCTGATCTTTGCACCTCTTACCGACCCATCTCCCTACTTAATGCAGACGCCAAGATACTTACCAAGATTCTAGCTAAAAGACTTAATGAAGTTATACATAATTTGATTCATGAAGACCAAACTGGCTTTATGCCGGGTAAGGGGACAGACATTAATCTTTGCAGACTGTACACGGTTATGGGTGCCAGGGAATATCTGACGGAATTCGACGCAGTGGCCTCCCTGGATGCTGAAAAAGCATTTGACTCCGTGGAGTGGTGCTATCTATGGGAGGTCCTGCGTCGGATCGGCCTTGGTCCTAAATTTATATCCTGGGTGCAAACCCTTTATAAAACTTTGCAGGCCAGGGTACGTACGGGGATGACAATATCGCCACCCTTCTATCTACATAGAGGTACCAGACAGGGCTGCCCACTTTCCCCTACCCTATTCGCCCTGGCCATAGAGCCGATGGCAATCCTCCTTCGATCCTCTCCTTTAGTTAATGGTATTATGATAGGCACGGTGCACGAAAAGATATCCCTATATGCAGACGACACCCTGCTATACCTTAGGAATACCAATGATTCTTTGGGGGCTGCTTTGTCACTTATCCATATTTTTGGTGGGTTCTCTGGCGTCTGTATTAACTGGAGCAAATTGGTAATCTTTGCGTTACATTCAGGGGAAGCCTCGATACCAGCGAACACTCCCCTGAAAAAGGTCTCCCAATTTAGATATTTAGGAGTAGAAATACATAGAGACTTTACACAATTTATTCCTCTTAACTTATCTCCCATAATGTCAATGCTGACTCAGAAATGCACTATTTGGAAAACGTTACCTCTGACCCCAGTAGGTAGAGTCAACCTGATTAAGATGTCCATATTGCCTAAATTTCTTTACATCTTTAGACAGACACCTGTACACATACCAAATACCTTCTTTAAAAAACTTGACACCGTAATCACTGCATTTGTATGGAATGGTAGCATACCTAGAATTTCCAAATCTACTCTGCAACTACCTCTTTCACTGGGGGGACTTGCTCTACCGTGTTTCCAAAAGTACTACTGGGCAGCAGTACTGGTTACCCTGCGTTGGTGGTTGTCTGAGGAACCGGCAAATCCTGCGTCCACCTTGGAGGCGGCTTTGCTGGGCTCCTACTCAGAACTGAGAAATTTCAATCATAGAGGGCCCAGATCTAGCCCCAATGTTACTCCCTCGATGAAGACCACCCTGAGGGTTTGGGAGACTGTTGGAGGCAGGATTAGGGGGGTGAACAGCTGGTCCCCCGCACACCGCTGTGGGGGAACCCGCGTTTACCGCACTTTCAAACCATCCCAGATCCGGTGATATGGGCCCGTTACGGAATAACCACCATGACGGACATAGTATCATGAGATGGCCTGCTTCCCTTTGACATCTTAAAACAGCAAAAAGGACTACCCAATAATATGTTCTTCAGATACCTGCAACTCAGACACGCGTATCATTGCCAGTTTTCCACACCTCCGGTGCTTGTAACTACTGGGATTGAGCAGCTGCTGGGCGGGGAGGGTGAGGGGAAAATCCTATCTACTCTATACACGGCTCTGGCTGGCCTGGACACTTCCAAGGTCTCACAGTTATTTTCGGTCTGGCAGAGAGATATACCTTCACTGGCTGATGACGACTGGGAGGAGGGCATTCAGCAATATTTGCCCCTGATGATTTCTGCCAGGGACAGATTCATTCAACTAAAATTTTTACACAGAGCCTACTTTTCTCCTCAACGCCTAGCCAAAATATACCCCACTAATAACCCGGTGTGAACCAAATGCGCAGCGGAGGAGGGCTCCTTCTTTCATGTGGTTTGGTCTTGCCGCTACATACAGACTTTCTGGAGAGGGGTGGTTAACACGATAAATCGAGTTGGCAAATTAAAAGTTCCCTGTGACCCAATCCCCTTACTGCTTGGAATAGTAGATACATTGGATGCTCCCCGAGCCAAAAGACTGTTTATATTCTACGCAGCTTTCTATGCCAGGAAGGCGATTCTGTTACATTGGAAGGGATGTGTTCCCCCATCGATAAGTCTTTGGAAAAATCTCATTAATAATGCACTACCGATATATAAGTTAACGTATCTTGGCCGTAACTGCCCAAAAAAATTTGGGAAAATTTGGGATCCTTGGATATGTGAGGAACATCTAGACTTAGAATAGGGATTTAATTCTCAGGTGTGACACCCTTCATCTTATCGCAATAATAGTGTTGACTTTGACCTACGCAAGCTAAAAAACCACACAGTGCATATAATACCTACTATAGTATGATATTCCACTGTGCAGATGTTTTTCCCCCCTCCTCTTCTGCCCACATTAAGATTCCTATTGGAATAATAACCATGCTATTTTACTTTACTGAACTCCATGATGACTCATGTGTGAGTCAGGAAATCCCTCTATGCCTCTATAGTACCTAACTATACTGTGTATGAAGCTGAAGTTGTTAGTTTACTATTAGAGAAATTATGCTAAGGTTGTAGTAGGGAAGTAACTAAATTACTCGCTATTCATAGATATTCCCCCCCCCATCATTATTCACCTGGACTCACTCCTGATGATTATATAAGTGATTCAATGTTCGTTATGTAACATCTACTGCAATGTATCTGTATACTATATAATGTGACCACTGCACAATGTTTCAATTGTATATTCTTTATGTCTTTTTTTATTCAATAAAAAACTTTATGTTAAAAAAAACATTACAATATAACACGACCTTGAAAAGCAAGAAATTGAAAAACAAGAAATTACAGATGGAAATGATTGATGGGCACAGTGGCAGCATTTGATGGGCACAGTGGCTGCTTTGATGGGCACAGTGGCTGCGTTTGATGGGCACAGTGGCTGCGTTTAATGGGCACAGTGGCAGCACTTGATGGCACAGTGGCTGCCTTTGATGGGCACAGTGGCTGCGTTTGATGGGCACAGTGGCAACGTTTGATGGGCACAGTGGCTGTGTTTGATGGCACAGTGGCTGCGTTTGATGGGCACAGTGGCTGCGTTTGATGGCACAGTGGCAGCTTTGATGGGCACAGTTGCTGTGTTTGGTGGGCACAGTGGCAGCTTTGATGGGCACAGTGGCTGTGTTTAATGGGCACAATGGCTGCATTTGATGGGCACAGTGGCTGCGTTTGATGGGCACAGTGGCTGCGTTTGATGGCACAGTGGCTGCGTTTGATGGGCACATTGGCTGTGTTTGATGGGCACAGTGGCTGCGTTTGATGGCACAGTGGCTGCATTTGATGGCACAGTGGTAGCTTTGATGGGCACAGTGGCTGTGTTTGGTGGGCACAGTGGCAGCTTTTGATGGGCACAGTGGCAACTTTGATGGGCACAGTGGCTGTGTTTGGTGGGCACAGTGGCCGCTTTGATAGACAGAGTGGCTATGTTTGGTGGGCACAGTGGCAGCTTTGATGGGCACAGTGGCTGTGTTTGGTGGGCACAGTGGCAGCTTTGATGGTGAGAGTAGTGGGCTGAGAAGAGGTCAGTTAGTGATGTTTATCATTTAAAAAAAAACTATTGTGCTCATCTACCAATATATACAACAATACATAATACAGAATTAGTATGTAAAGAAAACATCCTCCTGTTATAAGATGTAAATATCTATATAATCCAACCCCTAGCACTCTATGTATGTCCAGATAATGTGAAATGTATTTATGACAATTCATGTAACCCTATGTTATCCAAGCTCTGAGTCTGCACCACCAGAAGTGTAAACTCTGGAATTCCCTGCCCCAGTATGTCCGATCAGCCCCTACCCTGTCCACCTTTAGGAGATCCCTGAAAACTCATTTATTCAGGGAAGCCTATCCCACACCCACATAACTGTCCCTGAGCCACCCCCATCAAATCATTCTGCAGCTATTACCTTTTGTACCACCACCCCCTCCCTTTAGAATGTAAGCTCTACGAGCAGGGCCCTCCTGTACCTTTTGTATTGAACTGTACTGTAATTGTGTTGTCCCCCTTATACATTGTAAAGCGCTGCGTAAACTGTTGGCGCTATATAAATCTCATATAATAATAATAAATATAATAATAATAAACTCACCACATGACCACAGAGTTACATGAATGGTCATAAATGACCTTCACTTTATCTGTACAGAGTAATTGGGGGATGTTATATAGATAGGGCTGTGTGCCAGTTTGGGAGATATCTGTCACACTCGCTTATCTCTTCAATCTCCTTGTCTTCTTATCACTGATCACAATACCTACAAGACAGATCCTACAAGACAAATCCTACAGAAACTTTTGCAGCTTTTCTTCCAAGGAGACTTTACTCAGTAAAAAAATGATCTCACCTCCTCCCTGTAGTGTGAGCAGACATCCCGGCCAGCAGTAGCTACAGTCAGCTCCGCCCCTCAGCACACTGCACTGGTGATTGGAGGAAGGGGGCGGAGTCAGAGATCTCACAGTGCAGGAGACAGGGGGAGAGAAGAGCTGCTTTGGAGGTTCTAAATACAAACACCGCCGGCACAGTGTATGTATTTAGAAGCTGCTGTCCCCACAGTGACAAGTGTACCCCCCCATCCACTTACTCTGGGCCCTCAGTCCGCCCCTGGTCAGAATGGAGGAGACTGGCTCCATCAGCTAGGTGACGGTGTGCTGCTGTGATAAGCAGCCGACACCTGTCACAAAGAGCTTCATTGCCGCGCCTCAGAGGATATGCGGGAAAGTACCCAAAGCAGCGGTTCCCGCTCGGGCCCCAAGGGACGCCGGGACCCCTTACAGTTGTATGGGCTGTACCCCCTTGATGGCGGCCCTGGTGCTGAGGATCAGTCCTTGGTATACAAATGGGGCCCCCGGGCAACTGCCCAGCGTGCCCAATCGAAAAAACAGCCCTGCCCCCCACCCCTTCAACCTCTGCAGCAATGCTGGCAGTTCTCATATGTCTATTTCCCAAAGACAACCTCTGGATATAACTCTGAGCACATGCACTCAACTTCTTTGGTAATCTTCTTGGTTCTTGGCAATTTTCTTATAGCCTATTTATGTAGAGCAACAATTCTTTTTTTCAGATCCTCAGAGATTTCTTTGCCATGAGGTGCCATGTTGAACTTCCAGTGACCAGTATGAGAGAGTGATATAGATAACACCAAATTTAACACAACTGCTCCCCATTCACACCTGAGACCTTGTACCACTAACGATTCACATGACATCGGGGAGGGAAAATGGCTAATTGGGCCCAATTTGGACATTTTCACTTAGGGGTATACTCACTTTTGTTGCCAGCGGTTTAGACATTAATGGCTGTGTGTTGAGTTATTTTGAGGGGACAGCAAATTTACAGTTATACAAGTTGTAAACTCACTACTTTACATTGAAGCAAAGTATAATTTCTTCAGTGTTGTCACATAAAAAGATAGAATGAAATATTTACAAAAATATGCGTGTGCATACATAAATTTATGTGCATGTGTGTGTGTGTATGTATGTCTGTATGTTACCTTTAGACCTTGTTCACAAGGGTATACTTAATTGTACATCTTTTTGAGGGATGTATTTGCCCACACGGGCATGGGACGCACAGGTGCTTCATGGATCCCTCATGTCAATTGGGATGCAGCGGCTTCACAGACAAAGCCACTCCTTCTAATTTGAAACCTAGGTAGGTACGGGTCCCCACAGACAAAGTGGATTCGGCGACCCAAACCCACACGGATATCAGGTTGGGAGCTGCGACTGTCTCCATGTAGCCGTTGTGTCCTAATTGACATGAATGAAATTTCATGCATGAGGATGCACTGAACACCTGCGCATCCTCATGTCTGTGTGGCGGGGGAGGCCAAAAAAATCCCCCCAGACACCACAGGCTTGAAAAGAGGAGAGAACAACCAAGGAGGAAAAAAACTAAAAAATAATAAATTGGATCACACTAATAGGGCGTACACAAGGTCGGACTTTGTTCGGACATTCCGACAACAAAATCCTAGGATTTTTTCAGACGGATGTTGGCTCAAACTTGTTTTGCCTACACACGGTCGCACAAAGTTGTCGGAATTTCCGATCGCCAACCACGCGGTCACGTACACCACGTACGACGAGACTAGAAAAGGCCGGTTCAGAACCAAGCGCGGCACCCTTTGGGCTCCTTTTGCTAATCTCGTGTTAGTAAAAGTTTGGTGAGAGACGATTCGCGCTTTTTCAGACTCGTGGCTTTCAGATCGTTTTCTGCCGTTCAGTTTGTGCTTGTGGGTTTGTATCTGCTCTTCAGTGCGTGCAGCAAGTTCCGCGTGACTTGTAGTCATTGTATTCTTTTTCGTTCGTTACTGTTTTTCAGGTCGCTCTTCACAGGCCTTGCTGTTCTTCAGTGCGTTCTGTTACTTCGTTCTGAGCAGCCGACCGTTTTCTAGCCATGTTTCGTATGCGTACTCCTCGTAGAGTTCGTGCTGTGCGGGGGCTTGGTGTTGGGGTCCTGACCTTGACACAAGTCCAGTCCATGAACAGGGTGGGGAGGAGTTCATGGACCAAGAATTGGTTGCTTCAGCGTGATCAGTTCTCTCATATGCCTTTGCTCCGTGAGATCCGTGAGAATAATCCTGATGATTTCAGGAACTTTCTCAGGATGACGGACCCCGTGTTTCACCGTTTGTTGGCTTCGCTGACCCCCTATATCAGCAGGCAGGATACCTGCATGAGGCAAGCCATCACTCCGGAGCAGAGGTTGGTCACTACCTTGCGGTATTTGGCCACAGGGAGAAGCCTGCAGGACTTAAAGTTCTCGACAGGCATCTCCCCCCAGGCTCTGGGTATCATCATCCCAGAGACCTGTTCTGCCATCATACAGGTCCTGCAGAAGGAGTATATGAAGGTAAGATTTTTATCCTTTAATATCACATTTTATTGTATTGAATGTTTGATAATATCTTGTATTTCTTTCCTCATTCCCTAATGACCATGATTGTAATATGCTGTGAATGTCCCCTTTGTTCTGATGCATGCTGGATTTTTATGTAATTATTATTTTAGGTCCTTCATACATATTTGCCCTTCAATAACCTCCCCAGCATGGTGTCTCCTGCCCTATATTCACCTCATGTAGTCACTTAACAATGTATTTTATCAGCTCCATAGTAGTGCTTTACCCCAAACACCCCCTAAAATGTTTGGAAATGTTATTTTTTCTTTAAATTCAGGCAGAGTGCCAGAGGCTTTTTTTGTGGTGTCCCCAAATAATTTTTAGTAACCCTCCCTCCCCCAACTGCTAAGTCAGCTGATCCCAATTCTCTATCTATCCTCAATCATCTATCTGCTGACTGCCAAACCCATACACACTATACCCACCTCTTTACTGGTCAGATTTATGGATGAATTACCCAAAGCATGTAGTGCAAGGGCCTGCCTGTATACTTTCCAATGGTACTGTTTAAAGTTTTTGTATCCTATTATTATCTTGATAGGTAATAGCAGAATGTCCAAATGTCCTCAAATGTGTACAGTGTGTATTTATATGTTTGTATTCAGACACTTCTTACCTGTCCAGTGGTCTGCCAATAGTGTAACTAAGGAGGGGCTGTTCCAAGTAATCTCCATTATTTAGGCATTCATCTCTCAATGAAGTGAAGAGGGTTACCTGTCCAAGATTTACACACACCCCCTATAATGTTAGAAATGGCCCATGAGAGGGGGGGGGAGGGGGAATATGATAGGTGTACCTTATACTTTGGTGTTGTTAAATTCCCCTTAATAAATGCTATCTGGAGGTTGCCCCATAATGTTTGTGTCTAATCTGCTTGCCATGTTTCAGAGTAAAAATAGTAATGTTTATTGTTTTTTCCTCAACAGTTTCCTTCCACACCACAGGAATGGCAGACTGTGGCCTCCCACTTTGCCGAGCGGTGGGACTTTCCTAACTGCGGAGGGGCAATTGATGGGAAACACATCCACATCGTCCCACCACCCAACTCGGGGTCATACTATTATAATTACAAGGGGTTTAATAGTATAGTGATGTTGGCGGTGGTGTCGGCTAATTACGACTTCTTGTATGTGGACGTGGGGAAGAATGGCCGGATGTCCGATGGTGGAGTCATCGCCCAGACGGAGTTCTACAGGCGTCTCCAGAATGGCAGCTTGGACTTGCCAGCTCCAGAGGACAATGTGGAAGGACTCCCATTTGTGTTCGTTGCTGATGAAGCATTTGCGCTGGGGGACCACCTGATGCGGCCATTCCCAATGAGGACCCTCACCCCGGAACAGAGGGTTTTTAATTACCGGCTGGCCAGAGCCCGAAGAGTGGTGGAGAACACATTTGGAATCCCGGCCAGCTGGTTCCGCCTATTTCTGACACCTATCCATATGGCGGAGTATAAACTGAACCATATAATACTTGCGTGCTGTGTTCTCCATAACTTTTTACGGAAACATTCGGCCAACTATGCTGGCTCAGTTGGGCCTGAGGCCGGAATCCTACATCAAACCACACTGATGGCGCTTGAAAGTGGCCGTCCTGGCTTGCCCTCCCTGAGTGCCCGTGATGTCCGGTTACGCTACCTGGAGTTCTTTGCGGGTAGGGGGGCTATCAATATGCCAGACAATATATGAAGCCTTTTTATAATAAAAAAAAAAAGAAATTCTTTGTGGACATTTACTGCTTGTGTTTGTTTTAGCTGACCCTGACATAAATGTTTTGAGTGCAGAAAATGTCGTGATTGGGTAACCTTATACAAAGCACTGTTGGCTGGTATTTCCTAAATGCAAAAACACATTTCACTACAAGTGCACTTGCAACTGCACTGAAACTGCACTTGTAGTGCAAAGAGGATTTGCCCTTAGGAAATAACCCCCATTTTTGCATAAAACAGCTATTACATCACCCCAAAAGTGTTGTAGTGTTGAGACAATAATCCACACATTCTTGAGTAAGCCACTTTTTTATACCTGCACAATCACATGTGCATTTACCAAAGGTTTTTAAAACAAACCAACATGTTTGTTGTATAACAATTTTTGCAGTAGCATTAGCAAAATTCGAAATGTCCATTTCAGATAAAACAGGCCTGTGTAAAACCAAAGAGAAAGACAAAAAACTTGAACTTACAAAGTTCACATTAGGTAAAACCTGAAGGCTATATCAGACATCAGTATTTAGGAACTGGGTTTGATATAGCGTTCAGATGGGGGGAAATCACCCCTGGAAAAGCCAAATTTGGAAGATGCACACCAATTTACGAATGTCAACATGTGCTATCTGCCATCAGGGGGGATCAAGGGACGTGTTTTGGGGGAGCAAGCCCTTCCTCAACGCGACTTTATAATTGAGGAAGGGGTTGCACCCCCAAAACGCGTCCATTGATCTCCCGTGATGGCAGATAGCACATGTTGGCACACTGTGTGCATCCTCCAAATTTGGCTTTTCAAAACATTGCAAAAAAATTTAAAAGATTGGACCACAATCCAAAAAGTGATTTTGTGGGGTTTTAAATTCGCCCCAAAACATCAATGATGTTATTATTTTTTTTAATAACATCATTGATTTTTTGCTGGATGTTTTGCAGTTCGGCATTACACCCCATGATCTCCCCGATCAGGATCTGGGCACTTTCTGAAGTAAAGTGTTCTCTATCCCTCACATCACGATCACCTAAAAAGAGAGAAAGAAAAAAAAAACAGGTCTCAAAAATCTGCCACCATCCATCTCTTTTACCTGAGCCTGTGGTCGCAGACACTCACCTGTTGTGGTGCCAATCTCCACCACATCTTCTTCTTCCTCCTGCTCAGCTTGGGTTTGGGGTATTTCACCTTCTTCCAGAGGTGGAGGGTCTCTGGTCTCCTCGGATGAGGGGTGTCCTCCGAGTCTTTTCTCCCCTATGTAAAACAAAAATGGTATAATTAGCACACAGATATTTGATGGCCGAACTAGAAATAGGAAACATTGCTTGGAAGTGGGGTACAATTGTCTATTTTAGCCGAGTTCAAAGATGTCTTTTTTTTATTGCCCTTTGTCAAGCTGCAATACTTTACCTGTTTAGTACAAGCTTCACAGATGGAGACCCCCCTATAGTATACACTGGAGCACCTGTGTGGCCTCCTAATAAAAATGGTGTTCTGGGGTCCCACACTAGTGCTCCAGTGTCCAGATGTGAAAACAGCTGCTCAGTGTCCTCTCCTTACACACAATCTAGTTGGCATTTCATTCTAGTAACAAACCCATCTACACAAACAAATATTTGGTATCCAAGTAGGCCCAAAAAAAATGTGGGAAAATGCATATGGCCTAAACAATGGTGTTTTAGAGGCCGAAAGAAAAATGTTTGATACGAACGAATAATGGGCCCATGAACATTAAAGTTGCCCTTTTAAACGTTACAATTAATAAAAGCACATGGAGCAGCACGAACGTAATAAAGACAGAAAGAATAGGAACACAGCACAACTACTTACTTTTTTGAAGCACTCTCCGGATCTTTCGGTACTGCTCTGGCTCTCTTAACTTCAGGTCCGACCACCGCTTCCTGAGCTGATCTTTCGATCTTCGTACCCCGAAATTCCTGTGAAGGCTTTTGACCACTTTCGCCATGATCTTTGCCTTTCTGATGTTGGGGTTGGGGTAAGGCCCATACTTTCCGTCATAGTCGGACTTCTTCATGATGTCGACCATCTCCAACATCTCCCCAAAGGACATATTTGTGGCGTTAAAACGTCTCCTTCTGGATCGGGACGTGTCCGGATCCGGGCTTTCCTCCTCCTCCTCCTCGTTGCTAGAATTAGCATACACCTGCTGTAACTCCGCCATGTGCTCTTCACCCACTGCGCCGAACGAAAAGGGGCGGGGAATAGACTAGAAAGAACGTCAGGGGCGGGCGGAGTTACATGCATGCGCAGTGTGTATAAAGCGTAACACGCGTGCGTATTACGTACGATCTGTGAGCAGAGGAAGGAGCATTGGACGCGCCGATCGTAAGAACGAAGGTAAGAGACAAACTTGTGCCTATACTGCTTCTAGATTGAGACCTATATTGTAACAAGATTAGGAGAGTTTTGTCTGACATTAGGCTTTGTCTTGTGTTGTGTCTTGCAGTGAACATGGATATGCTACTCAAAGATAATGACTTCATGTCAGTATTCCTAGAGATGCTAAGGGAGCTGCCCTGTCTGTGGGAGATTAACCACTTGCCGACCGGGCCATAGCCGAAAGACGGCTACAGCGCGGTCGGCTAGTTCTGGGTGGACGTCCATGGACGTCCTCCCAGAATACTGCTCTCGCGCGCCCCCTGGGGCGCGCACCCGAGAACTTCCGTGACCCCTGGGTCCAGAGGACCCGGCGCATCACGGATCACGGTAAACGGCCGCTGATCGCGGCCGTTTACCATGTGATCGCTCCGTCAAATGACGGAGCGATCACATGTCAACAGACCGGCGTCATGTCATGACGCCGGTTCCTCCCTCCCCTCTGTGTACCGATCGGTACAGTGCGAGGGGAGAGGGGGAGGGATCGGATGGCAGCACCGCTGTGGGCTGCATGTGTAGTGCCCACAGCGGTGCTCAGTGACAATTGCAGTCACATCCATCCATCCCTCCATGCTCAGCCATCCCTGCATAATACCCTGCAATACTCTGCATAATACCCTGCAATACCCCACAATACTCTGCATAATACCCTGCAATACTCTGCATAATACCCCGCAATACTCTGCAATATACCCGGCACTACTCTGCAATATACCCGGCACTACTCTGCAATATACCCGGCACTACTCTGCAATATACCCAGCAATATACCCTGCAATATACCCTGCACTACTCCGCAATACTCTGCAATATACCCTGCACTACTCCGCAATACTCTGCAATATACCCGGCACTACTCTGCAATATACCCAGCAATACTCTGCAATATACCCCGCAATACTCTGCAATATACCCCGCAATATACCCTGCACTACTCCGCAATACTCTGCAATACCCCGCAATACTCCGCAATTTTTAACCAGTTCCCGCCCACAGTCATATGACGTCCTTGACTTTGAGCGGGGATATCTGAATGATGCCTGCAGCTACAGGCATCATTCAGATATCAGATTTTTTTAGCCGGCGATTTCCTACACCATAAGAATGATCATAGCGGCTGTTCCACTGCTTGATCGTTCTTATGGGAGGCGAGAGGGGACGCCCCCCCCCTTCCCGCCACCCTCCGGTGCTTCTACCGACTCACCGCTACGATCGAAGCCAAGATCGTTTTTTTTTTTTTTTTATTTCAGGCACAGCCTAGAGGTGAGATGTGAGGTCTTATTGACCCCATATCTCACTGTAAAGAGGACCTGTCATGCCATATTCCTATTACATGGGATGTTTACATTCCTTGTAATAGAAATAAAAGTGATCAAACATTTTTTTGGGGGGGAAAAAGTGTCAAACTAAAATAAATAAAGTAAAATAAACAATAGAAAAAAAAAATGTTTTAAAGCGCCCATGTCCGTGTGCTCGCATGCAGAAGCGAACACATACGTAAGTCCCGCCCACATATGAAAACGGTGTTCAAACCACACATGTGAAATATCACTGCGAACGTTGGAGCGAGAGCAATAATTTTGGCCCTAGACCTCCTCTGTAACTCAAAACATGTAACCAGTAAAAAATTTTAAAGCGTCACCTATGGAGACTTTTAAGTAGTGACGTTTGGCACCATTCCACGAGAGTGTGCAATTTTGAAGGGTGACATGTTAGGTATCTATTTACTCGGCGTAACTTCATCTTTCACATTATGCAAAAACATTGGGCTAACTTTACTGTTTTGTTTTTTTTTAAAGCACAAAAAAGCGCGTTCTAAAAATTGCTGCGCAAATACCGTGCGAGATAAAAAGTTGCAACAACCGCCATTGTATTCTCTAGGGTCTTTGCTTAAAAAATATATATATATAATGTTTTGGGGTTCTATGTAATTTTCTAGCAAATAAATTATTATTTTTACATGTAGGAGAGAAATATAAGAATTGGCCTGGGTGCTCCAGAATGCCTGGAGGTGCTCCGTGCATGTTGGGCCTCTGTATGTGGCCACGCTGTGTAAAAGTCTCACACATGTGGTATCGCCGTACTCGGGAGTAATAGCAGAATGTGTTTTGGGGTGTAATTTGTGGTATGCATATGCGGTGTGTGAGAAATAACCTTCTAATATGACAATTTTGTGAAAAAAAAAAAAGAAAAAAAAAATCTTGATTTTGCAAAGAATTGTGGGAAAAGATGACAATTTCAAAAAAACTCATCATGCATCTTTCTAAATACCTTGGAATGTCTTCTTTCCAAGTAGGGGTCATTTGGGAGGTATTTGTACTTTTCTGGCATGTTAGGGTCTCAAGAAATTAGATAGGCCGTCAGTACTTCAGGTGTGATCAATTTTCAGATATTGGCACCATAGCTTTTGGACTCTCTAACATTCACAAAGACCAAATAATATACACCAAGTTGTACTTATTTTTACCAAAGATATGTAGCAGTATAAATTTTGGCCAAAATTTACGAAGAAAAATTACTAATTTGCTAAATTTTATAACAGAAACAAAGAAAAATTCATTTTTTTACCAAATTTTCAGTCTTTTTTCTTTTATAGCGCAAAAAATAAAAAACCCAACGGTGATTAAATACCACCAAAAGAAAGCTCTATTTGTGTGAAAAAAAGGACAAAAATTTCATATGGGTAAAGTGTTGTATGACTGAGTAATTGTCATTCAAAGTGTGAGAGCACCGAAAGCTGAAAATTGGTCTGGTTAGGAAGGGGGTTTAAGTGCCCAGTGGTCAAGTGGTTAAACACCCCCATTTCAAGAACCAAGCAAAGAGGAAGGCAGCACTGGAGCAATTGTGTGAAATTGTGAAGCAGGTGATCCCCACGGCAGACATCACCTATTTAAAGATATTAATTGGTTGCCTGAGGAGCACATATCTAAGGGAGCGCAAGAAGGTCCAGGATTCACAGAGATCCGGAGCAGCAGATGACATCTATGTCCCCAGGATGTTGTACTACGACAGGCTACATTTTCTGGCAGGCTAGACTGAACCCAGGTCATCCCTCTCCAGTCTTCCTTCCACACTTCCTTCCCCCCGGCTGAGGCCTCTGACGCCCAACCTGGGCCTTCCAGGCCACATGTGGAGGAGCCCAGATTGAGCCAGGTATAGCATTTCTCTAAATATTTCTGCTTGTCCAATCAATGATGTTGACTAGATGTTAGTTGGGAGTACTAATTTAGGATTGGGATTGATGATGCAAAACATTACAACCATGTCCCTTTTTCATACACAGGGAAGTCTCAGCCAGGAGGTGGCCGGGCCGAGCCGGCTGGCTGATCTGCAGGTCCCTCCACCCCCCCTGAAAAGAGAAATTGGCAGTAGGAGGAGTGCCCTAGAGGAGGCTGCTATAGGATTCTTTTGGAGGTCTACAGAGGTCCTGGGAGCACCCCACACCATGGAGGAGAACATTGCTGCCTTCATTGCATATAAAATGCAGAGGATGGAGGAGGGACAACAAGTCATGTGTGAGGCCCTCATATTGGAGGCTCTTGAGAAAGGTATGAGGGGCCAAATGACACCTCAGACACACCTTTGGGATGGTCCTCCTCCTCCTCCTGCAGGTCCTCCTCCTCCTCCTCCCTCTCCTCCAGGTCCTCCCAGTCCTCCTCCAGGTCCTCCCAGTCCTCCTCCTCCTCCAGGTCCTACTCCTCCTCCTGCCACATCTCCAACTGCACAGCCACAGCCCGGAAGGAAGCGTGGAAGGAAGACCAGACAGTGATTGCCCTGGGTTCAGTCTGGTCGGCCAAAAGATGCAGCCTCTTGTGGTACCACAGCCTGGGGACACAGATGTCATCTGCTGCTATCCGGATCTCTGCGAATTCTGAACCAGACTGCCCTCCCTTACATATGGACTCCTCAGGCCACCAATTTTGATGTTGAAGAATTGATGTCTGCCGTGGGGGTCCCAGGCTTTGCTAATTTCTCCTGTTGATCCAGTGTTGCCTTCCTCTTTGTTTGGTTCTGATCCCTTAATAAAGGATTTTTGTTTTGAATTATACTCTCCTATGTGTTTTACTTCAAAAAGGACAGTTTGTGAGGATTCAGGTACATTTCAAATATACAATGTGAAATGAACAAGGGACACCAACAACAAACAATCTCCTGGAGATTAAATAATACAAGATATCAATGGTGTTGGGGTAACTTGACACACAAAACACACACAAAAATATTCTGGAGTAAAAATAAAAATAACATTGAACAAAGCTCAGCCTTGGAAAAAATACAAAAGGCTGAAAATCCACAAAAAAAAAAAAAAAATAATAATATAAAACTGTCAGATGTGACAACTAATAACAATATATTCAGGGAATCCCACTAAAAAAACACAAATAAAACTTTGTGAGAAGTGTGTGTGAATATGAGCAGCAAAACTACTTAATTCTTGTCACATTATAAAGAAGAAGAGAGTGCGCTGTATTAAACCATTTTTAACATTGCAGCGTGCCGAAAGTGCTGTATCCATTGCGAACGCTAAGTTTACCAGAATGAGCTGTCCCGTCTCAGAATTTCTTCTGAGCATGCGTGGCACTTTGTGCGTCGGAACAGGCCACACACGGTCGGAATTGACGCGATCGGATTTTGTTGTCGGAAAATTTTATCTCCTGCTGTCCAACTTTGTGTGTTGGAAAATCCGATGGAAAATGTCCGATGGAGCCCACATACGGTCGGAATTTCCGACAACACGCTCCGATCGGACATTTTCCATCAGAAAATCCGACCGTGTGTACGGGGCATAACAGTTTTGTATGGTTCAAACAGGGCCTGGGGAAACGATAGCCCAAATGGAAGGGTCCAACCCATACATAAGAAAAATGGTTTTTGATGTATATTCACGATTCCCAAAGGGGAAAGAGGGGTAATAAACCTATAAGCAAGTGAATATAAATAGGTAAATGAGTACCAAACCCGACATTGCTGATAATAATTTTATATAAATATATACCGGGTGGGATAATCCCCCCAATGGAGACGCTAACCAGGGAAGACATCCCTCCAAAGGAGGGAGCAGTAAATCCCGGGGCATCAAACACCATTGGAAAAAATGGATAAACCACCCCAAAAGGAAAGGAAAAATCCAAACAAACTAGACTTACCAGATATAGGTAATGCGTGGTCCCAGCATAGGAATCCAAAGGCCATATTGTCTGTCCGCGTAGGCAGGACAAAGCGTGCCCCCCTCCCTGGGAAAGATCAGCTAATGCAAGGAAGGTAAAAATACTTTGGCATGAGAGGAAGATGGCGCCCCTAGGATTCCCGGCGTCCTCCTTATAAAGCCCCTGAATGATGCCCTAATGAGCCAGCGGAGCATATGGCACCCAGGAATGTCGTCTCATGGCGCCTAGGTCATGACGTCATTACCGATGCGCGCTGATGACACATCCGGCTCATCAGCGAGCGAAAACCCAGCTAACCACCGACGCAATCCGATGGAGCCTGACGTGATAACGCAATGATGCCGCCCCAAAGGGTGGGTGACAGCGTCATGCGAACACGTGGGTGCGGGAGCATCATGGCAACGGATAGATGCTGCCACCTAACACATGGGATGGAAACACCCCCCGGAGGTGACAACGAACAGGAGGAGCCCCACAACAAGAGGCGGGGCTACCACCTAGTATTGTGCACCACGCCGATGGATGATTCCATCTGGGTGGAAATGCTAAAGTAGCACCTCCACCCAGAGATGGAAGAAACTGGCTGGATGCTAAAAAACGTCCTAACAGAAGGCGGAAAAGCATCCAACCGGTGTCCAAGGATGCTGCGGCAAAAAAAATCTGAGAATGGGACCCCAGGCGGAAGGAATTTCCCGATTGTACCCATAATCAGATAGGGGAGATGGAAAAAGACCGAGCCAAGAGGTTCAGTTAAAGGAAAGTCTTAAATCAACCACAAAAAAGAGGATGTACCACAGGAGCCAAATGGTCCCAAATGGGGACAGTGTATACCTCTGATTGAAGAAGGTTTGCCAATAAGGAGGACTAAAACCTAAGTGCTGGGGCAACGAAAGGGTGCAGATGCCTGCAGGCTGAAGGCTGGAGCTTGGAGATACAGGATCCTCTCGGAGGAAGGCGTGAAGACTGATCACTGGAACAGTTCAGCAGAAGCCAGGCAGGTAATTATGGATTCAGGAACAACTGCAACGTCAGAAACAGGCAAAGGTTGGCAACTGGCTGGCAACAAGGTACATAAACTAAAGGCAAGTTTGTAGTCAAGGACAGGCAGAGGTTGGCAACGGGCTGGCAGCGAGGTACAGAATCAGGAAGCAGAGCCGTAGTAGAGAATCCAAGCCAAGATCTGTATAAAGTAAAGTATATAGTAAAGGTAGATAACAGGCAGGGGTGATCCAGGAGAATGGTCAAGGAAGCCGGGTTTGTCAGGAGCAAGGTAACAGGTCAAACAGCAATCAGGAACTCAGGAACAAGCTGAAGACGATCCAGCACTGGTATCAGGCAGAGACTCTGTCTATATAGGGCGCAATGCGCCAGGATTGGTGGACATGAATGTGCGTGCGCGAGTGCGCACACACGTTCGCATAGGTGTGCGGGTGCGCGCACAAGTTCGTATAGGTGCGTTCCGGAACTCGTTCGCCTCTGTCGGGGACACTGCGCATGGCCATTTGCATTAGCAGAATGGGATTTAGCCACTGCTGCACGGAAACGGGCATTAGCACTATAACTTCTCTGACAATGTCCATTGGCATTAGTGGAATGGGGATTAGCCACTGCTGCATGGAGACGGGCATTAGCACTGTGAGTTCTCTGACAGCATTTCGCGCTGTAGTAGAATCTTGTTCCAGTCCCCCCACTAGTTGGAATGTGCACTCGAAAAAGATTTTTTGAAATTCCAGGAACGGTCCTCTTTCAAGGGGAAAAATTCTACTCACTGGTTTTTCTACCATGGCCCTTTGTTTGGACTGGGGTCACTATCTGTATTTGTTTTCTTTCTGTCTTCCTTTGTAGTCATTCAGGATGGGAGACCTATTAGGAGGGAATTGGGATGAACTTATGTCCAACATCCAAACTATCAGGCTAAGGAATGGGTCAAAACTGACCTAACTTCACTCTTCTATAGCCTTACCAAGGTACTGGAGAAAAAATCTGCCCTGCACTGGCATATACAGTCTTTGGGAAGATATATCCAAGATAATATCAACATGATTGGATTAAGAATTCAGATTTTCCCTATTCTTGATCATATTTCAAATGATCTGAAGAGAAACTGGGAAACTAAACTTAATGATTGTTCTAGAAACTTGATGTTGTTACTGCAGGATGAATACAAACAGCAACTCAGTACCCTGCACATAGAAATTGGTGCTCTTTATGCTCGATTGGTCCCATTAAAGACACATGAGGACTATAGTAGCCTCGAAGTTAAATTGAGAGAACACTTGAAGGAGTTCAGTAAGGCTATCCTCCAAAAGAAAGAGAAGAAATATTGGAGGGACAAAAATGCTTTTGGTGAGAATGGAGCTTACAAATGGCACCAAGATAGGCATTTCAAAAATTAAAAAAACAAAAAATTCTTTAAAAACCAGGATAAAAATGATTATAGTTCTGACACACCGTCTAACACCTCTTCCTCAGCTTCTTCCCATGCAGATTGGACTCTTATAAAGAGAAAGGGCCCTTTTGCCAAACAACAAGAGATGGAGGGAGAAGTGCAACAGGAAAACAAGAAGCGAATCACGGATGCACCACAGATACACATACCACGTGGAGGTAAAGTTGGGGGTGCCTCCAGGCACCCCCAAACTAGCTACGAAGGCACCAAAGGGGCTAGTATGGGTAAAGGCAAAACAACAAAGATCAATAAAGATCTAAGAGCTATCCCCAAAAATCAAACTCAAACTCAACTTGATGCTTTTTTAGAATTTCTAGACTTTAGACTTTGACACAAACACCAACAGCACAGAAGGAACAATAATTCACACGGATACATATCATGTAACAGGTAAATTGAATATTATCAATTTATCTTCACATACACTAACTGAGGCTGAATATCAAGTCCTTTCCTTAGGGTTATCCTTTTGTCCTAACAAAAGTTTAGACAGCTTTGAAACCGTCAAGAACATCTATCTTTTTGCCAGAAAATTACTCCTTAAAAGTATGTATAAGAAAGTAACTGCACGGGAGGAAGCTGTGGCTCCCAATCTCACGGCAGCAGATTTTAAGGCCCTTCGCGACCTAAATCTGCTCCTACAGGAGAGTGAGTCATCTAAGGATGTCTGGGAAGACGACCTGGATAGTGAAGAAAGTGAGGACGAAGAACAATCTGTCAGACTACAACAAAAGCAATTTAAGAGGAAATCACACAAATTTCCTCCATTGAGTCAGAATCCTGCCCTGGCTTTATTTGTTAAACAAATGACCAGGAAAATAGAATCTTTGAATAATGATAGGTCAGTTAAAAATCTCAGTCTTGAACAACAAGTTGCACTTAAAACATTGAAAAATAACACCGAAATAACAATAAAGGGGCCAGATAAAGGATGCAACATCGTGTTAATGGATAACTCCAAATATGAGGACATGTGTCTTAAAATCCTCAATAATCGTAAATGCTATTGGAAAATTTCAGCCTCTTTAGTTGACAAGTTCAACCAGGAGTTTTATCTCCTGGCTGATGAAGCATATATGACAGGGGCCATTACCGGCGAAATGCTGGAATTTATACGCACCAAATACCCTTGTATTCCTACGATGTATGCACTCCCCAAAGTGCACAAAGATCTCCTCAACCCCCCAGGGCGACCAATCATCTCCGGCAATGGTAGCATCTCGGAAGGTATCAGACATATTATTGACCATCATCTAAGACCCCATGTTCTGGAACTAGCGTCCTACACAAAGGACACAATCCATTTATTGCAAATATTGGATGATCTGGTGATCCCAGACTCGGCGATCTTGGTCACCATAGACGTCGAGTCACTGTATAACAGTATCCCCCATGATTTAGGGGTAGCCGCTGTTAGGCGTGTCTTACATCAAAGTGCAACCACAGTGTGGAAATTCAATAAGTTTATACTTCAGATGTTGGATTTCATTTTGAGACACAATGTCTTCCTCTTTAAGGGTTCCCACTACCTCCAGGTACAGGGGGTTGCTATGGGGACGTGCTGCGCCCCTTCCTATGCAAACCTGTACCTGGGGGAGTGGGAAAAAAGCTTTTTTGTCTAATGACCAGTTGAGCGTATACACACAGTATATCATTCTATGGCAAAGATATATTGATGATATCTTTTTGGTATGGAACGGACCGGAAGAAATACTAAGGAGATGCCTGAAAGCTATGAACAGTAATGAATTTAATTTGTTTTTTACAATGTTTTATAATTAATTTCTTAGACATCAGTATCTACAAAGAGCAGGATGGGAAACTTACTAGTAGGAAACTGCCGGCAACACCATTCTACACGCCGACCGTTTCCACCCGAAGCCTCTTAAGAAGTCCATACCTTTTGGCCAATTCTTACGCTTGAAACGTAATTGCAACACTCGGGAAGCTTTCCAACTTGAAGCAGATGAATTGAGTAAGAGATTACTTCAGAGAGGAAAAATCCTCCTGGAAGAAAGCCTTCAATTGCGTTAAGGATAGAGATAGACATGATTTAATTTTCAAAACCAAAGTAAAGAAACAGGATGACACAACAAGAATCATCTTGCGATACTCCAATGAACATAACAATGTGAGAAAGATTCTCACGAAACATTGCTCTATCCTCACTGATGACCCCATTTTGGGGGATCTAATTACTTCTAAACCACAGATCACTTTTAGAAAAGCTGGCTCCATAGGTGAGATGCTCACTCAAAGTGAATATAAAGGCAATCAGAGATAGGATCCTTGCAAAACATGGGGTACCTACCCCTGTGGATCCTGTTCGTTCTGTGAGGTAATTGGCAAGAGAACTTATTTTCAACTGCCCAATGGAGAACGGTTCTGTATGAAACACTTCGCCAATTGCAAAACCAAGGGGGTTGTTTATCTCTCACAATGTCAATGTGGTGCCTTCTATGTCGGGAAGACCTGTCAAGAATTGGGGCAACGAGTCAGTAAACATTTACAGAGCATGCGAATTGGCAATCTATATCTTCCGCTTGGAAGACATGTAGCCAAGAGACATGGTTACAGAATGCCATCTGTTAACTTTACAGTCTTAGATCGAGTGCACATTCCAACTGGAGGGGGGACTGGAACAAGATTCTTTTACAGCGCGAAATGCGCTGGATTAGATATCTTGATGCCACTACTCCCCCTGGCCTAAATGAAGCTGAGAGCTTTAGGCCCTTCTTGGAGGGCTTCAGCTCAGGCATAAACGATTGAAACCCAGACCAGTATGAGAAATATGGCTAGGGGGGCCCATCTCTAGGTCTTCTGGTTTTTATCATGGATTTGTACATATTTATTTTCAGTTTTTCCTCCTTTTTATTTTCTTCATTCTTGTTTTGCTATTAGTGGGGCGGGCAGGTTAAGATAATCTATTTGGAGTTTCAATGTAGTGCTATTTATGAACATGGTGATGTGTTGGTGTAACATCTTTTATGTTCCACCAATTCGTTGCTGGTTTGTCTATGTAATTTTATGTTTGTTTGATTGCAATATTGGATTCTTTCCTCGCTTCCATCTTTCGCCCTCATTTCAGGCCTGTTGCCATCATCGTGCACCCATACTAAGGCCCCCATACAGTTTGTCTGGGGGCCATCTTTCATCCCAAGCTGTCATTTTGGTGCTTACAGCACCACCCTGACAGCGTTGGGATGGTATCACTGTGTCAGGGGTTTTAGTCCTCCTTATTGGCATGCCTTCTTCAATCAAAGATATACACTGTCCCCATTTGGGACCATTTGGCTCCTGTGGTACATCCTCTTTTTTTTGGTTAATTTAAAACTTTCCTTTAACCGAACCTCTTGGCTCGGTCTTTTTCCATCTCCCCTATCTGATTGTGGGTACAATCGGGAAATTCCTTCCGCCTGGGGTCCCATTCTCAGATTTTCTTTGCCGCAGCGATCTCCTTGGACACCGGCTGGATGCTTTTTCGCCTTCTGTTAGGACGTTTTTAGCATCCAGCCGGTTTCTTCCATCTCTGGGTGGAGGTGCTACTTTATCATTTCCACCCAGATGAGATCATCCATCGGCGTGGTGCACGATAATAGGTGGTAGCCCCGCCTCTTGTTGTGGGGCTCCTCCTATTCATTGTAACCTCCAGGGGTTGTTTCCAACCCACGTGTTAGGCGGCAGCGTCTATCCATTGCCATGGCACTCCCGCACCCACGTGTTCGGATGACGCTGTCACCCACCCTTCGGGGCTGCATCATTGCGTTATCACGTCAGGCTCCATTGGATTGCGTCGGTGGTTAGCTGGGTTTTCACTCGCTGATGAGCCGGATGTGTCATCAGCGCGCATCGGTAATGACGTCATGACCTAGGCGCCATGAGACGTCATTTCTGGGCACCATAGGCTCCACTGGCTCATTAGGGTATCATTCAGGGGCTTTATAAGGAGGATGCTGGGAATCCTAGGGGCGCCATCTTCCTCTCATGCCAAAGTATTTTTACCTTCCTTGCAATAGCTGATCTTTCCCAGGGAGGGGGGCACGCTTTGTCCTGCCTACCCAGACAGACAATATGGCCTTTGTATTCCTATGCTGGGACCACAAATTACCTATATCTGGTAAGTCTAGTTTATTTAGATTTTTCCTTTCCTTTTGGGGTGGTTCATCCATTTTTTCCAATGGTGTTTGATGCCCTGGGATTTACAGCTCCCTCCTGTGGAGGGATGTCTTCCCTGGTTAGCGTCTCCATTGGGGGGGATTATTCCACCCGGTATATATTTATATACAGTTATTATCAGCAATGTCAGGTTTGGTACTCATTTACCTATTTATATTCACTTGCTTTTAGGTTTATTACCCCTCTTTTCCCCTTTGGGGGATCGTGAATATACATCAAAAAACATTTTTCTTATGTATGGGTTGGACCCTTCCAATTTGGCTATCGTTTCCCCAGGCCCTGAACCATACAAAACTGTAAGTGTGATCCAATTTATTATTTTTTAGTTTCTCTCCTCCTTGGTTGTTTTCTCCTCTTTTCAAGCCTGTGGTGTCTGGGGGGATTTTTTGGCTTTCCCCGCCTCTCGTTTTTTTCTGAGAGACGGGTTGAGGTCTCCCCATGCCCACCCGGGCGTGGTATATATTTTTTGAATTCTATATATTTATACGTTATAGATTTTGATATACATATTTATTCATTTTTTCCTATAGGTTCCCTATCCGTATTCTTTGGCGCTCTTGTTGGATATATATATCCTTGGGTTCTTCTGCATGATGAAAGGCTAATACAGGCTTCTGTTTTGGGCGACTGGAGGAATTTCTAGTGATGATTTTTTTGTAAATTCTTTGAACACATTGTTGGGCATTGAACATTAACTTGATGGTATGATCTTTTATACAATATATGTATTTATACTCTGTTCTACATTACAGAAATGGCAAAACTGACCCTGATGAAGATTATATTTATATATTTCGAAACGCCTTGGACTCTCACTCATGGATTATTTTTATTTATGTAGTGGGATTTTCTCCATTTCTGTCAAATTGTGAATATATGATTGTTGTTGTTTACACTAATATGGTTGTTTCTACTTGAAATCTTGTTTTTATGAATTTTTTGCATTATTAAATTGAATATATTTTTAAACAAAACATTTTTTCATACTTTCCAAATAATTGCCCTTAAAATCCCATTCTTGAGGTTCTTTCTTTCTTACAAATTTCAAAGGGATGTTGGCAATTTTACATGCAACCTCTGGGAGTCAACCCTTTTTCGCATGCCCTGATGTGTGCCCAGCTGTGTGCCCAATGCCCCGCTGTTTGCCCCTATGCCCTGCTGTGCCCAGCTGTGTGCCCCATGCCGTGCTGTTTGCCCCATGCCCTGCTGTGTGCCCCATGCCCTGATGTGTGCCCCCATGCCCTGCTGTGTGGCCCCATGCCCTGATGTGTGCCCTCATGCCATGATGTGTGCCCCCATGCCATGCTGTGTGGCCCCATGCCCTGATGTGTAGCCTTCTGCCCTGCTGTGTGCCTCCATACCCTGATGTGTGCCCAGATGTGTGCCCCTTGCCCTGCTGTGTGCCTCATGCCCTGCTGTGTGCCCCCATGCCCTGATGTGTGCCCAGCTGTGTGCCCTATTCCCTAATGTGTGCCCAGTCGTGGGCCCATGCTCTTCTTTGTGCCCCCATGCCCTGCTGTGTGCCAGGCTGTGTCCCCCATGCCCTGCTGTGTGCCCCCATGCCCTGCTGTGTGCCCCTATGCCCTGATGTGTGCCACACTAGTTTATTAACAATAAAAAAAAGGTAAACATAGTCAAAACATAGCCAGAGTTCAGGAACCGGAACGGATAGTCAGACAAGCCAAAATGTCAGGGAGCCAGAGATGAGCGTAGTAGAACAGCAAGCAGGATCTGGAGCCAGAAGGAATGTGAGCCAAGCAAGTCTTTAACAGAAACACAGGAGAGCATCTCTAGAGATGTGACCAAGGCAAAGGCAGAGATCATCTGGACTGGATGGCTTAAGTAGGCAGGACTGATGAGCAGGATATCATCAACAGGTGAGTCACTGTGGAGAGATAGGAGCTGGCAATTAGCCGACAGCTGAGTGGTCAGCTTTGAGAAGGAAGGGCTGAGCCCAGTCCTGACAGTACCTCCTCCTCACTGACCCCTCCCCCTCCGAGGAACACCAGGCTTGAGGGGAAAACATTTATGGAAATCACAGAGGAAGACGGGGCATGTACGTCCGAGGATGAGACCCAAGAGCATTCCTCTGAACCGTACCCCTTCAAATGCAACGGGTACTGTATGCACCCATGGAACCTACGGGTGTCAACAATGGACTGTACTTCATACTCCTCATGGTTCTCAACCTGTACAGGAATTTAACCTGTTCAAGATGGAATTCCCACTTTTCCAATTTACAATAGAGATTGGTGACAGAGAGCTGTTAGCGATCACAAGGTTTCTCAGGAGGAGCTGTGCCTGTTCTCATTCTTACCTGATACTAAGAATGTAAGGGCTGACGCTTTGTCACGACAATTTTACTGTCAGGGCTGGGCTCAGCCGTTCCTTCTCAAAGTTGGCTGCTCAGTTGCCTGCTAATTGCCAACTCCTATCTCTCCACAGTGACTCACCTGTTGATGATATCCTGCTCGTCAGTCCTGCCTACTTAAGCCGTCCAGTCCAGATGATCTCTGCCTTCACCTTGGTCACATCTCTAGAGATGCTCTCCTGTGTTCCTGTTAAAGACTTGCTTGGCTCACATTCCTTCTGGCTCCAGATCCTGCTTGCTGTTCTACTACGCTCATCTCTGGCTCCCTGACATTTTGGCTTGTCTGACTATCGGCTCCGGTTCCTAAACTCTGGCTATGTTTTGACTACGTTTACTCTGTTTACCTTTTTCTTTTATTATTATTAAACTAGTGTTTTTAACTTCATGGTTTCTGACAGTTCTCATACTCTGTTTTATGGACATGGGGCACTTGGCAGCAGAAGCGGAGTGTGCGGGGACGTCAAATACCCTTTTAACCACTTGCTTACAGGGCACTTAGACCCCCATCCTATCCAGACCAATTTTCAGCTTTCAGCGCTGACGCACTTTGAATGACAATTGCGCGGTCATACAACACTGTACCCAAATGAAATTTTTATAATTTTTTCACCACAAATAGAGCTTTCTTTTGGTGGTATTTGATCACCTCTGCAGTTTTTACTTTTTGTTAAAAAAATGTAAAAATCTGAATTTAAAAAAAAATATATATATTTTTTTATATTTTGTATAAAAAATTTAAATCGGGTAATTTTTCTCCTTCATTGATGTACGTTGATGAGGCGGCAGTGATGGGCACTGATAGGCGGCAGTGATGGGCACTGATGGGTGGCAGTGATGGGCACTGATGGGTGGCAGTGATGGGCAGCACTGCCAGGTGGCACTGATTGGCACTACAGGTGGGCATTGATAGGTGGCACTTGTGGGCATTGATAGGTGGCACTTGTGGGCACTGTTAGGTGGCACTGTGGGCACTGTTAGGTGGCACTTGTGGGCACTGTTAGGTAGCACTGTGGGCACTGTTAGGTAGCACTGTGGGCACTGTTAGGTGGCACTATTTGGTGGCACTGATGAGGCAGATGTGCCTCTTCCACTTGGGGACCGATGTCCCTTACATCCGAGCCAGTGATCAGCTTTTTTTTCTACTCACGCTGTCAGCGTGAGTAGAAAAAAAAAACGATTACCGATCTTTTGTTTACATTATGTGATCAGCTGTCATTGGCTGACAGCTGATCACATGGTAAGGGGCCGGGACCGTCCCCTTACTTGGATCGGTGATCATCCGAGTCTCAGAGACTCGGTGATCACAGCGAGCTCGGCGCGCGCCCTGCAGGGCGCACGCAGGGAGCGTGCACAGGGGAGGCCGTCATGTGACGGCCTCCCGGGAATTCAGGTCCACGCTGTGGCCGTCATTTGGCCATAGCGCGGATGTGTAGCGGTTAAAAGAAGTCACAAACTCAGGGTAACTAAAGACAACAGGTTTTTGCATCTCGCATAGAGGGTTTGCCCAAGCCAAGGCTCTCTCAGAAAGCAAAGATATTAGGAAACCTACTTTGCTTCTGTCCATGGAAAATGCCTGGGGCAGCATCTCAAAGTGCAAAAAATATTACAATCTCGTGAGGATTAAGGAAGGAGAAGGCCATGAATTCAGAAGATGCAGTCAATCCACTTGTTGGTAATATTTTTTTCAGATTGGATGAGCAGGATCACCGCATGGTTCAGTTTTCCATGGCGTTACAAACGCTCCTGAGTCACACCGCTCACATGGAATCTCCCACTGTGACTGCTCCGGTACAACCTGTGTTGCAGGCCGTCCCTGCTGCTGCTCCAGTCTCTGTGCAGGCACCCGCCTTGAGTATTACCTCTATAAGAGGTATGTCTGGTTTTGCTCCGCTTCCCCAACGATTTGGGGGCGATCCAGTCCAATGCAGAGGGTTTCTCAACCAGGTTGAGATATACTTTGAGATGCTGCTCCAGGCATTTCCCACGGACAGAAGCAAAGTAGGTTTCGAAATATCTTTGCTTTCTGAGAGAGCCTTGGCCTGGGCAAACCCTCTATAGGAGACGCAAAAAAACCTGTTGTCTTAAATTACCCTGAGTTTGTGACTTCTTTTAAAAGGGTATTTAACGTTCCCACACGCTCCGCTTCTGCTGCCAAGTGCCTCATGTCCATCAAACAGAGTACGAGAACTGTCAGAAACCATGAATCAGACTAAGACAGAAGTACAGTTAAATAACTCTAGTTTAATAATGATAAAAAAAGGTAAACAGAGTAAACTTAGTCAAAACATAAATCAAATACAAAATCCATGCATAGTGATGAAGTCCATATGCAAAGTAAAAAAAAATCTTCTTAAATAGTGTATATATCTTCCACCACACCAAATGTGATTGTGTTCCACTCCCTGTTGAAATCGCACTCACCAGAAGAATATGCCTTGCATTCTCATGCTCGACAGACAGGCTGTTACAAACCACCAGGGTTTAATCAGACCTCGGCTCTCAGCAGCATTCAATAAGGGAGGAAGTTCCCACCAGTGGACATGAAATGATAAAAGCTTCCAATAGTGTAATATTGCAAACCATTTATTTTAAAATCAAACAAATCTTCAATTATTGCACTCACATGTTTTATGTTATAAAAGAGCTTGTCAAGAGTTCAGATAGGTAGTCACAGAGCTTAGAGCAGTGTGTTGTGATCAAGCGGACTCGGCGATGCTATGTGCTAGATATCCCTCCTTGCTGTCTTGCTCACCTCTCCCGTTCGTAACACTGTCTCGTCAGACTCGCACAAACTCAGACGTAGATTCTCACAGTTGGTTGCCGTACAGCCACGCCCCCGACATTGAGGAATAATGCTCTAATTCAGAATTGGACAGAAAGCTATCAGTGGCTATGTTCAATCGGTTCCACCTTTTACAACAACTGAAATCTTTCCGATCCTTCCCGGTCTCCGACATACAATATCAGAGCCTTGAAAAATACTTGGTACTTCTGGATATGGGAAAATCTGTGACACCGAGGGATGATTGTTGACAATATAAGTTTTTCCCATCCCTACTGGTCACCGACATACAATATCAGAGCCTTGAAAAATACTTGGTACTTCTGGATATGGGAAAATCTGTGACACCGAGGGATGATTGCTGACAATAGAAGTATAGGAGGAGGAGGTCACTTCCCAGCTTGGAGGCTCCGATAATTCGCACAGTCCCCGGACACTGACCCCAGGAGCTCACACTCCACAACGATCTCCTCTGCCTGTGCTCTTGCTGCAGGCAAGAGCTCTTGGCAAGCTCTTTTATAACGTAAAACATGTGAGTGCAATAATTGAAGATTTGTTTGATTTTAAGATAAATGGTTTGCAATATTACACTATTGGAAGCCTTTATAATTTCATGTCAACTGGTGGGAACTTCCTCCCTTATTGAATGCTGCTGAGAGCCGAGGTTTGATTAAACCCTGGTGGTTTGTAACAGCTTGTCTGTCGAGCATGAGAATGCAAGGCATATTCTTCTGGTGAGTGCGATTTCAACAGGGAGTAGAACACAATCACATTTGGTGTGGTGGAAGATATATACACTATTTAAGAAGATTTTTTTGTATTTTGCATATGGACTTCATCACTATGCATGGATTTTGTATTTGATCAATTTCTGGACACTTTCACACGTGGAGATTTTTTCATTAGATAATTTATTTATGTATTGTTCTACTTAATATTTTGAATTTTCATCACGGATTTACATATGCAGCGCCACTGATTTTTCTTTAAAACACTTTATTGATGTATGTATTTTTATTTAAGTTGGCAGCTTTTAGGGGTTATTATTGTACATTTTTTCATGAGCGCAGTGGTGACACATTGAGTTCAGGAGCGCAGAACTTGTGTATCAGCTACGTAGTCAAAACATAGCCAAATTTCAGGAACTGGAACGGACAGTCAGACAAGCCAAAAGCCAGTGAGCCAGAGATGAGTGTAGTAGAACAGCAAGCAGGATCTGGAGCCAGAAGGAATGTCAGCCAAGCAAGTCTTTAACAGGAACACAGGAGAGCGTCTCTAGCCACTTCAGCCCTGGAAGATTTTACCCCCTTCCTTTTTGGGATTCGTCACTGTGCCATTTTAACTGACAATTGCGTGACCGTGCGACGTTACACCAAAACAAAATTAACATTCTTTTTTTCCCACAAATAGAGCTTTCTTTTGGTGGTATTTGATCACCTCTGCGGTTTTTATGTTTTGCGCTATAAACAAAAAAAAAAAAGCAATATTTTTTTACCATAATAAATATCCCCCAAAAATATATAAAAAACACATTTCTTCCTCAGTTTAGGCCGATATGTATTCTTCTACATATTTTTGGTAAAACAAAATCGCAATAAGCGTATATTAATTGGTTGGCGCAAAAGTTATAGCGTCTACAAAATAGGGGATAGGTTTATGGCATATTTATTATTAATTTTTTTTATTAGTAATGTTGGCGATCTGCAATTTTTATCGTGACTGCGACATTATGGCGGACACATCGGACACTTTTGACACTATTTTGGGATCATTGTCATTTATACAGCAATCAGTGCTATAAAAATGCACTGATTACAATGTAAATGACACTGGCAGGGAAGGGGTTAAACACTAGGGAGCGATCAAGGGGTTAAGTGTGTCCTAGGGAGTGATTCTAACTGTGGGGGGGAATGGGCTACCACTGACATGACAGCGATCACTGCTCCCGATGACAGGGAGCAGTAGATCCCTGTCAAGTCACTAAGCAGAACGGGGAAATACCTTGTTTACATAAGCATCTCCCCGTTCTGCGGCTCCGTGACATGATTGGGGGACACCAGTGGACATCGAGTCCGCGGGACCCGTGGGTACAGTCACAATGTACATGGTGGGCACACGCGCCCACTAGCCAAATTAAAGAGGACGTACAGGTATGCCCATTTTCCCACCGCTGCCATTGTGCCTATGTATATCGGCGTGCAGCGGTTGGCAAGTGGCTAGATATGTGACCAAGGTGAAGGCAGAGATCATCTGGACTGGATGGCTTAAGTAGGCAGGACTGACTAGCAGGATATCATCAACAGGTGAGTCACTGTGGAGAAATAGGAGCTGGCAGTTAGCCGACAGCTAAGCGGCCAGCTTTGAGAAGGAAGGGCTGAGCCCAGCCCTGACAATTTGATTCTGAACTATACATGTTAATTGAAAGAGCTGATCACATTGGCCTCTGTACAAAGTAGGAGATGGATAGTCTGCTACTGGTGGGCTCCTGCTATTGTGAGAAGGTGTCCTGTGTTTATACTTATGATAATGTGGATTGTGTCTTCTAAGTTAGGAAACAAAAAGGCTAACCTGAAAGGTCAAACCTTTGAGTCATCTAGGCTGGTTAAATGATTAGTTAATTTGTTCATGTTAATTTATTTTTCTAGTTACAGCTTGTATTGTTAGGGTAATATGATCAGGAGGGGCAAACCTCCTCTTCAAGTGTATATAAGACTGTATTCTTGTTATAATAAACAGTCTTATTCTGGTGTACTACAAAACTGGTGTTGCCTGGTTCTTGGGGTAACTATAGCCAGATCCATTGGGCTCGTGTTCCAGGACTTGGGAAGAAGCTTCTTGGCGGAAATACCCAACAAGATGTCCAGATTCCGTCACATGCCCCATGTAATTTCCCCTGCTATGCCCCATAATGTGCCCTCTTGTTCCCATGTAACATGCCCTGCTGTGCCCCATAATGTATCTGTTAGGTACCTGGTAGTAGAGCCTGACTTTGTAGGAGAAGACCTCTCATACAACGCTGGTTCAGGAGTCACTGGAGTGGGAACAGTGATCTCCTGAGCACAGTGGGGTAGGAGTGCCTGTAGAGCGGAGTCTCTGGAGCTGAAGAGAGGAGAGATCCCACAGGGATGGCTGGACTGCAGATCTGGTAGACACAGGAGACAGCACGCAGGAACACTTGTAGGTGCAGAGATCACTGGAGCTGAAGCTAAAGGTGCAACAGCAAGGACAACAGCAGGCACAAGCAGGGTCAGACGGTCCGGGTCAGCACGGATATGAAGCAGGCGAAGACAGCAGGCAGAGGCAGAGTCGGTAGGCAGGCAAGGACTGGCAACGGTATCAGGCAGGTAGCAGAAGAGTAGTCGGGCAAGCCGGGTCGGATAGGAGCAGAACGGGTAGTCAAACAAGCCGGGTCAGATAGGTAACAGCAATCAGGTTCAGGTTTACACGAATCACAAGCTGAGACGAAGCAGCAATGTGCCAGAGGCACAGGGGGATTTTTATGTGTACTTTGGCGCCAAACCGGCGCTATCGCGAACGCGCGCACGCCCGTACGCGCGCACATGCACACGCGCGCACGCCCGAGCGCCGCGTACCCGCGCGCGCCCTAGCGCCGCGCTGACGCCCGGGAACACCACAATCTTGCCGAGAAGTGTGTAATGGAGCGCGCCGGCGCATAGGCGCGCGCCGACGCCCAGGTCCGGTGCCGGTGATACCCTGACATTGCCCCCCCCCAAGGGGCAACCTCCGGGTGCCCAAAAGCCTTTTTTCAGGGTGGTTAGCAAAATAGGCTCGAACTAGGCGCCTAGCATGCACATTACTATCAGGTTCCCATGAATTATTTTCTGGGCCGTAGCCCTTCCATTTGATCAGGAACTGGATCTGCCCTTGTCTTCTCCTGCAATCGAGGATAGCCTCGACTTCAAATTCCTCGTTACCATCAATCACAATGGGTTCAGGAGGTCTAGTTCCTCTACCAGGAAAGGGATCAGGTACAGCAGGTTTGAGCAAAGACACATGAAACACGGGATGAATTTTAAGAGAGTCAGGCAGAGTCAGTTCATACGAAACTTCATTAATTTTCCTTCTAACCGGAAAAGGTCCCATAAACCTAGGTGCCAACTTCTTAGAGGGACAAGCTAGTTTGATATTATTTGTAGAAAGCCATACCTGATCGCCCGGTTGAAGCTTCAATTCCCCTCTTCTCCTTTGGTCAAAGATCCTCTTGCTGTCCGCCTGAGCCTTGGATATTGCTTCCTGCAACATCTGGTTGTTATGATTGATGAAGTCTACCGTACTCTGTACTGCTGGAACTGAGGACTCTGGAAGGAAATCGGGTAAAAAGGTTAGATGGAAACCATAATTAGCGAAAAAGGGAGATTGACCGGTGGCTGAGTGCTTGGCGTTATTGTAGGCAAATTCTGCCAATGGCAGTAAGGATACCCAATCATCTTGTGAAAAGGAAGTAAAACATCTGATATACTGTTCAAGAGTCTGATTGGTCCTCTCTGTCTGACCGTTGGTCTGAGGGTGATAGGCCGATGACAAAGCCAACTTGATCTTTAAGGACTCACACAGGGCTCTCCAGAAGCGTGAGGTAAATTGTACCCCTCTGTCAGAAGTTATGTTTACGGGGATTCCGTGGAGTCTGATAATCTCCTTGATGAAGATGTGAGCTGTTTCAATAGCTGACGGAGTTCCTTTTAATGGAAGAAAATGGGCCATTTTGGTAAAACGGTCAACTACCACAAAAATAGCAGAACACCCCTCAGAACATGGAAGCTCTACAATAAAGTCCATGGATATCATTTTCCAAGGCCTATCGGGTACTGGTAAGGGTTTTAACAGGCCCCAAGCTCGACTCCTGGAAGTTTTATTCTGGGTACAGATAGGACAGGAGCTAACATACTTCTCGCAAAAGTCCTTTAAATTGGGCCACCAGAAGGTACGTTGTACCAGTTCCAAGGTTTTTCGAACCCCAAAGTGACCTGCCAGTGGGTGATCGTGAAGAAGTGCTAAGACCTTGACCCGAACCTCCTCTGGAACAAAGATTTGACTCCCTTTCCAAAACAATCCGTCCTTGTTACTTAAGGTAATCCCTGTGGGTCTGGCTGATTCAGAGGATGCTTCCTTGATCTGGGAGAGGAGATCAGTTTGTATGAGCAGAAAATTGTTTGCAGGTAAAATGGTATCCGGAGCAGACGAGTTTTTTGGGTTGTCATGCATACGTGATAATGCGTCTGGTTTGACATTTTTTGAACCTGGCCGATAAGTAATGTGGAAGGAAAAGCGTGAGAAAAACAGCGCCCAGCGGGCTTGTCGGGGTCTTAGCCTTTTAGCAGATCGTAAATATTCTAGGTTTTTGTGATCAGTATAAATTAGTACCGGATGCATAGCTCCCTCCAGCAGGTACCTCCACTCTTCTAATGCAGTTTTGATGGCAAGGAGTTCCCGGTCTCCAACATCATAGTTCCTCTCCGCGGAGGAAAGTTTTCGGGAGAAAAACCCTACAGGATGCATATCGTTTTTACTGCCCCTTCGTTGAGAGAGTATCGCACCGACCGCTATTTCAGAAGCGTCCACTTCCAAAATAAATGGCAAGGATGGTTCAGGGTGACTGAGGATTGGTGCTGAAGTGAAAAGTCTCTTGAGATTCTCAAAAGCCTCTTGGGCTAGGTGATTCCAGGAAAAACGGGTATTCTGTTTGGTTAGTTGTGTGATTGGTGCGATTATTGCAGAAAAACCCCTGATGAATTTTCTGTAGAAATTTGCGAACCCGATGAATCGTTGAACCCCCTTCTTGTCTAGGGGTACCGGCCAATCCAGAACAGCAGAAACCTTCTGTGGATCCATCCTGATGCCAGTTGAGGAGATTATCAAGCCCAAGAACTGAATGCTTTCTTGCTCAAACTCGCATTTCTCCGCTTTTGCATAAAGTCTGTGTAAGCGGAGACGACTCAACACTTGGCAAACATGTTTTCGATGGAGATCCAGGGATTCTGAAAAGATCAAAATATCATCTAGATATGCAATCACAAACAGATCTAGGAAGTCTCTAAGCACATCATTAATCAGGTGTTGGAAAGTCGCAGGGGCATTGCAGAGTCCAAAAGGCATGACTAAATATTCATAATGCCCGAATCGGGTCCGAAAAGCTGTTTTCCACTCATGCCCAGCCCGAATGCGGATCAGATTATAGGCCCCTCTTAGATCAAGCTTGGTGAAAATGACGGCAGTCCTTAATTTCTGAAACAGTTCGGGTATCAAAGGTAGGGGATACCGATTCTTAACCGTGATCTTATTCAGTTCTCGGTAGTCAATACACGGGCGGAGAGATTTGTCTTTCTTAGCAACAAAGAATATTCCCGCACCTGCTGGGGAGGTGGAATGGCGAATGAATCCCTTGGCCAAGTTTTCATCAATGTAAGACTTCAGCACTTCTTGTTCTTTCTCGGATAGAGGGAAGATGCGTCCGAAGGGAATTTCGGATCCTGGCAGCAATTCGATGGGGCAATCGTAGGGGCGATGAGGTGGAAGAGAATCTGCCCCCTTCTTGCTAAAGACGTCAATGTAGTCATGATAATGTTTGGGAATGGCCTGACAATTTTTCTGGTCGGAGTCCAGGCAAAGCAAGGTAGCTTGGGAATCCAGGTCTTCTGCCAAACAGTGTTCCTGGCAGTAAGATGACAGGAATTTCACTTCTCCAGAGGCCCAATGGATGTGTGGGTTGTGAGCCCGTAGCCAGGGGATGCCCAGGATAATGGGGAACATAGGGGAGGAAATGGCATCCAGGATCAGCAATTCCTTATGCAGAGAGTCAATTGTAGTGGATAATGGCTGAGTCTCTTGTGTCACTTGACCAGATCTGATACGGGAGCCATCGGCAAGAAAGACAGAAAGTCCATGGGTCTTAGTCTGCAAAGGGATGTTATGCTGTTTAGCAAAGTTTAAGTCTATAAAGCAGCTGCATGCCCCGGAGTCAATAATTGCGTTGACTTGGAGTGTCCTTTCTTGAAGCTGTAATGAGAGAAGAATGGCAAGGTGGGTGGAATTGGTAGATAAAGCAGAAAAACTGTTAAGTATAGGAGATGGACACTTACTCATTCTAACTGGGCAATTATGGACGAAATGCCCATTCCCACCACAGTAAAGGCACAGATTTAATTGCCGACGTCGGGCACGTTCTTCAGGGGACAGAGCGGGTCGCATCACACCCAGTTGCATTGGTTCAGAGGTATCTGGTGTGGTATTGACTGAATTAGGACTGGAAGCCGGGGAGTAGCGTGTTGCAGGCATCGGAGCTCGGGCTGTCATCCAGGTCGGACGGTTGGGTTGAACTGATCGTTCAGATCGTCGTTCTCGGAGGCGACGATCGATTTGAATGGTTAGGGTGATCAAGGCCTCTAAGGTATCTGGAATGCCTACACGAGCAAGTTCGTCTTTCAAGCTTTCAGACAGTCCAATGCGGAACTGGTGACGCAAGGCCGCGTCATTCCACTGTGTGTCCGCGCTCCAACGTCTGAATTCAGTAACATAGTCCTCCGCAGGTCTGCGGCCTTGTTGGAGCGCGAACAGGGCAGATTCAGCCGAGGCCGTCAGTTGAGGGTCCTCATATAATTGTGCCATGGCTTGGAAGAAGGCGGATAAGGATTGAGTTGGAGCAGAGTCCCCTTCAAGTAGACGATGGGCCCAGGTCTGAGGTTCCCCTTGCAAAAGGGAAATTACAAATCCAACCTTAGTGGCTTCTAGTGAAAAAGTTCTGGGCTGTAGGGCAAAAAAGAGCTGGCAGGCACTGCGGAAGGCCCGAAACTTAGCCCGGTCTCCAGAGAATCTTTCCGGAATGGGAACCCGTGGTTCAGGCGGGAGCATCACAACTGCGGGTCCTGAAGCAGTCTGTGTTGGAGCAGCAGCTGAAGAAGAGGCAGGGGGGTTAGACCCTGCCAGATTCTGAACTTGTCCCTCCAGTCTGTTGTAATTATCCTGGAGGGCTTGTACTGCTTGGGTGAGGGCCGCCAGGTGTGTGCATATCTCCTTCAGTGGAGAGGTATCTCCTGCAGGCTCAGACATGGCTGCTTCGTACTGTTAGGTACCTGGTAGTAGAGCCTGACTTTGTAGGAGAAGACCTCTCATACAACGCTGGTTCAGGAGTCACTGGAGTGGGAACAGTGATCTCCTGAGCACAGTGGGGTAGGAGTGCCTGTAGAGCGGAGTCTCTGGAGCTGAAGAGAGGAGAGATCCCACAGGGATGGCTGGACTGCAGATCTGGTAGACACAGGAGACAGCACGCAGGAACACTTGTAGGTGCAGAGATCACTGGAGCTGAAGCTAAAGGTGCAACAGCAAGGACAACAGCAGGCACAAGCAGGGTCAGACGGTCCGGGTCAGCACGGATATGAAGCAGGCGAAGACAGCAGGCAGAGGCAGAGTCGGTAGGCAGGCAAGGACTGGCAACGGTATCAGGCAGGTAGCAGAAGAGTAGTCGGGCAAGCCGGGTCGGATAGGAGCAGAACGGGTAGTCAAACAAGCCGGGTCAGATAGGTAACAGCAATCAGGTTCAGGTTTACACGAATCACAAGCTGAGACGAAGCAGCAATGTGCCAGAGGCACAGGGGGATTTTTATGTGTACTTTGGCGCCAAACCGGCGCTATCGCGAACGCGCGCACGCCCGTACGCGCGCACGTGCACACGCGCGCACGCCCGAGCGCCGCGTACCCGCGCGCGCCCTAGCGCCGCGCTGACGCCCGGGAACACCACAATCTTGCCGAGAAGTGTGTAATGGAGCGCGCCGGCGCATAGGCGCGCGCCGACGCCCAGGTCCGGTGCCGGTGATACCCTGACAGTATCCTCTTGCCCCCATATAGAATGCCCTGTTGTGCCTCATAATGTGTTTTGCTGTGCCCCCCACCCCCTGTAATGGGCTTAGCTGTGCCCCATAATGTTCCCTCTTGCCCCCATGTAATATGCCCCATAATGTGCTCTGCTGTGCCCCATAATGTGCCCTCATGCCCCATGTAATATATTCTGCTGTGCCCCATAATGTGCCCTCCTGCCCCATATAATGTTCTCTGCTGTGCCCCGTAATGTGCCCTGCTAGCCCCCCGTAATGTGCCCTTCTGCGTCCTACAATGTTCCCTACTGCCCCCCATGTAATATGTCCTTCTATGCCCCCCCGTAATGTCCATTATAATGTGCCCTGCTGCCCCCCATGTAGTGTGCCCTCCTGCCCCACCCCCCACACACACATATTGTGCCCTCCTGACCCCCTGTGCTCTGACCTACTGACTCCTATACTTTGCCATGCCTCTCCCCCCATGCTCTGCCCTGCTGCCCCCCTTTGTACTGTGCCTGTTTGACCCCCTGTGCTCTGCCCTGCTGCCCCCTGTGCACTGCTTATCTCAGGTTCGACTAAGAATTGAGCATCTGCGCAGAATGATGCAAGCACAAGTTTCAAATTAAATAGGTACGTTTTAATATTTATTACATTTTTTCTGCTATTTCTAAAAATAATTGTTATATCAACAGCTCGCTGATCATACCAATGTTCCGTGAGCTGTGGAACTGAACATTATTTCAGGGGTTCCCTGAGATCTCAAACTTTTTGCCAAGAGTTCCTTGGCAAAAAGGTTGAGAAGCCCTGCTTTATTGGATCTCCAGCTTTAAGTCTGTGCTTCTTTAGACACTTGGCCTCCTCAGCCTTGTCCCACCCTCTTCAACCTGTCATGAATCAACCAGTTTTGATCCCGCTGAGGATGCGTCCATGCAGTGCGAGCTGGGTGGGCTTTGTGTGGGTGTGGCTTGAGTGTGGGTGGGGACGTGGGGGCCACATGAACTACTTTTGGTATAGCATTAACTGCTCTTGGTATAGCCTATACTAGGATAGTAAGGGACCACATAACCCCCCCCCCCCCATTACACCATCCCATATAATCCCACAGGAAGCGCCATACCCCAGTATAAATTTTAAATTCAAGCACATGAACCCCTGTTGCCCGGGGACCCCATGAGTTGTCAGTCCGCCCCTACCGTGTAGGCAAACATGGCCTTTGCACGGGTGTATGCTTAAGTATACCAGCGTGAACTGGCGAAAGCAACGTCAAATGTCACTTCCGCCCAATACTCTTAAAGGAGAATTTTTTTTTTAATGACTTTTTTTATTTTTTTTGTTTTTAATGCATTTTAATGTAAACATGAGATCTGAGGTCTTTTTGACCCCAGATCTCATATTTAAGAGGTCCTGTCATGCTTTTTTCTATTACAAGGGATGTTTACTTTCCTTGCAATAGGAATAAAAAGTGACCCAAAGCATTTTTTTTAAAAGGACAATGTCAAAATAAAAAAAAAAAAATTAAATAAATAAGAAAAAAAAATAAAATAAATGTAAAGCGCCCCGTCTCGCCGAGCTCGCGTGCAGAAGCGAACTCGGCGGCATATGAAAACGGTGTTCAAACCACACATGTGAGGTATCACCGCGATCGTTCGAGCGAGAGCAATAATTCTAGCCCTAGACCCCCTCTGTAACTCAAAACTGGTAACCTGTAGAAATTTGTAAACATGGCCCATGGAGATTTTTAAGGGTAAAAGTTTGCCCCCATTCCACGAGCAGGCGCAATTTTGAAAAATTTAAATGTGAAAAGTTGGGTATCAATTTACTCGGCATATTGTTATCTTTCACAAGATAACAAAAATTGGGCTAACTTTACTGTTGACTTATTTTTTAATTCAAAAAAGTGTATTTTTTCCAAAAAAAGTGTGCTTGTAAGACCGCTGCGCAAATACGGTGTGACAGAAAGTATTTCAACGACTGGCATTTTATTCTGTAGGATGTTAGAAAAAAAATATATATATATATACTGTTTGGGGGTTCTAAGTAATTTTCTAGCAAAAAAAATGATTTTAACTGGTCCTTAGCTGGTCCTTAAGTTAAATTAAATATATAAATGTGCTCAAGCAAAAACAAAAAAGAATGCTATTTCTTTTTGTTGTTTGAGCACATTTAGACCCCTTTCACATTGGGGCTGCAGACACATTAGCACTAAAGCGCCGCTCGTTTTAGTGGCGCTTTAGCGCTGTTTAAGTGGCGCTTTCGGCCAGCTTCGCTGTGAAGGCGGGTGCAGAGGACACATCCGACAACAAAAGCCCCATAGTAACTCTATGGGTGATGTCACTTCCCATTCATTGCACATGGCGGCAATCCCCATATCCTCCTCATGGGAGACAGACGTGAAGGCGGCGATCAATACCCCCCGCGGGAGACGGACGGACAGAGGCCTTCTTACCTTAGGAGGCAGATGACAGGCAGTCCTGACTCCTCGGTCAATCGGGTCTCAGGGCCCACGTCCTGATTGGCTGGGAGGAGAATCAGGAAGACAATAGCGAATATTAATTCGCTATTGTCACACAACTGGGTGGGCTCAGGACGTAGTGCTCTGCGCCCTGAGCCCACCCTTTTTTGAAGCCAATTAGATCCTCAGGCTCTAATCACGTGCTTCACAAAAAAAAAAAAAAATCCATGTGTTTGGCGTCCTGCATGTAGATTTGGGGCCGGGCGCATGGATTAGGGGGGCGATGCCCCTGCGCCCCATATGGACGGGCTGTCACTGGAAGAAAGACAAAAGAAATTAGGCATTGAGAGGTGACAGTATTGGCTCCTAAATGTCTGCAAACCTTCTGGCTCCACCCTCTGTAAAGAGCAAGGGACCAGCAGAATTTCAATTCACGTATGGGCTACCCAGTTGTACACAATTCAGTTTACTGATTGACTTGGGTACAACCAGCCTGTGTGGTTTTTCCCAAATGATTAGTGCCGCTGGCTATAGAAGGGAACACTAATCATTGTGTTCTGCTGGCAGGGAGGGTTCCCCGGCAACAGAATACAATAGGGCTGCCGGAGGGATTCCCCCATCAACACAGTCAGGAATCAAGCAATTTTCTTTCTTTCCACCCGTGGTAAAAGGAAAGAAAACTGCATAATCTGTGGCCTTACTGAGTGCACTATTCCTGCAACACTGTACCATTGATGACTGTTCTCTTGCAAGTGTGTAAATACTCGCACTGTGTTAGTTGAATGCTTTTATCTTCTCCACTAATTGCAAATCCTTCTGTTCATTATAATAAATGCAGTCCAAGAGATTTATTTGGTTTTTAAGGTTTATTTTATTTATTTATTCATTATGAAAAAAAGACAGTAGATAAGACAGGTTATACATAGTTATGGGTACCATTATTTTAGACTTTGTATACTATACTGATGTCCTTATCTGTATGGCAATAATATCTTTACTAAAAAAAAAAAAAAAAAAAAAAAAAAGTAGAACCCTATATGTATTGCCTTTTTGTCGTCAATAGTGGCTAAAGGCTCTATACAAATACCCTAACATGTGTCCTTTATTTCTATCACTGATAATGGACAGGAATCCATAGGTTTTTTTGTAGGCAGCTTTATTTTGATTATCCACAGCTCCCGGCTTTGCTAAGAGGTAAACAAATCTATCCTGGGCTCCATTTATTCAGCAGAGGAGCAGGGGGCCAGTGCTGGGACTTTTTTCTTCATCTCGAGCTGGGTGGATGAACAAGCGCCGCAGTTGCAGTTCCCGAGAGTAAAAATATAGTCCTGGCTGTTGCATGCTGTCCCTGGCGGAGTGATATACAGTTCTGCAATCTTAGCCAGTAGCACAAATCTGCCCACCTCCTGTCAGAGCAGAGATAAGCAATTGGCTGGACTCAGGAAACAAGACTGCTGGCATCAATCAGGAAGCTGCATGAGCGAAGCTCTCTCAGCCAGCACTGTCAAACCAGGGGATGCATCTGTGTTTAAGTGGAAAGTGGAGGGTCTGGTATGCCAGGGGTACAATGTGCTGTAATGCAGGTGTCTCCATGCTGGAAGTGGGTGAAAGGGCAGCTGGGCTAGCCTTAAAGCTAGCAAGCAAGCTGTACAAGAGTGCTGGGCTAGCCTTAAAGCTAGCAAGCAAGCTGTACAAGAGTGCTGGGCTAGCCTTAAAGTGTTATAGAGGGAACAGTTTTCTGATGCCTAAAATGCAGATGCATGCGTGTACTTGCAACCTCTTCCCTGTGCATTCCACACTCCCATCCACTGCACTCTGTCCTGACCCCTGAACTTTGTGTTTGGCAGCTTTGACCCCTGTATTCTGCATTATGTATTCCTAACCACTGCACCCTGAGTTACACACTGCTGACTCTGTGTTAAATACTACTGACCTGTAAATTCTTTGTTACTTACTACTGACCCCTACATTCTGCGTTACATATTCCTGACCTCTGCGTTGAATACTATTGACCTCTGCATTACATACCAATGACCTCTGCACTCTGGATTACATACTGCTGCCACACCCACAATTTGCTGCGGCATGCTAAGTGTGACACCTATTTTTTTTCCCCCTGGGTTATTGGGGGGGGGGGGGTTAGGGTAATTTCCTTCCCAACAAACAAGCCACAGAGATGATTATTCCGATCCGACCCTGAATTAAAATTGTGACAGACCCAGCCAGGACAGGGCTTTTGGAGGGGACTACAGGGTGGCCTCTTGCCTACTGACTATGGGCCCTGGCTTCTAAGGAAACACTACTCTTTGGGAGGTGTGCATCTGGGGGACCCTTGGAGTGTTCCCCAAAACACACAGACTCTGGGAACTGGGGGACTCAGATACATATTTAGGGCTTCTATGCCCAAAACAAGCAATGACTGCTTTAGACTGTGAGACACAGAACCAATGTTAATATTATCAGCTCGGTGCTACCTGATACTGGGGGTATCCTGCTATAGTCTGTTTATTAGGTGTTATGTGTTATTCTGAATAATATGTCTCTCCCATTGTTAATTGTGTTAATGGAGTCACCTATTGTTTCTGTCTGTCTCTTCATCTATGTGTTTATACTTGTAATAATGTGTATTGTTCAGTACTTTGTATTCAGGGTTGTGGGTACTGAACGGTCTGGTCACCTAGACTGGTTTAAATGGCTAGTAGTTAATTAGTTCATGTTAATTAAATCACTGTCAGCTATTAGTTGCTAGAGGTGGAGTAGCATATAGTTTATGCTGGCCGTTCCTTAGTTATGTTAATTATATTCCTGTATACAGTTTCCTTTGCATACGATAATGTACTCAGGTTCACCTGAGCTGGTGTACTGTAAATTCTGTGTGAGTTTTCAATAAAGAGTTCCAGTTCCAGTTTGCATGTACAAGCTATTGTCGGCCAGTATTGTATTCTCAGCTATGATATCCGGTTCCTATGTCCAGACTGGAGGAAGCTATATCTTGACAGAAGCACCCAAGCTGGGTGGTGGATGGTTCCATCACAAAAATCTCCTCTTTATTCCTGATACAGATGATAGAATCATCTTAAGGACCACATACAGAATATTTGTAATATCTATGAATGATTGCATGCACCCTTATATGCCCACTCAATCCCCTATTACTACTCTGTTTTAAACTATTGCAGAATGTGCAATTTAAAGTGACACAAAGTCATATAATAAATTCCACATTGTATTTCAGTTATTTTTAGCCTACTCCTATTACTCTGAATGTTCTTGAAGATTGTAAAATTCCTTTGTGAAGATCCTCACACATTTACTTCTTTGAATTCTGTGACGCACAGAATTCACTGGCACTGTTGTGTCATATATTTCACAGAGCCTGCCTTCTGACCTACAGAAGTGCTGAAAGGAAGAATTTCACAAGGTGGAGTCAGTACAGGAATCACTGCTTGCAGGCAGCAAGGTAGCATGATATATGTAGTCCTTACAAATTGAAATGAACCACTTCCGTCCGTTGTACATTTTTAAACGTCCTTGGACGGGAAGGGTGATATCTCAGTCATTGCTGCAGCAATGATCGAGATATCATTCTTTAGGGTCAGCAATTCTGCACAAAAAACAAGCCGCTGGATTACTTTTACAGGTGCCCCCTCCTGTTGCTGTCTTTATTAGGTTTTCCCGTGTGATGGGAGAGCCCAGGAAGGATATGAACAGCAGCATCCAGCTTTGGGCACACAGTGAGAGGAACAGATTGGGCATTTTCTGGCCTGTTGATTCATTTAAAAAACCCCAGCAGCTACAGAAAAGGGAAATACATTGCAGGACAATAACTATGTATGGCATTGAGCAACTCTGTGCGTAATGCCGCATACACACGACCGGACTTTACGGCAGAAAAGCTCCAACAGAATCATTCCGTCGGACATTCCGATCGTGTGTGGGCTTCATCTGACTTTTTTCTTTCTAAAATTATGACGGGCCTAGAAAAATAGAACATGTTTCAAATCTTTCCGATGGAATCAGTTCCTATCGGGAAAACTGCTCGTCTGTATGCTATTCCGACGGATCAAAAACGACGCAAGGGCAGCTATTGGCTACTGGCTATTGAACTTCCTTTTTCTAGTCCCGTCGTACTTCACCACGTTTGAAACTATACGATCGGACTTTGTTGTGATCGTGTGTAGGCAAGTCCGTTTCAGCGGAACTCCGTTGGAACTTCGTCGGAAAGACCGTCGGAGTTTATTCTGACAGAAAGTCCAGTCGTGTGTACGCGGCATTACTCCTTTGTGACCTGCAATATACCTTTTTAAAGTGACACTAAACAATATCATTGTTTATCAAAAATAATCCATACACATGCACTGCTTAGTGGCACAGTAATCTATTTTTAATGAAATCCTTTCTAATGCCATGTACACATGGGCGGACTTTTCGACCGGACTGGTCTGACGGGACGAATCCGTCGGACAATCCGACCGTGTGTGGGCTTCATCGGACCTGCAGCGGACTTTTTCGGGCGAAAATCAGACGAAGTTTAGATTTGAAACATGTTTCAAATCTTTCCGACGGACTCGAGTCCGGTCGAAAATAACGCTCGTCTGTATGCTAGTCCCACAGATGAAAACCGATGCTAGGGCAGCTATTGGCTACTGGCTACCGTATCAACTTCCTTATTTTAGTCATTTAGTCATCACGTACCAATGCGTCAGACTTTGGTGTGATCGTGTGAAGGCAAGTTCGTTCGTTCGAAAGTCCGTCAAAAGTCCGTCGAATGTCTGTCGGAAAGACCGTCGGACCTTTGATGCCGAAAAGTCCGCCCTTGTGTATACGGCATAACTGTTTTTCTACCTCCTGGTTAGGGATGGGTGAACGGTTCGGCCCGAGCATTAGTTTGGGCCGAACTTTGGCTGTTCGGACGTTCTCTGAACAACCGAATTATAGGGTCGTTCGACTGTTTGTTCAGCCTGCCGAACGACCACAATGCACTGCACCTCCACACAGTGCATTGAAAGCCCTGATTGGCCGAAGCAATGAAAGCTTTGCCCAATCAGGGCACAGAGCACTGTCAGAGCCATGATTGGATGCTGTCATGATGGCTGTATCCAATCATGGCTCATTGCTCTTAATTCCAGCCCACACTATAAAAGTATTCTTTCCATAGCAGCTATTTGTAGTGTGATAGCGGCGTGAAGAGAGATAGAACAGGGCTCTGTTCAGTGCTATTAGACAGTTAGTGTGCCATAGTGTGCTATTCTGATTCTTTTGTCAGTGTAGAATATAAGTTTAGTGTGCATCTAGGGATAGTTCAGTGTGAGTGTAGTGCGACCATTCATCTTTACATTAGTGTGAATGTAGGGATGGTTCAGTCAGCGTGAGTGTAGTGACCGTTTAACACAATATATTTTATTGCGTTACTGCAAGTTTAACGCCTTATATTTCAGTGCGTTATGTGTCATTTAACACAGTACATTTCTGTGCGCTATTGCACGCTTAACGCAGTATATTTCTGTTGCGTTACTGCAAGTTTGACGCCATACAGTTCAGTGCATTACTGCAAGTTTAAGGCAGTATATTTTGTTGCGTCACTGGAAGTTTAACACCGTATATTTCATTGCGTTACTGCAAGTTTAACGCCATATAGTTCTGTGCATTACTGCAAGTTTAACGCTTTATATTTCATTGCGTTATGCAAGTTTAACGCTGTATATTTCCTTGCATTACTGCAAATTTAACGCCATATAGTTCTGTGCGTTACTTCAAGTTTAACGCCATATAGTTCTGTGCGTTACTTCAAGTTTAACGCCGTATAGTTCTGTGCGTTACTGCACGTTTAACGCCGTATAGTTCTTTGCGTTATTGAAAGTTTAACATTGTATTTTCATTCCGTTACTGCAAGTTCAATGCCATATATTTCATTGCATTACTGCAAGTTTAACGCCATATATTTCATTGCGTTACTGCAAGTTTAACACCATATAGTTCTGTGCGTTACTGCACATTTGACGCAGTATATTGTAGTGTGGAGTGTGTCTGTGTAGAGAATACTCAAATTAAAGTGCACCAAATATCACTCCTCAGCGTATTGCCAAGTTGTCTCCAGTGGTAATGAGGATGAAGGATATGATAATGATGAGGTCACTGACTCGACTTGGATGCCAGATAGAGCAGAGGAGGAAAGTGAGGGTGAGGCACAACCCCAACGAGGCAGCCATCATGGAAGAGTAGAAAGCAGCCACCCTATTCCATCACATTGTGGAGCTGTTATCTCCCAGCCCCCAGCTCAGCTGTCTGGGCCTTTTTTATTACATGTGCAGCCGATCGCACTGTTACTATTTGCAAACTTTTGGGTACCACATGCTTGACAATGCAATTAACCTCCCACCACTCAGTCTATTGGCAAGAGCACCTAAAAGCCACACAAAAGGGGCACAAATCTGTCCCTCCTCCTAACTCACCTCAGTCTGTCCCTGCTCTACCTCATGACCTCTCAGCAGCCTCCACTGACAGGGATGATGGTATATTGCATGATTCCACATCCCAAAAACACTTAATCAGCGACATTGGCATCAGGGGCTTCATACCTGCTGGTAATTCAGGACTGATTCATTTTGTTAAAAGTCAGACGGCGCACAGAGTCTGTGGACAGACGGTACCAATGGGATATGGAAGCTGACAGCCCTGGGCGGTGAGGACTAAAAAAATTGAGAAATGCATCAATTAGGCGGCCGCTTTCTCCACCGCTCCTCTCTTGACCAACAGAAGCCTCAAAACTACGTTTTCCATAACACTGTATCCTACCGTACCAGAGTCAGGAAAAGCGTTCGATAAACGCCTCTTTAAGGTGTCCTCAAGAGATTTCATCTTCTGCACTCTCTGTGGGGACGGGATGAGTTCTAAAACTTTCCCCTTACAACGGTGGTCCAGGAGGGTTGCCAACAAATAGTGATCCTTTCCCTTTACGCCACGTACTCTTGGGTCCTTTTGCAGGCTTTGATACATCAGGGAGCCCATGCACCGCAAATTTTGCACCTCAGACTCCTTGGGGTCACTGAGAATTACAGTATCTGAAACTGCCTGCTCCCAGCCACGTACTACTCCCACTGGGTTCTGGGGATGGAAAACCATCACTTACTGTTTGATGTATGTCTTCCGCTGCTTCAGTGCCTCAGAAACTGCCAGAACCCTCCTCCTCCTCTTTCTCTCTCTCCTCATGTGTGTTCTGTGGCATAGGAACAATGGTGTCTGTTGTGAAGGAATCAGTTCCATAGGTCCATTTCGGTGCAGTCGGTGGCGTGATTAGGGTAGCTTTTGGGCTGTGGGAATTTACGTTCAGCTTTTGCAACCACGTTGCATCTTCACTACTCATGCAACCAGCTCCAAGTTCCGCCGCCTCACGACTCCGCCGGCCTACCTGATACTAGTGGGTAAGTACCGATGTTTTGTGCCTACAAAAATGGGCGTTCGGTCTCTCCCGAGTGTCCAGCTCCCATAGTGTCTTTGAACGTGACAGCGCCGTTGATGATTTCAACGCGTTTCGCTGGGCTAGTAGCGTAGCTTCATCTCAGACGTCCGAGATGAGCTAATCTGCCACCTGAGAGGCCCAGACCAATCCACCGTTACTCTATTAACTGCCTGACCTATATGGGACTATTCTGCAGTCCCTAATTCTCTATACAGCCAACAAGAGTATCTGCATGAGGATATCCCCTTGATGCCGGCCAGGTTACCCCTATTCCCATCTATCTATCCTGTCTACCTTCTATTTTGTGTTGATCAGTGCCAGTTATCACCAAAGATTCTGAGAACTAAGTGATCCATTGTGATCCTCTCGGGACAATACTTCCATCCACTAACTAAACAAGACTCCCAAAGAACAATTTTTCTTGTTTCCAGTGCACTACATTGTGGCCTCATCATACAGACTGGCTCCGCAAGCTGTTGCTTACAAAATCTTACAAAAAAATCTTACAAAAAGCTTGCAGGGAAAATTTCATTATATGGGCTTTATATTATTATTATTATTCAATTATTGCTACAGCAGCTTCTATACACAGTACAGATGTGCCACTTTACAGGTAGACTAAGGGGACACCCCAGGCACTATATTGAAAGGATTTTTTAATTTTTATGCGTTCACTTTAAAAGGAGAAGTCCAGCCTGGGCTCGTTTGACTGGGCTTCTCCTATGGATCTTAGGAATGCAATTCATTTTTGAAGTCTGAAGTCTGGATCTGCCAGCTGCCTGGACTGATAGCGGTCTCAGCCTCTCAGCGAGCCACTGAGACACTGAAACAGTCGCTCCCCGCGCCTCCACAGCTCAGCGCTCCAGTGAGCGTGGAGGAGCGGAGCAGGAGAGCAGCTGATTGACAGGCAGCAGCTCTCCGCTCGGGGAGGTGAGAGAACTGAGCAATCGGCCTGATCGGTCTGATGCTGCATCCACTTAGGTAAGTATAAATCTCCAAAAAAAAAAAAAAAACTTCTCTTTTAAGCATCAATAACTCACTGCTCATTTAAAAATGACATTTTTTACAAACTTTTTTCTTTTTTTTCATTGATACGTGTCCCCCAGGGCAGTACCCGGACCCCCATAACCATTGTATGCCCAATTACTTGCATATAAGACTTCCTAGTTCTAAGGTCTAATGTCAAACTTAAAAATTTGTCATAGAGTCGAAATAAGTGACCCTAAAACACTGCTAAACTTGGTCTGGGCATTTGCTGTAAGCTTTAAAATGATTGTAAACCCTCACTTAAAAAAAAAACAAAAAAAACAAAACATGTTTATACTTACCTGCTCTGTGCAATGCTTTTGCACAGAGCAGCCCCAATCCTCTTCTTCTGGGGTGCCCTACCAGCGCTGCAAGCCCCTTGTCTTCATTGGGTGCCCCCACGGAAAGCCGCTTTCCATGAGGGCACCCATGCGGTCTCGCGCCCGAGTCCCGCTGCTGCTACTATTGACACAGACAATAGTACTTGGCCCCGCCTGCCCCTCTCGTGTCACAGCTTTTGATTGACAGCTGTGGGAGAAAATGGCTCCTGCTGCTATCAATCTGTCCAATGAGGAGAGGGACAGCGGCTGAAGCCGCTGTGCTTGTGCACATGGCTGGGGTTGGATCGGGCTTAGGTAAGAAAAAGGGGGGGGGGGGTCTGGGGGCAGCTGTAGCACAGAAGGTTTTTCACCTGAGTACATAGAATGCATTGAGGTGAAAAACCTTGAGGCTTTACAACCACTTTACAAAAAACTCTGGTCACGGAAAGGAGTAAGCAATAATGTAGAAGAGCCACTAGATGGCAGTAAGAAACAAAAGAATGAACTGATAAGCTTTTCTCACATTCTTCAAGCCAAGCACCTACAAATATTCTGCTAGGAACTGAGTGAAAAACATATGAGATGACCACAGGGGATAATATTATTGACCACATTCTGAACATGCTAGGTGCCTGGCTGTTGCGCTTAGAGCTAAACTCTGGGAAAACCGGTTTTGGGCCATTTGCTGTGTAAAAACAAATTACTTCTATTGATGCCTGTCCCTCATTTGTCTGCTGCTCCGTCCAGTAAAATTATTACTTTCATTCAGCCCCCACACAACTGTAAAGTTTTGTAGTTCTAGCTGCAGTACACTGATCATAACAAGTAGAATTGGGCGAATGGATCGGGCCGGGCAAAAGTTCGGCCTGAAAATCGTCTGTTCACCCATTTGGCGAAAACATGAATTTGCGGGGCGCTCGGCGGGATGTTCGCCTGCTGAGCACCCCACAATGCACTGTGTGCTGCACAGTGCATTCTAAGCTCTGATTGGGCAAAGTGAATACCTGTTGTTAAGGAGCAAGGCCAGGGAGAGACAGCGGGCTTCCCCGCTGACAGCTGAATAAAAAAAAAACAAAAACAAATGCCCGCAAAAGAAAAAAGTGAAGAAAAACAACGTGGGGTCCCCTCCCAGGCCGTTCTGGTCTGGTATGTCTTTTAACCACTTAAGGACCGAGCCTCTTTCTGAGATTTGGTGTTTACAAGTTATAAACATTTTTTTTTAGCAAGAAAATTACTTAGAACCCCCAAACATTATATATATATTTTTCTAACAACCTAGAGAATAAAATGGCAGTCATTGCAATACTTTCTGTCACACCGTATTTGTGCAGCGGTCTTACAAGCACACTTTTTTTGGACAAAATACACTTTGTTGAATTAAAAAATAAGACAACAGTAAATTAAGCACAATTAGTTTTTATATTGTGAAAGATGTTAAAATGTTATGCCGAGTAAATTGATACCCAACATGTCATGCTTCAAAATTGCGCCCGCTTGTGGAATGGTGACAAACTTTTACCCTTAAAAACCTCCATAGGCGATGTTTAAAAGATTCTACAGGTTGCATGTTCTGGGGCTAGAATTATTGCTCTCACTCTAATGCCCCGTACACACGGTCGGACATTGATCGGACATTCCGACAACAAAATCCATGGATTTTTTCCGACGGATGTTGGCTCAAACTTGTGTTGCATACACACGGTCACACAAAGTTGTCGCAAAATCCGATCGTTCTAAACGCGGTGACGTAAAACACGTACATCGGGACTATAAACGGGGCAGTAGCCAATGGCTTTCGTCTCTTAATTTATTCTGAGCATGCGTGGCACTTTGTGCGTCGGATTTGTGTACACACGATTGGAATTTCCAACAACGGATTTTGTTGTTGGAAAATTTTATAGCAAGCTCCCAAACTTTGTGTGTCGGAAATTCCGATGGAAAATGTGTGATGGAGCCCCCACACGGTCGGAATTTCCGACAACAAGGTCCTATCACACATTTTCCGTCGGAAAATCCGACCGTGTGTACAGGGCATTACAATCGTGGCGATACCTCACATGTGTGGTTTGAACACCATTTTCATATGCAGGCGCTACTTACATATGCCTTCGCTTCTGCATGCGAGCTCGGCGGGACGGGTACGTTTTAAATTATTTTTTCTTATTTATTTTACCTTTTATTTTTTATTTTTACACTGTTCTTTTAAAATAATTTAAATAATTGTGTCACTTTTATTCCAATTACAAGGGATGTAAACATCCCTTGTAATAGAAAAAAAGCATGAAAGGACCTCTTCAATATGAGATCTGGGGTCAAAAAGACCTCAGATCTCATATTTACATTGAAATGCAAATAAATAAATAAATAAATAAAATGTCATTTAAAAAAAAAAAAAAGTCCCTTTAAGAGCTATGGGCGAAGGTGACATTTTGATGTCTCTTCCGCCCTGCAATGATATGGAGACGGGTGGTGGCCATCTTCCCCTCACTCCATACCACACAGGGAGAATACTACTGACGGCTCCAGTAAGCAGTGGAGGGCACCGGAGCACGGCAGGAGGGGGTGGGGCCCTCTCCCGCCTCTGATAAAAGTGATCTTGCGGCGAATCCACCGCAGAGACCACTGTTTTCTGAAAGTGGACCGCCCGCTGAAGAAGAGGCTACCAGGGTTATAGCAGCTAGCTGTCATAACAACAATATTCCTCTTCAAAGTATCGACGTAAAACTACAGCATAAGTGGTTAAGGGGAACCGCACACTATTTTTTTTTAAAGAAATGGGGTGGGGGCCTCCCCAAAATCCATTCAGGATAACTGAGTAAGGAGCCCGGCAGGCTGGCAAAGGGGGGGGGGCAAGCAAACCTGGTATGGATTGGGGGGAACCCTACACCGTTTTTTTCAATTTTTCTATTGTAATTTCTATATGTAACTTTATAATAGGGGCTGCAAAAATACTAAAGAATATAAGGTAGCATAAATTTAGCTAACTAAGAGACAGGGAATCTTTGTCTTTGATAAAGCCCTGTGGGAGAGGCGAAACAGGTTAACGTAGATTTTGGTTCCTTAGTGACGTCACGTCCAGCCAGCGGTGGAACGCATACGAGGTTGTGCGAACCAAGCGGGTTCCGGGAGCGAGACGACTGCCTTACAATTTTATGTACAAAGCGTGTATTCTCTGGAACACTGCAAGTGTGATTTTAAACTTTTTATATAGTAAACAAAAACATACTACACTATACATATACTCTATCCTTCATGTATGAGTGGTGTTAACATAGGAGGAAACAGAGGACCGGTGTTTACATCTCCCTCTCACCAGTTTAAGCCTAATAGACCCACATGCAGTATTCTTAAGGGATCCATACTATCTGGTGAGTAAAAGCACAAAGGTGTTGTGTGGAGCACAGTTCACTGTGTGACCGTTTGAAGCACTACAGCACTTTAGGATTCTCTGCACACCAGCACTTTGGAAGAAAGCTTTTGGGGACTTTTTAGTCTTGTCTTGGACTTTACAAATACTGTACTTCTTTGGAATATATAATTTGTTGTATTATATATATTGTGTATGCACAGTTGTGGCACTTTAGTTGGTTTGTTGTAAGCACATTGAAATATTTACAATGTTTGCGCTGTGGTTTGATGTTTATTATTGATTAGAAAATGAATAGCAGCAACATGAACAGTGTATAGGCACAGGCACACTTTTAGCACAGGATTGATTGTATTTATATTATAGATCAGGTACTGCCTGCAGCTCTGGCACTCATGCCACTCCCTGCCCTCACACTTTGGGGTTGATTTAATAAAGGCAAATCCACTCTGCACTATAAGTGCACTGCAAGTGCACTTGAAAGTGCACTTGTAAGTGCAGTCGCTGTAGATCCGAGGAGAAGCTCTGAAATTAGGGAAAGCTTTGCTGATTTTATCATCCAATCATGTACAAGCAAAAATGCTTTTTTTTATTTTCCTTGCATGTCCCCCTCAGATATACAGCAACTGTACTTACAAGTGCACTTGTAGTGCAAAGTAGATTTGCCTTTAGTAAATAACCCCCTTTCTGTCACTACATCCAGGTGTGTTGAGCAGGAAGGAGCAAGAGGAGCCCCCTCTTCTACTCAGTCTCTACCAGGCAGATGATATAATGTGAGTAGTATTTGAACCCAGAGGAGTAAAATATTTAGTCAGCAACAGGATGTGTGGATGGATGTGTGCTGAGCCTTCACTGTGGATGTGCTGTGGATTTGGATATGTTTCCACTAGATCCACACTTTTATTAACATCAACACCCTTTTTCTCAACGTGCTTTGGAGTCTACCACTGCTTCTTCAGGATCGGGTAGTTGAGAGTATGCATGTATTATTTCAATTGGTCTATAAACGAAATGGACAACATTCAGGTAGGTAGTACTTGTAATGTAACCTGTCCCAAACAGCCATAAACCGGTTCCAGGAAAATGAAAGAGTAAAACAAAAAACACCATTCACGAAGTAAGACACGGTCTCACTTCCCCCAGTATCAGAAACGGGCGCCCCCCAAAAAAGGATGTTGAAGTTAGTAACAGTCAAATCTAGACTGTCAAATTTTACATTTTCAAGATTTTATGTATTTGATAGGTGTTTTATGGAATTGATTATTATCTTATTGAGCAATAATAAAAGAGTACCGTATATACTCGAGTATAGGTTGATCCGAGTATAAGTCGAGGCCCTAATTTACCACAAAAAAATGGGAAAAACTTATTGACCCGAGTATAAGACGAGGGTGAGAAATGCAGCAGCTACTATAAGTGGAAAAAGAGGGTCAACAATGCCCATCTGCAGCTGTATACCTCCCTGTGTCCCTGTGTATGTGTGCATGTGTTCTGTGCATGTGTCCTGTGCATGTGTTCTGTGCATGTGTCCTGTGCATGTGTCACCTACCTGTGTCCTGTGCATGTGTCCTGTGCATGTGTCCCTGTGCATGTGTCCCTGTGCATGTGGCCTGTGTATGTGTCCTGTGCATGTGTCCCTGTGTATGTGTGCATGTGTTCTGTGTATGTGTGCATCCTACCTGTGTCCTGTGCATGCCTCCGTGTGCCGCTCTGCACCAATCAGCGTGTCATAATACAATTTGGCCATTCTCCTGTTCAAAAGCCGCGCCTCCTCCTCGTCCATGATAGGAAGAATACTCCATATCCCAGCAGTCAGCGGTCAGCCTATCACGGACATTCTCTCATCCTCATACCACGGACGAGGATGAGAGAATGTCCGTGATAGGCTGACCGCTGACTGCTGGGAAATGGAGTTTTCTGCCTATCACAGACGAGGAGGAGGCACGGCTTTTGAACAGTGGACTGGCCGCCGAATGATAATAGCACACGCTGGCCGCTGTCTGCCTGCATGACACGCTGATCATGTAGGCAGAAGGCGGTGACTCGAGTATAAGTCGAGGGCACTTTCAGCCCAAAAAAAGGGCTGAAAATCTTGACTTATACTCGAGTATATACGGTATGTTATTTTAAGAATATACAGTACATACAGTTTGTTCATGTTGTCATTATGGGGTATTGTTTGAATTTAATCCATTTTGGAATAAGGCTGTAACATAACAATATGTGGAAAAAGTGAAAGCACTGTGAATACTTTCTGGATGCACTGTATGGTGTTGTAACCTTGGATCACAGTTATAGTAAGAATATACATGTAATGTTGTAATCTGGGATCTCTGTTCTCCTCTTGGGTTCATTTAAAGTCCAGTTATATGTGATGGATATTTTTTATCATGCTATTTACCAATGATAGGAGAGTTCTTGCTTTTAATGTTTTATATATGTATTATATTTTTAAAAAAAATCTAGTTTGTGTAACTCTATGGGATAATACCATCTGGTGCTCTATTTATTGGTTGCTAGCCTTAGTGTGAAGTTTTTTTTTCTTGAGTGCTAGTTTAAACTTATGAAGGGTCAAGCACGCCCAATAATTATTATTTGAAATGTAGTGTCATTTCTGCCTTTGTAGGACAATAACTATTATGAAACTCAGAACAGCTTGATAAAAACAGATACATTTTTGAATGCCATATGATAGCTGAACATCATTCTTGATTCCATACATCCCTTCATGATCATCATGCATCCATTACTAAAGTATTTTCTCTGAAAGTGAAGCATGAGGGCACGTACCATGCAGATAAAACTATCCAGATTCCAAAAACACTGGAAGAAATGTTAAAAAATGATGGTCTGCCCAACCAGTAATGCGTGACATGAAATTACCTTTAATATTGCCTGTATGATCCAGATGAAAAGTTTTCCTTCCCCATTTAACTTTCATTAGTCAAATAATGGAATCAACTCCAAATAAAATTTTCATGTCTTTTTTTTTTTTTAATTATTTTTAACCTTTTTGATTTTCTTTTTGTTAAACAAAGAGTTGTAAATGAGAAATGTTCAGAGTAGGGATAAAGCAAGGGAAGGGGATAGCACTGTCACAGGGCAGAGTCTGTATATTTCAGGTAATTGTTCCAGTTCCATGACATCTCCACACAGAAAAAAATCTTACTGTATCCTGGAGAGCCTGATCAGTGCAAGACCCTCATCTCCACATCAAAGAGGGTCACAGAGGATGCCCAATCTCCTTCATGTGAAGCAAGAAAGAGACCAACATTTGCCCCATGATCTTGGTCCTAGAGAGGACAGACTGTTCCCCTCAGTAGCAGCTATAATCCTGAGGTTAATATCCCTCATCCGCTGTACACCTGGGTTCCAATCACTCTCATGATCTCCTTTTGGATCTTGGGGTCCTGAGTGTTAATGTTGGCATCCCCCACCTGGCCATCTTCATACCTTTAATGAGAAAGGCATTTTTAGAACTGGAACAGTAACTTGAGTACAGCACAAATAGTAATCACATATTATACAGCACAGTTTGCATATTCAGGCGGACAGTGCAAGGGGCAATGGTAATATATAAATAAAACAAACCTGTAACAGCCAATCAGAATTCATCTTTAAAGCCATCTGACAACAGTAATCTGATAGCTGCCTGCTTGCTGTGGGATACGAATTTTGGAATTTCTAATGAGAAAAATTCTTAGATCAGAATATTAACTGCTAAACGCAAATGATGAGCAGTTAAGCCCCTTGTTCCTATACCCTTATTGACATAACATTTTTTAATTTAAAGGGAGAGTTCAAGAGTTGTACAATTGTGAGAATTAAAAAACAGTTGTACATAGACTTTTAAAAGCCAAAGTGGGCAGGTCTTTTCTAGAATCTTCATCTCAGCTGACACAGTGATTACTTTTACAGTCAAGAGCACGGTCAAATCCTTTCAGGTAATCTGTAAACAAAAATGCACGTTTATGCATAATGTAATATAGGACCAGTCTTCCACAGCTTAAAGCGGTTTTATTGCCCACTTGGTAATTTTTACCTACTGGTAAGCCTATAATAAGGCTTACTTGTAGGTAAAATGAATATCTCCTAAACTTACACGGTTTAGGAGATATTCACCCTGCATGCAGCCGCTGACATGCACTCTGAAGGTGTTGTGCCAAAACTTCAGAGCCGAAACAGTCGGCTCCTGCGCGCAATCGCTGGAGTAATGTAATTGTGGCTCCGGCCACTCACAGCGCTGGAGCCCGCAAACCGGGAAGAGATGCCGAGGGAAGATGTCAGGCCCCTCAGCTGTGACTGGGCGTTGCTGCGGGGGCTTCGCTCTAAAGTTAGTATTTCATAATGTTCTAGTATGCAGTGCAGTATGCTATTGCCTTGCAGGTTTGTTTTTTTTCAGCAGTTTACTACTGCTTTAATAACTGAACCTCATTTAGGCACGCCGGCTCTGGATTGTACCAAAGTGGCAGCGCTGCATTACAAGCACTGGCACAATATCCTTGATGCTGGGCAAGCACATTTGTTTAAGAGTGCAAAATTTTTTATGTTTTTAATGAGTTTTAATAAACTAGCGGACTTATGCCATGATCTTTCCTATGGTTCTATCTCTTAATTATATGGGTGAGTGGACCGAGGAATCTGAACAGTGTAGAAAATGGAAGAAAACAGCTGAACGTCCGCACTCCGAATAGCTCTGCCAGCTATGATTAAGCATCTATATTGATGTGAAACGCGTTAGCCTGTCTGTATCTTTCATCACCATGATGTAACAGATTTTGGATCTTCTACACTGTTTTGCCACAAATAAAAGGTGTTATTCGGAGTGCGGCCATTCAGCTTTCTTCAATTTTCTACACCATTGCAGAGCCTGCATCTGAAGTTGTGAGTGGAGAGGGCGGTTATTAGAGACACCAACACGCTTGGAGCGGCATCGCTACCTGATATCTGAACAGTGGTAAAATGTATGCTTATGTGACCCACCTCAGCGTAAGCTCAGGGGGTCAACATTTGCGGGTGAGTGCATACGCTGGTGGGGGCACAGAAGGTGGAGCGCGGTAGTGATTTGTTGAACACACAAGGCACTCTATTTCGGAAAACGTATTGTGGAGAGTCAGCCTGGGGCAGGGTTTAGAAGGGGTTGATTGAAGAGGGCAGGTACTTCCCCTTCAGACCTGCTTATTGCTAGCTGAGTTGAAAACGTCAGCAGGGAGAAGTGTGTTTGGAGAGAGATGGCTGTTGAGCTATCAAAGCTGAGAGGAGCTTGAAGTTGGAAGGACCCCTGTTACCTATGACTTGATCTTACTGGGTGAGCTTGCCTGAACTGGTACTTTGCTATGTTATATGCTGTGGCTGGGATGCTGAGCATTATTTAAAAGGATTGTCTTATACTGCTAAGAAGAGTTTTTGTGTTGTTTGAACTGCCTATAAAGACAAAGCTTGTCAATTTTCTGTTGCTTTTTGCTGAATAATGCCTCTTAAGTTGACTGAACTGTCTGAGCCGGCTTGCCACCCCCTGATCCCTTACAGTATTTAAAAGAACAGTCACTGGTTTATATTTATGCACAGAAGCTCTTTGAAGATCTGGATGGACTTTTGTATATGCACTTTTTTTATATGCAACTTTTATGACGCACTTTATGATAGCACATGTAAACGATTGTGTGGTTTATGACTAGGCACTTATAATGCATAATAATTTATGATTTATACTATATTTATACTTGTTACAGTACCTGATAGTTATAGGGGTAAACACAGCCCTTTTTTTTTTTTACCAATTTACTGTACGGTGTATACATATATTTGTACTCTATTCAAGGGCAGCAGTGACCCACATAGCACATAATATATACATATATTTCATGTTTTCCTAGGCGCGAGTGCCTGCACCCCTTTCCCAAACCCCTAACAAGAGGAATCTCAAAGAATCTCATCTTGCGATAGCAATTGGCAACCTAAATTGTATGTTATATTTTTTATTGTAAATTATGCTTCTCTAGCTCTCACCCTCAGAGCCTATGTGTACTTTTGTGGCTGTCAGAACCCTTTCCACCACCCACCCTGTGGCCATTACCACCTGGGATGCCCCAGCCACTGTCTAATTTACATACTGTAAAAAGCTGCTTCACAACAATTGGCTGGTCTGTTTCAATGAGAAGCGTAACCTTGTCTTCTTCATTACATGCATGAGAGTTCCTCACACACGAACGTTAGTATAATATTTGTATACAGCTGCGGTGATGTCAAATTCGTAAATCTCACACGTAACATTTAGCTTAGATGACATGAGGAATTCCCACTTGCTTGAAAACCTGTTCACACTACACAGTGGCACTTTAGCTTCAAACAGTGGTGGGTGTAGGGGGGGGGGGCAGAGACAGGGTACACCCTGGACTGAAGTATCCTCATGGGGCTTTTCCTCTCCAACTGATAGCATCTGCAGCCCTGTTACATAAAATTAGACAATAAAACCCAAATTTCATTGCTCACTATCCCAATGGTCTTGGAGGGGAACAAAGAAATAATAAGAGCATATTGTGGACATATTGAAGATGTTCAGTCCCTGCAGGTGCAATTGGTCCCTCTTTGCATGTGCCATAGCAAATAATAGAATGAAATATCTTGTTTTGCTTGTTTTATGCCTATGTGCTTATGTTTGACATGTTTCTGTTTCATGAATACATGAAGTGCAGTATCTCCTGCTTCACAAGAAAAATATGTGACCCATAACAGGTCATTAGCTTGGGTTTGTTGACCTGGCCATGCCCGTCTCTAAGGTGTCTCCTTAAACACAGTAATACAACTACTCTCTCTCATCACAAAAGGACTCAATACTCTGGGTAAAAAGTCCTAAACTCTACATGAACTTCCCCAAAGAAAGCACTAAATGTTTTTTCTGAGGAAACTCACTTCAAAAGTGACTCAATTCCTAGATTATCAAACTACAGATTCCTCATGGTGTCCACACCACCAACACGAAATACAAAACTAAGGGGTTGTAGTCCTTTATTCCAGTCCCCATCACTCCAACTGAAAAGCTGTAGACAGAGGAGGATTTCATTTGTTTTTTAAAAGGTACCTAAAAAAGTAAATCAATTACTCTTGCTAACAGGTACCTCTCCAACTACAAATGGGTACTCTACCATGTGTGAAAAACTGCATCAGCATAAAACTGGAATGCTAACAGGAGACAACTTAAACATCCTCCTTAACCCCTTACTGGACACTTCCATGTGGGCTTCCTCTATCCTCTACAGCAGTGGTCATCAACCCTGTGCTCAGGGCCCACTAATAGGCCAGGTTTTATGTATTACCTTGGGGACATGCAGACTAGAATACTGCAATCACTGAGCAGCAAATATCACCTGTGATGTATTTCAGTTATCTTGCAAGCCTGGCCTGTTAGTGGGCCCTGAGGACAGGGTTGATGACCACTGCTCTACAGAGCACTGTGTCAAATTAAGAAACACATACCTACACTTATGTTCCATGACACTTCCCCATGACACAGAAACAAATGAAACCAAGCAAAAGCTTGAATCCTAAAGGATTACCTGTCCAGTATTACAAAATTCTGGAAAAAACACTGAGTCTCCATCTTGTTACAGACTGCAAGTCTCTCCCTGATCAACTCACCTCTCCCTACCTACTAGAAACCAACATTACAGTACTGTCCAAAGAAGAGAGGATCCCAATTACAGGACCGTCTCACTTCTCAATGTAGATATATATGCCAAGATTTTTAGTGATTTTATTACCATATTCATTCCTTGGAGCAAGATTAAAATTGAAAAGTCACCTTTCTGAAACCTTTATGATCCAAAACGGGACTTGTCTGGGGTGCCCTCTATTTCCAAAAATATATATAATTACTTTGGAGTCGTTCCTTAGGCATCTAAATGCCAACCCCAATATTAAAATTCTTCACCATGGTCCAGGCAGAATATACCGTAAACTTGATGTTTTTCTATTCCTTATGAATTCTCACATCACACAATCCAATCTAATTTTGGGTATTTTTGGAAGAACACCATAATATATCTGATAACCATTTGACCTCCACAAGATTTGCTCCCTTCATGACCAGGCCTTTTTTTTTTTGCTCTTTGGCACTGCACTTTAACTGACAACTGCACCTTCATGTAACGCTGTACACAAATGAAATATATATATTTTTTCCCAAAAAAAGAGCTTTCTTTTGGTGGTATTTGATCACCACTGGGTTTTTTATTTTTTGCACTATAAACAAAAAAGACCAACAATTTTGAAAAAAAACCCTTATTTTTTACATTATGTTATAAAACATATCCAGTAAAAAAATTTTTAAAAAATCTAATTTCTTCATAAATTAGGGTCAATATGTATTCTGCTACAAATTTTTGGTAAAAAAAAATCCAAATAAGCGTAAATTGATTGGTTTATGTGAATGTTATAGGATCTACAAATTATATTTATAGATGCTTTTTAAAATTTTTTTTTTTATATATATATACTAGTAATGGTGACTTATAGCGGGACTGGGATAGTATGGTGGGCAGTCTGACACTAAGTGATACTTTGTGGTACAGTGATCACTGCTATAACTATGCACTGTCACTGTACTATGACACTGGATGGGAAGAAAATGTGTGCCTAACAGTGCTTGGTGTGTTTATTGTGAGATGCTTTTACTAAGGCATGTGCAGATTTTTAGGGAAACAAAAAAATGGCAAGTCCCCTCTGACAGGACAGAGCTCTGTATTGTTTACATTGACAGAGCTCTATCCTGTCTTCCTCTTCACCGATTAGCGGATGGTGGCGGTCAATGATTGGCCGACACTGGCTGATCGGCTTGTGCTGTGACTAATCACAGCAAAGGCGGCGCACGCTTGCCCCATTCCTCTAAGTGATACGTGATCCAGCCCAGGAGAGCTGCTCTGCCATCGTACTCATACGTGAGGCGATCTCTCTCTGTCAGCATAATTGTGAAGTGGAAGGAAAATGATAAATGGTTTTCCAAATTTTTTACAAACAAATATCTGAAAAGTGTGGCGTGCATTTGTATTCAGCCCCCTTTACTCCGATACCCCTAACTAAAATCTAGTGGAACCAATTGCCTTCAGAAGTCACCTAATTAGTAAATAGGGTCCACCTGTGTGTAATTTAATCTCAGTAGAAATACAGCTGTTCTGTGAAGCCCTCAAAGGTTTTTTAGAGAACCTTAGTGAACAAACAGCATCATGAAAGCCAAGGAACACACCAGACAGGTTTTAAAGCAGGGTTAGATTATAAAAAATAACCCAAGCTTTGAACTCATGGAGCACTGTTCAACCTATCATCTGAAAATGGAAAGAGTATGTCACAACTGCAAACCAATCAAGACATGGCTGTCCACCTAAACTGACAGGCCAGCCAAGGAGAGCATTAATCAGAGAAGCAGCCAAGAGGCCCATGGTAACTCTGAAGGAGCTGCAGAGATCCTCAGCTCAGGTGGGAGAATCTGTCCACAGCACAACTATTGTCGTGCACTCTACAAATCTGGCCTTTATGGAAGAGTGACAAGAAAAAGCCACTGTTGAAAGAAAGCCATAAGAAGTCCAGTTTGTGAGAAACCATGTGGGGGACACAGCAAACATGTGGTTTGGTGAGACCAAAATTTAACCATTTGGCCTAAAAGAAAAATGTTATGTGTGGCAAAAAACTAACACTGCACATCACCCTGAACACACAATCTCCACCATGAAACATTGTGGTGGCAGCATCATGTTGTGGGGATGCTTTTCTTTAGCAGGGACAGGGAAGCTGGTTAGAGTTGATGGGAAGACGCATGAAGCCAAATACAGGGCAATCTTAGAGGAAAACCTGTTAGAGTCTGCAAAAGACTTGTGACTGGGGTCAGGGCCGGTGCTCCCACTAGGCGAACTAGGCAGCCGCCCAGGGCGCACTGCTGCCTAGCCTAGCCTAGCAAGGGTGGAAGCCAGCTCGGATGGATCATGATCACTCATGTGGTTTGCCTGCCCGGCGGCGGCCGGCGCGGCTTCACAGCAATAGTGCTGCTGACTGTGTGTTACTCACACTCTGCAGGCCTGGACCGGTGGCAGCGCAGCAGGTGCGGTGGGAGCAGTGAGCTGCGAGTGCCCGGGAGGGAGAAGAGCTCCCTGACCACCAGAGAGGTGAGGAGAAACAGGCTCAGCAACCCCGATGCGGCAGTGCCACCCAGAGGCTGGATTTTTCAAAACCTCCTCCTGTCCGGTCTCGACTTACAGCTCCGACAGCGGCCGAAGGATGGGCAGCCAGGGAAAGCTACCCGGGGCAGTCCGTGGTCTAATGGCATAGAACAGATCACCCCATCCTCACCAGCCAAAAGAATGGCCTGCTGCTGGCCAGCGTGAACGTCTATGGAAGGAGGTACACACTTACCCACAGACTGGGACAAGGGGTGCACAGAAGGGACTGCAGACAATGCTAGGGGCCCCCCTCTCTCATCCTCTCCCTCCCCTCTCATCCCCTATCCACACTCTCTCTCTCATCTTCCCCCCTCTATCATCCTCCCCCCCTCTCATCCTCCCCTCCCTCATCCCCAATCCCCCCTCTCTCTATCATCCTCCCCCCTCTCTCATCCCCAATCCCCCCCTCTCATCCTCCCCCCTTCTCTCACCCCCCCTCTCTCATCCCCAATCCCCCCTCGCTCTCATCCCCAATCCACACTCTCTCTATCACCCCCCCTCTCTCTCATCCTCCCCCTCTCTCATCCCCAATCCCCCCTCGCTCTCATCCCCAATCCACACTCTCTCTATCATCCCCCCCTCTCTCTCATCCTCCCCCTCTCTCATCCCCAATCCCCCCTCTCTATCATCCTTCCCCCTCTCTATCACCCCCCATCTCTCATCCTCCCCCCTCTCTATCATCCTTTCCCCATCTCTATCATCCCCCCCTCTCTCATCCCTAATACACACTCTCTCTATCATCCTCCCCCCTCTCTATCATCCCCCTCTCTCTCATCCTCCCCCCCTCTCATCCCCAATCCCCCCTCTCATCCGCAATCCACACTCTATCATCCTTCCCCCCTCCCTCATCCCCAACCCCCCCTCTCTCATCCCCAATCCCCCCTCTCTCTCATCCCCAATCCACACTCTCTCTACCATCCCCCCCATCTCTATCATCCCCCTCTCACCCCCCCCTCTCATCCCCAATCCCCCCTCTCTCATCCCCAATTCACACTCTATCATTCTTCCCCCCTCTCTCATCCCCAATCCCCCCTCTCTCACGCCCCCTCTACCATTCTCCCCCCTCTCTCATCCCCAATCCCCCCTCTCTTACCCTCCCCCTCTCTCATCCTCCCCCCTCTCTATTGATTGAGCAATAAGCACAATTAAATAAAGTGCAATGATAAATAAATAAATAACAAGTGCAATAATAAATGACATGAACTACATATAAAAAAATGACAATCATAAAGTGCAATAAGGAATAGGATAAACTCATTCAAGAAGGTGCAATGTGCACAGAAGTGAAAAAGCAATGTGCAAAAAGGTGGACAAACTAGTGATACAGTGGTGCGTGTACTAAATGTCCAAAAAAGATGATAATAGTAAGTGGTGAGTGCAGTCCAAAGAACCATACAATGCGACTCCCAATAGCAACAAAATCCGGTCTTCTGAGGATAATAAAGGAAAGTACAAGTGCAGTGAGCGATCACTGAGGCGACAAGTGTCTAAAAATAGATGTGTTCATCCAATCATCCTCCGGAGTGTGACACCTATTTCCCCCAGCCTTTCACCTGTAGTAGCGGCCCCCAATGGGCTGAGTCGAGCGTGAGCCAACAAGTGGTATAGGGAGGAGCCAGGTGCCGCTGTTTCCAGGTACGGCCGAACCCGAAAGCTTTCGCTTTCACTGTTGATCTTATTGATTTTTAATGTAAGTTGCTAAATTTTTTGGAATAAATATTTTATAATTACTACACTATGGAGCTACTTCTTTTCTTTTCACCATCCATCTGATGACATCTACTGAGTGTGGGAGAGTGCTATCTTTGGTTCGATAACGGGTGTCCCCCGTGTGCAGTGACTACCACCGGAAGCTGACCCCCTGGATACAGTTATACCACTTGTTGGCTCACGCTCAACTCAGCCCATTGGGGGCCGCTACTACAGGTGAGAGGCTGGGGGAAATAGGTGTCACACTCCGGAGGATGATTGGATGAACACATCTATTTTTAGACACTTGTCGCCTCAGTGATTGCTCACTGCACTTGCACTTTCCTTTATTATCCTCAGAAGACCAGACTTTGTTGCTATTGGGAGTCGCATTGTATGGTTCTTTGGACTGCACTCACCACTTACTATTATCATCTTTTTTGGACATTTAGTACACGCACCACTGTATCACTAGTTTATCCACCTTTTTGCACATTGCTTTTTCAATTCTGTGCACATTGCACCTTCTTGAATGAGTTTATCCCATTCATTATTGCACTTTATGATTGTAATTTTTTTATATGTAGTTCATGTCCCTCTCTCTCTCTCTCTCTCTCTCTCTCTCTCTCTCTCTCTCTCTCTCTCGTAGATAGTATATGGGCAAATATTGTATACTGGATTGTGGGGAATCATTGGCAAACATCCACCCTCCAGCCCTCCACAATAGTCCCACTGTTAGGAGCTTTTTTTTTTTTCGGGGGGTTTGCCTAGGGCGCAAAACAGTCTAGCACCGGCCTTGACTGGGGTGGAGGGAGGTTCACCTTCCAGCAGGACAACGACCCTTAACATACAGTCAGAGCTACAATGGAATGGTTTAGATCAAAGCATATTCATGTGTTAGAATGGCCCAATCAAAGTCCAGACCTAAATCCAACTGAGAATCTGTGGCATGACTTGAAAATTGCTGTTCACAGATGCTCTCCATCCAATCTGACAGAGCTTGAGCTATTTTGCAAAGAAAAATGGGCAAAAATGTCACTCTCTAGATGTGCAAAGCTGGAAAAGACTTGCAGCTGTAATTATAGTGAAATGTGGTTCACTCAGGGGTGCTGAATACAAATGCACGCCACATTAAAAAATTTTGAAAACTATTTATAATTTTCTTTCCACTTCACAATTACAGTATGTGCGACTTTGTGTTGGTCTATCACATAAAATCCCAATAAAATACATTTACGTTTTTGGTTGTAAGATGACAAAGAGATATGAAAATTTTTTCAAGGCACTGTATGCTCTTGATGGTACAGAACCCATCTGTTGTACACACATTCTTTCCCTCACTTTCTGAATGATGCGTGTTCTGCACCAAAGTAGAATGCACTTTGTTGCTGATATAGTGGTACTGCCCAAATAACCACAACATTATTTCAACATCCATAACCAGCAACAGCCCAGACTTCACTCCAGCACAATGCTTGCTCCACTTATTCCACCATGCCACTGCTCTGAAATCTCTGACTCTGTACATGAATAATGTTGAAAATGTGTATACTCTTGTACTGGTTAAGGAGATTTGCCTTCTCTAATTATCCTGTTTACTGTTATCATTGAGAGTAAAAGATTTCACTTGTGATATGGCTAAATAAATGCACGTAAGGTAATGATGGAATCTGATTTATCAACAAGTCTGTATAAATTTCATATGTAAAGCCTAGTACACACAGGCCTAATGTCGGCCGGCATCTGCTGGTTCAGTAGATACCAGCGACATTCAGCCCGTGTGTATGGCAGCCGGTCCAACTGAAACCGGCCGTTCGGCCAGCTTCTATCGAAAGGCTAATGAATGAAAAAGGTCTGCCAACCAGCTCCCAATCAGCACTCTCAGCCACCGGACTGTTCTGGCGGGGGGGCTATATGTATGAGGCTTAAGTTTCTAAAAGAGTGACATGTTGCGAAGAAATCTTTGCATTCTACCACATATATTCACCTAAAATACCAATGTTCTAGCTAAGGACACATGCATCACAACATGTATATTTAGTATTGTACATGGCATTGATATAACTACTTACACAAAGAAAAACCGTGTGCAGACATGGTCAGAAACCGGACACACCCAAATATTCCCATGCTTCTGCAGATCCTTTGATGTTATTACTATGAAGAAGTATAATAATGTTATGATCAGAATAAATGAAGAAACTTAGTAACATCTGAAAGAATGTTTAACTAGACAGGCTGTCGTGAACATCAGAAAGGTAATTTAGACATATCACAGAGAAGCACATACAGACAATGAGAATACAAAGATGCAAGCCTTGCCAGAATCCCCTTATTAAAGAGGAAACAGACTTAAAACGGAAAGTATATCGAATGTTCAATTACTGCACACTTTGCATTATCATTGTATCACATCAAGTGTATCTATTGCCAACATATAAAATCATATATAAATTTCTATAATGTATTTTGATTATTTCTAGCCTATTCCTATTAATCCAATTAATCTTGAAGTTTGAAAACATACTTTTGGAACATCCCCACACATTTATTTCTGTGAAGTCAGTGACGTAGTCACTATGCCCTCTGAATAGGCACTGTTGTGTCACACATTTCACAGAAGCTGCCTTCTAAACTACGGAGGCAGAGGTGTCAAGAGGAATAGGCAGAGTCAGTACAGGAAGTACTGCTTGCAGGCAGCAAGGTACCAAAGGAGGTAAGGTAAATGACAGATTGCCAAAGGCACCAACATCCTAATAATATAGTCAAAATTTAAAAAAGGAAAAAAGATGGACTTTTGAGATACCAACACAACAATATATATATATAAAATATACATTTTATTACAAAGACCTTAAAATTGCACTTTTAAAAACATATTAACATATTGTGCATAACGAACCTCCCTTAAATGCCTCCCATAGAGTAAATGAACCCATAATCACACATATGTATACAATTCTTAATTCAGAGTGATGGGTAGGTGTCCTCTGTGGGTAGGCCATTGCTCAATTCCTCAACACGTTTTGCGGGAATAACCTGCTTCTTCAGGAGGTGAGGGGGGCAAGACAAAAAAGTCCAGCATTAAACAAGGGAGGGCACAAAAGTTTGGTCAGATGCATGTATCAAATGCACCTTGGGGGCAGGTGTGGGAATGAAACAAGGCGGCAACAAACTACACTTATATACTGGATGGGCTTACAAAAATTATTATTCCAAATGTAAATAGAAAAAGGGAACCATATTATGTAAATATAACCAAGGGTACCACAGCAAAAGGCTTGATATCAACATCACACTCGAATCAGCCAAGAGCTAAAGCGTGGCTAGTAGAGGCCAATAAAATTATAAATCTTAACCAGCAACCAGTGCACTAGTCACTAAGCCTCCCAGCACCTGCATTTTCACAGGACAAACTGCTATGCAATTATTTTTATAAATTCACATTATACTGTGCCCTAATTGGATTTTGCGCAAAACACCCTGATTGGTCTAGATAATTAATACGTTTTACTTGAATTTTTTTTTTTTTTATTTAGAATTTTAGTATTTAGAAAAACAGAGAAATAAGCGTCAGTAAAACAAAGCAAAAGATACTCAAATAAACTTGAGTTCCCATCAGACCCCCCTTACATCAGAGTCTTCATCAATGTCCCCTTTACATCAGAGTTCCCTTTACATGATAGCCCCCATTGGCACCATTGGCTCCCGCTGCTGTCAAAGTCAGTGAGCTAATGAGGAGAGAGAGGGGGCAGGGCCAAGCTGCGGCTCTGTGTCTAAATGGACACACGGAGCAGCGGCTCGGGTGCCCCCATAGCAAGCTGCTTGCTGTGGGGCACTTGGAAGGAGGGAGGGGCCAGGGGCACCGACCAGGGACCTGAGTAGAGGAGGACTGGGGCTGCTTTGTGCTGAACCACTACACAGAGCAGGGTAAGTATAACATGTTTGTTATTTTTAAAAGAAGAAAAAAAATAGACTTTAGTGTCACATTAAAATATTGCAGTGGGCTGAATTTGGCCCTAGTTTGGAGACCCCTAATCTAGAGGAAAAATCTAATCATAGATAGATCAGTAGGATAATTAAGTATATGGCACATCAAATTATGTTTTCAATCGTATTATTCTTCCAGACTAGGGATGAGCTTCGAGTTCGAGTCGAACATTGGCTGTTCGCAAGTTCGTCGAACAGCGAACAATTTGGGGTGTTCGCGGCAAATTCGAATGCCGCGGAACACCCTTTAAAAGTCTATGGGAGAAATCAAAAGTGCTAATTTTAAAGGCTTATATGCAAGTTATTGTCATAAAAAGTGTTTGGGGACCTGGGTCCTGCCCCAGGGGACATGGATCAATGCAAAAAAAAGTTTTAAAAATGGCCGTTTTTTCAGGAGCAGTGATTTTAATAATGCTTAAAGTCAAACAATAAAAGTGTAATATCCCTTTAAATTTCGTAGCTGGGGGGTGTCTATAGTATGCCTGTAAAGGGGCGCATGTTTCCTGTGTTTAGAACAGTCTGACAGCAAAATGACATTTCGAAGGAAAAAAACCCATTTAAAACTACTCGCGGCTATTGCATTGCCGGTCTGACAATACACATAGAAGTTCATTGATAAAAACGGCATGGGAATTCCCCACAGGGGAACCCCGAACCAAAATTTAAAAAAAAAATGACGTGGGGGTCCCCCTAAATTCCATACCAGGCCCTTCAGGTCTGGTATAGATATTAAGGGGAACCCCGGCCAAAATTAAAAAAAAAAATTACGTGGGGGTCCCCCTAAATTCCATACCAGACCCTTCAGGTCTGGTACGGATTTTAAGGGGAACCCCGTGCCAAGAAAAAAAAAAAAACGGCGTAGGGTTCCCCAAAAATCCATACCAGACCCTTATCCGAGCACGCAACCTGGCAGGCCGCAGGAAAAGAGGGGGGGATGAGAGTGCGGCCCCCCCCCCCCTGAACCGTACCAGGCCACATGCCCTCAACATTGGGAGGGTGCTTTGGGGTAGCCCCCCAAAACACCTTGTCCCCATGTTGATGAGGACAAGGGCCTCATCCCCACAACCCTGGCCGGTGGTTGTGGGGGTCTGCGGGCGGGGGGCTTATAAGAATCTGGAAGCCCCCTTTAACAAGGGGACCCCCAGATCCCGCCCCCCCCCCCGTGTGAAATGGTAAGGGGGTCCTAAACTGTCAAGAATGTTAAAAATGACAAGAGACAGTTTTTGACAATTCCTTTATTTAAATGCTTCTTCTTTCTTCTATCTTCCTTCATCTTCTTCTTCTGGTTCTTCTGGCTCTTCTGGTTCTTCCTCCGGCATTCTCGTCCAGCATCTCCTCCGCGGCGTCTTCTATCTTATTCTCCTCGGGCCGCTCCGCACCCATGGCATGGGGGGAGGCTCCCGCTCTTCTCTTCATCTTCTTCATCTTCTTCTCTTCTTCTTTTCTTCTCTTCTTCTCTTCTTCATTTTCTTCTCCGGGCCGCTCCGCACCCATGCTGGCATGGAGGGAGGCTCCCGCTGTGTGACGGCGTCTTCTCGTCTGGCAGTTCTTAAATAATGGGGGCGGGGCCACCTGGTGACCCCGCCCCCCTCTGACGCACAGGACACGATGGGACTTCCCTGTGGCATTCCCCGTGACGTCACAGGGAAGTCCCCTCAAGTCACCGTGCGTCAGAGGGGGGCGGGGTCACCGGGTGGCCCCGCCCCCGTTATTTAAGAACCGTCAGACAAGGAGACGCCGTCACACAGCGGGAGCCTCCCTCCATGCCAGCATGGATGCGGAGCGGCCCGGAGAAGAAAATGAAGAAGAGAAGAAGAGAAGAAAAGAAGAAGAGAAGAAGATGAAGAAGATGAAGAGAAGAGCGGGAGCCTCCCCCCATGCCATGGGTGCGGAGCGGCCCGAGGAGAATAACATAGAAGACGCCGCGGAGGAGATGCTGGACGAGAACGCTGGAGGAAGGACCAGAAGAGCCAGAAGAACCAGAAGAAGAAGATGAAGGAAGATAGAAGAAAGAAGAAGCATTTAAATAAAGGAATTGTCAAAAACTGTCTCTTGTCATTTTTAACATTTTTGACAGTTTTTTAGAGAAATGGTAGGGGTAAGTACCCCCTTACCATTTCACACAGGGGGAGGGCTGGGATCTGAGGGTCCCCTTGTTAAAGGGGGCTTCCAGATTCCGATAAGCCCCCCGCCCGCAGACCCCCACAACCACCGGCCAGGGTTGTGGGGATGAGGCCCTTGTCCTCATCAACATGGGGACAAGGTGTTTTGGGGGGCTACCCCAAAGCACCCTCCCAATCTTGGGGGCATGTGGCCTGGTATGGTTCAGGAGGGGGGCCGCACTCTCGTCCCCCCCTCTTTTCCTGCGGCCTGCCAGGTTGCGTGTTCGGATAAGGGTCTGGTATGGATTCTTGGGGGGACCCCACGCCGTTTTTTTTTTTTTTTTGCGCGGGGTTCCCCTTAAAATCCGTACCAGACGTATGGAATTTAGGGGAACCCCCACGTCATTTTTTTTTAAAATTTTGGCCGGGGTTCCCCTTAATATCTATACCAGACCTGAAGGGCCTGGTATGGAATTTAGGGGGACCCCCACGTCATTTTTTTTTTTTAATTTTGGTTCGGGGTTCCCCTGTGGGGAATTCCCATGCCGTTTTTATCAATGAACTTCTATGTGTATTGTCGGACCGGCAATGCAATAGCCGCGAGTAGTTTTAAATGGGTTTTTTCCTTCGAAATGTCATTTTGCTGTCAGACTGTTCTAAACACGGGAAACATGCGCCCCTTTACAGGCATACTATAGACACCCCCAGCTACGAATTTAAAGGGATATTACACTTTTATTGTTTGACTTTAAGCATTATTAAAATCACTGCTCCTGAAAAAACGGCCGTTTTTAAAACTTTTTTTTGCATTGATCCATGTCCCCTGGGGCAGGACCCAGGTCCCCAAACACTTTTTATGACAATAACTTGCATATAAGCCTCTAAAATTAGCACTTTTGATTATTCATGTTCGTGTCCCATAGACTTTAACGGTGTTCGCGTGTTCGAACAAACTTTTTTCCTGTTCGCATGTTCTGGTGCGAACCGAACAGGGGGGTGTTCGGCTCATCCCTATTCCAGACAATAAATCAATTGACAATACAATTCAATATAAAATTGTTTCATGTATGGCCACCATTAGCAACACCACCTCACTTTCTTCCCTGTTCACAACAGTCACCAAGCAGGAACTGAGGCAAAGTCTGCAAATGGGACAAAACAGAAATAAAAATCTGAAAGGGCTTCTATTCTTCCCCTATTTTAAAGGGTTAATAAAGGCAAAACTTTTTTATTTTGGATAAAGGGAGTATAGGATGGTTGTGTGTCCCAAAGGGAAGATTTTCCTTCACTTCCTGTCCCATAGCCAAAACAGGAAGTGAAAGGAAATCTCTCCATACTGGTGGAATCCTGGAGTGTCACCAGAACTAGTGTCCCCATTGGAAGATTCCCCCTCTACTACTGCTCTGGTGTCAACCCAAAAAACTGATGGTAACAGTAAACAGGACAAATAGAGAAGGTAAATCTCCTTAATGGGAGCACAGACAGTATTGAAGACTTACAGGTGTTCTAATCTCTCTCTACTCTATCCAAAACTAGAAAAAAGGTTGTTTTTAACCCATTGGCGCCAGCCGTACGGAAATATGTAGCCTTTCAGAGCCTGGTCCTTGGTGGCGAGGGGTCGCATATTTGAGTTAAATTTCCCCCAATACACCTGTCCTGAGAGCATGCCCTGTGCGCACTCCCAGCACAATTACCACAGACTCATATTTTAGTCTTAGGACCACAGATACCAGGGTGCTGTGACGTGGCTCTGTGGTTCACGCATGCGTTTGCAAATGCGTGTGGACTAAACCCCTGTTTTTAATGCATACTGTTAGACAGGTCAATTTGGTTGTCTGCGAGCTGGTGTGTGGGCCGCCTTCGAGCGGGGGGCAAGCACCGCCGGCAGCCTGGATTGTATGGTGAATGAACATACTTCTACCACATGTGATGACATCTTACGTGGAGAGTCTGGGGAGCCCCTTTAGCTTTGAAAGACCCGAGGCTGGGGTTAAGAGCCACAGGCATGTATGATCTCCTTAAACAGGGGATCTAAGGAGCTGGTAAGCGGCAGTATTTTCCTGGGTGGAGGCACTCTCTCATTGCACCCCATCACACCCCTCCGAGTGTTGAAATTGCATGTCTTTACTGACAGGAAGATTACAAAGTCACCTTCTATACAATTGCTTATAAGTGGGCTTTTTTCAACTAGCCTATCTGAGTGGACTTGATTTTGTTACGTGTGCATCTTGCTATGTACCCTATTTTCACAATTCTTTGCACTTATCACTGGTGAAAACATAAATGTTGATGTGATACCATATTGCGAGAACCTTTTATATATTTTCAATGGTGTGATTTAAATGTTGTATCATTTTTTATGATCACAAATCATTTTACAGCGCAGCTTTCCTTTTTATGAAATTACCATTGCCTAACTGAAAGTTCCCAATCGTTCCCTGCAATCAGGATTTTTCGGACCATGTGACCACCGTAACAGACAATCAAAGCAGTCATGTGATCTTAAGCCACGCCCCCCCCCCCCCCGTTTCCAGCGCCATAAACCTCTTAAAGGGTTGGGAGGCGCCGGTGCCGAGATGTTTATTAAATTTTTTTTAACAAATTCTTTATCGAAAAGGTGGTATCCAGTACTTCCTTTAATTACATTTTAAGAAAAAAATGTTATTGCTGTCTATGTTGTTGTTGGAGAGTTCATCTGATTTCATGTCTGGTAAAACATAATCAGTACAGGAGGTGAGGAAAAGTGTTAATGATGGTGTTGTGGAAAGCAGTAAAAACCTGACAGGGGTTCTCTTTCCCACTCTATCCAAAACTACGACATAAAAGTTTTAGGTAGACATACACTTTAGGGTGTAACAGCTGTGGTAGGAAAATCTTAAAGGGTAAGTTCAGCTTTGTAAACTTTTTTATTGCTAAATTCCAGCTCCCCTATGCACCAGTATAGCATTCATTTACTTTTTTTGCAAAAATATCAACAGTGTTAATTTAGTCGACTAAAACGACTAAAACATTTTAGTCGGCTAAAATGACTAAAACATTTTAGTCGACTAAATGAATACTATTTTAGTGGAGTAAAATACGACTAAAGCTAAAACAATTGAGATGACTAAAATACGATTAAAACTAAAAGCCATTTTAGTCAAAAGACTAAAATGAGACTAAAACTAAAATGCCATTTTAGTCAAAAGACTAACATGAGACTAAAACTAAAATGCCATTTTAGTCAAAAGACTAACATGAGACTAAAACTAAAATGCCATTTTAGTCAAAAGACTGACATGAGACTAAAACTAAAATGCCATTTTAGTCAAAAGACTATGACTAAAACTAAATTGCAATTACTGAAATGTACAGGAGATTTTAGTCGACTAAAACGTAGGCCATTTTAGTCGACTAAAATGTACTGGAGATTTAGTCGACTAAATACGACTAAAACTAAAACAATTGCAGAAGACTAAAATGGGACTAAAACTAAAATGCCATTTTAGTTCTAAGACTAAAATTAACACTGAATATCAAAGTATCAAAGCTTTCCATTAAATCTACAGACACTTACTTTTCTTGTCCTAATCCACATTTCCAGCAGTTTCCATTAGTAATGTCTTCTTTCTGATCAGACTTTAGGTCATGACACAGGAAGGAGTTGACTAGCTGACCTCATTAGCAGAACACCCTGCATCATCCACCCACCCATTCCCAGGTGCACGTTTTTTTAAATTAAATGATCAATCAATGATCACCATTCTCACTAAATACACAATATACAATCAGATTGCATAGTGTATGGCCATGTTTATACACCTAAAATTACTAGTTGCGCTTTCAGTGCCATTAATTGTTAACGGCACACCAAACACAGAAGCAAACACACATTTTGCTATGTGAAAAAACGAGGGGCAAATGCTGCAAAAAGCACAGTAAAAAACACACAACCAACAAAATGCCAAAATGTCCCAAAAGTCACATGTAGCGCAGCTCTAAATCTAAATCATCTAAATCAACAGGCTGCCCTATGCGTGTCACAGGAAAAAGAGACACAAAATGTGCGCTCCCACTATGCTAGATGTGAATGGGGCCTGAAAGTGAAATTGGTGCAGTAACACAAGAACAATGAGGCTCCAATCACATCTATGCCTTTCCTTGCATTTCAGAAATGCGCTGCAACAAAAATCGCAGTAAAAAACACACCAAGCTCCACTTTAAAAAAAAAATTCTGAAGCTTCTTTGAGGCCATTGCTGTGTGTAGGCGAGCACATTCAGGTGGATAAGCTGTCCTATGTGGGATGAGTCAAAATGCTCCAAAACGCCTCCCCACCTCGCTAAAAAAAACGCATGTGGGAATGCAAATTCCCGCTATGCAGAGTTGTGAACGGGGCTTAACAGCTGAGTGTTTCTGTCCACTCCCTTCTATGTACTTGTATAAAGATGGCCATACATTATGCAATCTAATTGTGTCTTTAGTGAGAAGGGTGATCACTGATTGAATTTCATTTAAAAAACGTGCACCTGGGAATGGGAGGGTGGATGATGCAAGGTGTGTGTTAATGAGATCAGCTGGTCAACTCCTTCCTGTGTCATGACCTAAAGTCTGATCAGGAAGAAAGACATTACTAATGGAAACATGGATTAAGACAAGAAAAGTAAGTGACTGTAGATTTAATAGAAAGCTCTGATATTTTTTCAAAAAAAGTACATAATATATTGGTGCATAGGGGAGCTGGAATTTGGAAGAAAAAAAAAAAGCGTACAAAGGTGAACTTACCCTTTAAGGAAAGTTGACTAGCTGGCTACGAAACTCCTTGTGCCTTTTTCCTGTGGAATGAATAACAGAACCTGGTGGTGGCTTTAAGCAAATGCAGCACCTTTATTCAGACCTTTGTTTAGTTTCTATGGATCAACCACTATGTACATAGTAACACTGCTTTCAAACATTTTTCCTATTTCACTTATACACCTAATTTGAACACTAAGAATACAATTAAATAGAGGCAGTTACCTTCACACAGTGCAATACAATTGAGATTCCGACTCTGCAAAAAACGGGACTGGAGACATCGAGTCTAATAGAGAAAGCAGAAAGATAGAATGACTGATGTCAGAAATGGCAAACATCATGGCAAGGGACTGCGAGAGTGCTATGGGCATACCAGCTTGCATGCCTGTTGTGCAAGGATTTTTATATTTTTGTTAAGAGTTAAAAAAAAAAGAAAATAAATAAATTAACTCTCCAAGTGCTGACGGTTAATTTTTGTTTTATTTCTTTCACCTCCAAGTGCTGAAACGGTGTAAAAAAAACACATTTGTCACTGTTTCATAGTCACTGTTTCATAGACAATGAGATGAGGGCCAGTTCACACTGGGATCACACAGGAACACGTGCAGCATTGCTGTGCCATTCCTGCATGTTCCTGTGCACTGAGATTTTGCATCCCATGAATTTGAATGGGCTGAAGAATACACCAACATGCAATTAGGTGCTTGCAAACACACTGCATTTGCGATCTGCATTTGGGGTGCTGTTAACATTACACTGGCATCTACATGCACATCGCAAGGGAGGTGCATCTGAAGCAATTTTCCTACACTGCATTCTGGTGTAAACTGGTGTGGTAACATTTTCATTACAAAATGGAGGTCTTCACCAATTAATCCTGACAAATATGAATATATAAATGTGCATAAAATGTAACACTTATCTTGTTTTAAGCAGGACTAATGGTAAAGTACTTAAAGGACGAATTCTAAAGTTACCACTGAAGGGCAGAGGGTAATGAATGTCTCTTGATATATAGTGAACAGCTTTAGAAACATACCCGTATCCTCACCCATATATATACCATTATGAAGAAATAATCTACTTCCATACACACTACTTTTATCTACCAATCAAATCATTTTATAAATATAAATTTACAGTTCCACACATTTGGCTAATAAACAGGGCTTTTTTTCTCAGAAAAAAGTGCAAGAACTCAACCATGACCCCTAACCCCCCCCCCCCCACACACACACACACACACACCCTCCAAACTGCATCAAATAGTGGGTGTGGTTAAATTTTACGACAAACAGTGGAAGGGTCTTAAAGGGGAAATTAATACCAGGGGTGTATTACGTACAGATTGCAGAATTCAGGGGGGAAGTGTTACATACAGAGTGCAGAGTTCAGAGGTGCGCTAAATGTGCAGAGTTCCGGAGTGCGCTGTACACAGAGTGCAGAGTTCAGCCTTCTTCCACAGCTGCTTACCTCTGCATCCCGCATCCACATCTCACCCCTCTTCAGCTCCGACCTCTGCATGCCACCCCCCCCCCTCCACTACCCCCATCTTCACCCTTCCTGCTTAAAAGCTCCACCATCTTTCACACATATGAAAAAAAAAGGACAAAAAACAGTATCCAATATTACAAAGTACATAGTACCTATTGGTTTACATGGTACCTAGGTCATGGACTGAAGCCATCTTGACCAGGTAGCATCAAACTAACTGACGGAATTCCTTAAGGAGTATGTGTTTTCTAAAAAGATTAATCCTATTGAGATCTAAAATCCACTCGGGTACAGTCGGCGTATAGTGAGAGGACCACTTAAGAGCAATCTGTCTACGAGCTACAAAAAGTGCACATCTTATTGCTTTACAGATAGAGAAGGTATAAATAGACGTATCGCAATAACCCAGAAGACATATAAGTGGTTCAATAGGAATGTTAATATTCAATAGCCCATGTAAGGTACCAGTCACCTCTGCCCAATATCTTTGGAGTTTCGGAAGCCGCCGTAAAAGATGTATTAGCATACCTGTATTACCACATCTAGCACAGGCTGGCTCAGATTTCAGTCCGATTGCATATAGAAACTGGGGAGTTCTATAGACTCTATGGAGGATAAAAATCTGTGTCAGTCTGTGTGATGGAGACAGAGACAGCTGGGGCGAGGAATGGAGAATATCATCCCAGACGATATCTTTTTCCCAGCCAGTGTTCTGCCGAAAGAGGTCCCCCCCCGGCGGATAGTGACCCCCCTGTACTGCGCAGGCGTAGCACTTGCGCAGTATGACCCACAACGGAGCCACCGAAAATAGCCGAACACGGTGCCTGCGCAATGACGACAACATTGTGGCAGACGCTGCCGCACGCTCCCAATGCTAGTGCAACTCTGCAAGGGGCGGGTGTATTACTGTTATCTCGTGTAAGGGGCGGATGGCTACAGAAGAGGGCGAATTTTAAACTGATGGGCAGAGCTGATAAGTTGGAATCAACATTGCAAAACCCGCCCTTCATTTGTTTAAATGTCCCGCAAAGACATGTAGTTTATTTTTAAAACCACCCCTATGTTATCAGCTCTGCCCATCAATTTATAATTCGGCCTCTTCTGTAGCCATCCGCCCCTTACACGATAAAACAGTAATACACCCGCCCCTTGCAGAGTAGCACGAGCATCGGGAGCGTGCGGCAGCGTCTGGCACAATGCCGTGGTCATTGCGCAGGCGCCATGTACAGCTGACTCACAGCTGTTCATCTTCGGCTACTTTCAGCGGCTCCGTTGTGGTTCATACTGCGCAAGCACTGTGCTGCGCAGTACAGGGGGGGGGCATTATCGGCCGGGGGACCTTTTTCGGAAGGACACTGGCCCTAGAGCAGATGGAAAAGTTTAGTAGGAACCTATCTGACAAAACCCTATATGTAGTGAGACCTTTTGTTAACCCCGCCTGTACTATCTTATCAAGAACAAGAACAAGGATAGGGGGGAAAAATATCTTAGCAGAAGAGGATTGGGCATGTAAAGCGTCTTTGTTGAAGGAATTGATAAAACCAATTCGATTGTAGAGAAAACTCTCCCCTTAGGTCTTCAAAAGATTTCAGTATACTGTTCTCATATAGCTGAGCTAGAGTTGTTATTCCTAATCTCCCCCATCTCTGAAAACCTCTAAGAGCCAAAATTTGAGGACGTCTATCATTTTCCCATATAGGGGTGTATCTGGTAGGATAGAAAACACCCAGTATTTTTTTTAACTGTATCCCATATTTTACACATTAGCGTGCAGGTAGGCATATTGGCAAGAAAGACACCCCCTCTTGCACCATGTAAAACATAGAGTGGTAGTCTACCCTTAAATGCATAAGAAAATAATCGTCGAGCAGGAAGGGGTATCTGCTCAGACTCCCATCCAGCAAAGTCCTGTAGTTGGGATGCAAAAAAGTATAACCTTGGATTAGGAACTGCCAGGCCATCTGCATTTTTGGGGATTTTGTAGTCTCCAGTTTAATACGGGCAGTTTTGTTCCGCTGTATTAATTGCCTAAATATGGTGTTAATCTTGATAAAAATACGTATGGGTATCCAAATATTGTGTAAAAACTAAAGAAGCTGGGGCATCCATATCATCTTAATTAGATTGATACGACCTATTAACGATAAGGGGAGCTTATTCCAGGTTTTACTTTGATTTTGAAATCTAAAGAGTAATGGAAGTATATTATCCGCAATATATGACGGGTTAGTCAGACATAGTTATACCCAAATATTTTATAGATGACACAACCTTAAGATGAGAGAGTGTAGATGGTAATGAATCTGGAAGGGGATCCAGGGGCATCAACATGGATTTCTCCCAATTTATGCCTAACCCAGAGAACCTGCCAAACTCCTTAATATATTTCATTACTGCCGGCAGGGATAAGCAGATGTTGGTCAAGAAAAAAAGAAGATCATCTGCATATAATAATATCTTTTCCTCCATGTTTCTTCTAATCAAACCGGTAACATCGGGAGAGGCCTGTATAAGACATGCCAAAGGCTCTATAGCCAGGGCAAAAGCAGGGGTGACAATGGACACCCCTGCCTGGTGCCCCGGGAGAGTGTAAAACTAGGAGATTGAAGGCCATTGACCCTAACCTATGCCACCGGAGCAGTATATAACAACCGCACCCATTTGCAAAAACCAGAGCCAAGCCCACAAGTATGGCCATTCAACACTATTGAAGGCCTTGATTGCGTCTAATGCCAAAAAGGCACGATTTGAATGGCCCGGAGCCGGAACCTGTATGTTTAAGTATGCGCGCCTGATATTAAGTTACATAGTTACATAGTAGGTGAGTTTGAAAAAAGACACAAGCCCATCGAGTCCAACCTATGTGTGTGATTATATGTCAGTATTACATTGTATATCCCTGTATGTTGCGGTCGTTCATATGCTTATCTAATAGTTTCTTGAAACTATCGATGCTCCCCGCTAAGACCACCGCCTGTGGAAGGGAATTCCACATCCTTGCCGCTCTTACAGTAAAGAACCCTCTACGTAGTTTAAGGTTAAACCTCTTTTCTTCTAATTTTAATGAGTGGCCACGAGTCTTGTTAAACTCCCTTCTGCGAAAAATTTTATCCCTATTGTAGGGTCACCAATATGGTAAGTGCGATTGACTTATTGGTCAAGTAGCAAGTATCTTGGCAAGAACTTTAATGTCTGTGGATAATAAAGAGATTGGTCTGTAAGATTCAGGATGTAGCAAGTTTTTATCCTTTTTTGGGTATGATTACTATTACAGATTGATCCATAGTATCTGGAAGCCGGCTCAGATGAAAAGCCTAATTTAATGTACTAAGTAGGGTGGGAAGCATCTCTTTATTATATATTTTTTATAGATCTCTATAGGGAGACCATCATTCCCTGGGGCCTTGGAGTTAGGGAAACTAGCCACTGCACTTTACACTTCCAGTGGAAAGTGAGTGGAGCATTAAGAATTTCTCTGTCTTCTATTGAGATAACCGGAAGATTAATACTAGTAAAGTAACGAGATAGCTCTGCTGGGGTATAGTCAGCCCTAGAAGTATACAAATCTTGATAATAGGACTTAAAAATGGATATAATAGGGCTAGCCTAATTGAAAACCTCCCCCTCTACATTCATTAGAGCAGAGACATATGTAGGGTTGGATTGAGACCTTACTATCTGAGCCAATAGTCTACCATTCGCCTCTCCCACAGCCCAGCTAAGTCTCTTCTGGAAGAAGCGTTTATTCCTAGCCCTAGATTCCAACAGTTCATTCAGTCTGTTTTGAAATGGGAGCCATTCCTGTTGAGGTATCAGCCTTTGCAAGCTCAAGCTCTCTGGGGGAGGCACTTTTAATAATACTTATATTCTGGATTAGTATTCCCTGAAGATAGGCCTTTAAAGCATCTCATACAATTTGTATGGGAGCGAAGCCCAAACTGAGGGTTCAAAAATCCACAATTCGAGTGCAGATAGCATTTTCTTTGGGAAATAGTTCCAACCAAAAGGGGTTCAGCTGCCATGACATATTAGACGCCCGGTGCCCTGATGTTAAAGTAACTACCAGAGAGGAATGGTCTGAAATCCCTTGAGTGTCGATATTTACATCTACTATATATGGTATAAGATCATCCGAACACAAAGCCAAGTAAATTCTTGTTACTGTGTTATGTGTTTGAGAATAACATGTATAAGCACATTCTTCATGATGTAGCTTCCCCACATATACAGTCCCAATTTCTTGCATAATCGTCCAAAGGGGGAGAGAAGCCCATCGGTTATTGACTTTGGAGCTGGGTATCTGTCCCACCTTGTATCAACTACACTATTACAATCTCCAAGTACCAATATTGGCATCTGGGGTGAAACACCTGCAAAGGAAATGAGATGACAAAATATTTTTTGGATTATATGAGAGAGGTATATAAAAAATTCAATAGGGAGTCCATCAGAGCCCTGGGATTTGGACCTGGCAAAACTGGCAATGGCAGTCGCAATTTCGTCTGTGGTAAGGGGCATCTCCAAGAGATCTACCTGATCGCCTGTCAGTTGGGGAAAGTCAACCCCTTCAAGAAAGGAGGACATTGGAATTGGGGCTGTCGTTGTATATAAGTCAGCAAAGAAATCCCTGAATATAGATATCACCTTGGGTGGGTCTGTAATTTGTTGGCCGCCTGGGCCACGGAGCGTGATGACAACCGGGGGTCTATCCTCACTGTGTACCAGATACACCAACAACTTGCCTGCTTTTTCCCCATGTTCGAACATTTTTTGCTTAGAGAAGAATAGTTTTTGTCTTGCTTTCTGGAACTGAAGTTGGGATACTACTCTGGTTTGCAGTTTTAATAGGTTCGCCTTTGCTGGGGTTGGGTTAGTAGCCTAATCATGTTCAAAGGAGGATAGGTCCGCCATTGCCTTATTAAAGGCACTGGTGGAGTCCACCTTAATTTTATTAATGTGAGAAATTAGCGTTGAGCGGGCAAATAGTTTAAAGGAGTCCCATACCGCCGAGAGAGATGCAGAATGATCGTTCTCTGCGAGGTATAGTTTCCATTTATTTGTTAGCTCCTCATCCTCTGGAAAGAGTGAGAGACAAAATAGGTTTAAACATCAGGAGCGTGGTGGTTTGTCAGTGGGGGTGCCTAAAGTGATCCAATAGGGGTTGTGGTCTGACAGCAGTCTGGGACAGAATGCTGCTTTCAGAAGTCGTGGCATCAAACTGTGAGATAGGCGTATAAAATCTATTCGGGACATAGAATTATGAGTAGATGAGAAGCATGAGTATGATTGCGCTCGTGGAAATTTATGTCTCCATGTGTCCTTCAAGTGAAAGGTGGGGATGAGCTTGGAGGACTTAGTTTTGCTAGCTGTTCCTGCGGTGGGGGATGCCAATTGGAGCCTGTCTAGGGATGGATTAAGCGTGGTGTTAAAATCTCCCAACCAGACCGCCTGTATTGTCGAGTGGCGGGCCATAAACGTTAGCCCTTCTTACTGGGCGGCACAGTGGTGTAGTGGGTAGCACTCTCGCCTAGCAGTAAGAAGGGTCACTGGTTCGTATCCCAACCACGACACTACCTGCCTGGAGTTTGCATGTTCTCCCTGTGTCTGCGTGAGTTTCCTCCGGGTACTCCGGTTTCCTCCCACACTCCAAAGACATGCTGGTAGGTTAATTGGATCCTGTCTAAATTGTCCCTAGTATGTATGAATGTGAGTTAGGGACCTTAGATTGCAAGCTCCTTGAGGGTAGGAACTGATGTGAATGTACAATGTATATGCAAAGCGCTGCGTAAATTGACGGCGCTATATAAGTACCTGAAATAAAATAAAAATTAAAAAAAAATTATAGCGAGATTAAATGGGGGGGGCATAGAAGGCCAGAATGAGGAAAGGTTCCCCATAGAGTTTAACAGATAGGAATACATATCTTCCCTGTGTGTCAGTGGATAGCTCACATAGTTCAAAATCTACTGACTTGGTTATTAATACTGAGACCCCCCTGGCATGGGATGTGTGGGCAGAATGAAATGCCCACCCAATCCATGGGCGGCGAAGTGCCATCTGGAGTCTCCCCTCTACATGTGTTTCAACCAAGACCACCACGTCTGCATGTTGTTTTTTGAGGAATGCGAGGACCGCCGCACACTTAATCTTCTTGCGCAGGCCCCTCACATTCCAAGTGAGAAATTTTAAAGCTGCCATGGGTAAAACATCCCCAAATAACATAGCCCATACATATCAAAGAATCTGTTTTCTATACGTGGAGCGATCAGATTTCTGAGTTTCTAGCTTGATATCAGCATTCTTATAAAATATAAAGACCCACATGAGTGTATACCTCGCCATGTTACCTGTAACCGGAATTTGTTATGCACATTTAAATTCAACAAAACAATAAATAAATTAACCTCCTCCCCCCAACCCGCCCTGCACTTTTCCCAACTAGTGCGGGCATAATCCCAACTTGTTGTGTGTGCCAGCTGGGAAACACACCAATCGCCACAGTGTGAAAAAAAGGAGATAGGGCTGGTTAAGTCTCTGTGGCCCACATAGGCCCAAGGGAATCTGCCACTCCAGTTTACCAGTGTAAGATAAAGTTATATATTCCTCTTGTGTTTTGCTGGGAATGAGGAGTAAGGTCCAGAGACAACACCAGCAGACATGGTAGTGGCTCCCAGTGGTGAGTGGGGCAAAGTCTCACTGCACAGTGCATGTGTCTTGTAGGACCCCTGCATCTCTGCAGCTCCAATGTTCAACATAAATTAGGAAAGTATATAAGAACCCAAAGGGGTAAAAAACCACTGTGCTCAGCCTGGTCTCAGTGTCCTTAACACGGTCACAGAGTTTCTGGAAGTCCTGCCTGATGAGGGAAATATCCATCTTAACCTCCTCTATTTGTGCTGTCAGGGAGGCTCGGCAGAGTGTTATTGCCTCAAGTAGACGATCAGTGTTTCTCGTCATTCTCTCTCCCCCCGCCTTCTTGGCGGCGCCGCCATCTTCCTCCACGTCCTCTCTGTCCACCCGGCGAAACTGCTCTAGCTTTGCCCGCCGTGGCTTTTTGTACTTTTGTCTGGGATATAGTGCGGATGTGTCGGGGTGTCGTTCCAGGTATGTAGGGGTCAAAAAAGGGGCCGGTGAGTCTCAGGATCAATGAGGGAGAAGGATCAGTGGTCGGAGCTCAGAGTTGCAGCGTCCTACTCCATGCGATGTCAGGCCACGCCCCCGGGGGAGGTATATATGGCGGCCAAAATGAACTCAAGATCATCCAGCTTACATTGTAGAAAAATATATTTGCCATTTTCGTCTATCATAGTCCTACTGCAGGAGAATACCACACCCGCATAGACCAGAACAGTAACTCCACTTGAATGGAAAGAGCGTGTGGTATGCCTCTCTAACCGATCGGCGCTTCAAAAATCTGGTCATGCTGGGTGTGGCATGTGTCTCCTGCAGGCAGACGAGGGCAGGATGGAAAGAAGCAATATAGTCAAATGCAGAATGTCTTTTTGGAGCATTCCCCTAACATTCCATGATAGTAGTCCAATTGATTGATTTACCATAGGTACAGTAACAAAGTACCATTACTAGTCAACCAACCTGTAGCATATACTAACAGAAGAAAAAAAACAAGAAAAAAAAAACAGTTCCTCACGGGAAAAAGCCACTGATGTAAGAAAAAAAAAAACATTCAGTGGCTATTGCTGATTCACATTGCTTCACATCTTGGAAATGTGCCCTTCGTTTCAGAACCTCTGGTGAAAAGTCAGGAAAAAACATAATTTTCGATCCATTATATTTAATATCATGTAAAGCCCCCACCTGTCGCAGAATATTTTCCTTGACCCTATAATTTAAAAAACGTATTCGAAAGGGGCAGAGCATATTTCCCGGTTTCTGAGGACGGGTAGGAACCCGATGAGCGCATTCTATTACAAGTAATGAAGAGAAATGGTCCTTGCCGAAGATTTCAATAAGCCATCGTCCAGCAAGGTTAATGGGGTCATTCCCCTTGGCATTCTTTGTTATACCCAGTACCCTGACGTTATTAAAACGTGAGTGATTCTCGATGTCTGCAACTTTGGAGATAGTAGTATTTAACTTGCGGGTAGCTGCTTTCATCTCTGTTACCATGGGAGGGAAAGTTGTCCTCTATGCCGCTAACCCTGTTTTCTAGCCATCCAGTCACTTGCTTTATATATATATATATATATATATAGAAATTACAGCAATACAATTGAAAGCCACAATAAAATCATGTTTAACGCTTTTCTTTTTTTGTTTTCAAAAGGTTTTTATTGAAAATAGTAAAGAAAAAAAACACGTACATAGAAAGTAGCATTAGAAACCATATCCTACAGTTAAGTGTAATAACCATGGGAGGTCAAATAAAGAATGTACATTCACAGTTGAGCCTATGAGCCATATATCACAGTTAAGGCAAATTGAATTACATTCAGTACTGGTAGGATATCCTAATTCAGCAAAGAAATCATAATAAAACCAAATGGGAGGAGTCCAGAAACAAATCATAAAAGAAAGAGGATGAAGAACAGAAAAAAAAAAAAAAAATTGTAGCTTAGTCAAACATAATGTAACATGGTCAGTCTTGAAGCCTGAGAAGGAACCAAGGGTTCCATTTAGCATCAAATACAGGTATGGAGTCGTGTAAGGTGTGAAATATTTTCTCGGTTATCCTCATAGAGTCTATACGAGAAATGATTTGTGCAAAAGGGATCGAAGAGGATTTCCAGTGAAGGGCTATACCCCAAAGCGTAGCGACACATATTGAGTGAATTAACCTCATCAAGGGTTTGGTAATCTCTGGAATATCTTGAAATAGGATACAATGATGGAAAGTGAGATTAATGGGATTTCCTACTAATTTGTCAATCAATTTTAGTATTTCTTTCCAGGTGGGCTGTAACTTCTCACACTCCCAGAAAGTGTGTATGTATGAGCCTAAGTGGGAGCAACCTCTAAAGCAATTGGGAGAGGACTGCGGATAAATTTTATGTATACGTGTTGGGGTATAATACCATCTTGTTATGAGTTTGATGGCTGTCTCTTTTGTAGTGAGGGATTTCGAACATTTACATATGTTCAACCATCCCCTATCCCAGTCTATGACATCTTGGTCCAATGCTAGATCCTGTTCCCATTGAGATCTGTATTTCAGGGTCAGAGAGTCCTCTACCGATACCAAGGAGCCATGGATCTGTGAGATAAGGCCCTTTTGACGGGGAGCAGTGCGACACAGGTCCTCATATAGTGTCGAGTTGTCAGAATGGGGGGAGAGGTAATGGTGTTGAAAAAAATGTCTTATCTGAAGGAAATGATAGAATTCTCTGTCGGGAATAAGAAAACGGGATTTTAAGGTAGAAAATTAAATAAATTTGGAATCTTCAAGGAAATCCCCTAAAGTGATCAGGTTATGTTGGGTCCACCCTTCAAATAATTCCGGGTGAGCAAAGGCAGTTGGAAATCTAGGGTCGCCAACATAGGAAGCACCCAGGGGGGGGCTGAGAGAAGAGATTGTATTTCCTCTTATATGTATTCCAGAGTTTCAGACCTATGGTGACTATGAGGTTTTTGTTAGATATCTCTGTGAGGGGGGGCTGGAGGACCACATTAATCCAGGTAGATATAATGGGGCAATAGAGTCCTGCTCGAATTTGACCCATGTGACCTTGGAATCTCTTATGTTCCACTGGGCCTGTTGTGCAAATCTGCAAGCAATATAGTATAGCCAAATGCGGGGAACCCCCAGGCCCCCCCTCTTAGGAGATCGATAGAGGACTTCCCTAGCAAATCTGGGAGGTTTGTCTTGCCAGATAAATTTATTCATGTGGGCTTGAAGGGTGAGGAGGTAAGATTTAGATACTCTAATTGGGAGGGAACGAAAAAGGTACAACAACCTGGGAAGTATCACCATTTTAAGGGCTGTGACTCTGCCGAGAAAAGAGATATGGAGCTGAGACCATGATTGAAGCGTTTTCTTCAGTTTAGAAATCATGGGGGGGTAGTTGTGGTCAAAGAATCTGCTAAAGTCTCCTGCCAGATCAATGCCCAGATATGATAGACAGGTTTCCTTCCATACAAAGTGAAAGGTACTTTTAAATTGTTGCACCTCCGCTGGGGAAAAGCCCAGCGGGAGGGCGACGGATTTTGAGACATTGATCTTAAGGCCGGAGACTCCCGCAAAGTACGATAAAGTTTGAAGGAGGTTTGGCAGGGAAATGTGTGGATTTGTTAGGAACAGGAGGACGTCGTCTGCGTAAATACAAAATTTATAGGAAGAGGGGCCCCTGGAGTAACCCGATATATTTTGGTTGTTAAGAATTGCAATGGCCAGGGGTTCCAGGGCAAGGGCAAAAATTAGTGGGGAAAGTGGACATCCTTGCCGAGTGCCCCTTCCTATGGAGAAGAATTCGGAACTACAGCCCGGGATTTTAATTCGAGTTTTAGGGTTTACATAAAGGGCTCGAAACCCCTGTAGGAATTCCTCCCGAAATCCTATACGTTGTAGAAGCGAATATAAATAGCTCCAGGAGACGCTATCAAACGCCTTGTGTATGTCCAGACTGAGTAAAAAGAGTTTACGGGAATTTAAGTTGGAATCTTGGATAATGTTAGAGGCTAATCTAATGTTATCTGTTATAAATCTGTGGGGTATGAATCCTGACTGGAAAGGTGAGATAAGAGAGGAAATAATAGATGCCAACCTATCCGCCAGGATTCTGCTGAAAATTTTCACATCATTATTCATGACCGAAATCGGCCTATAATTTTGGGGGAGTAAGTGATTTTTGTTAGGTTTGGGGATCAGGGACATATTTGCCAGCAGCATCTCCTCTGGAAAGTTACCTCCTTGTAGGATCCAATTAAACAGTTGAACTAGGCCGGGGGAGAGTAGGGTAGCAAATTTTTTGTAGTAAATGGCTGAAAAGCCATCAGGGCCCGGGGCAGAGCCTGTCTTAAGGGATTTAATGACATTCAGAACCTCTGAGGTGGTGATAGGGGTGTTGAGCTTCTCAACTTGGGTTGGTGAGAGAGTAGGGATATGAATGTCCTGGAACCATGAGTCATCCGCAGGAGTAGGGGAGTTTGGATCGGAGATAGGAGGGAGGAATAGAATTGTTCAAAAATTTGAAGTACTTCCTTGGGATGGGAGGTGGGTAGACCAGTATTTGAGGAGAGTTTATATACATGTGTGGGGCGGAATGACTGATTTAGCTTTCTTGCAAATAAAGTGGAAGTGGCGTTGTTGTGCAATAAAAATTTGGCTTTGGACCAACGTAGGTCTTTTTCAATTTTGGAGGACAGAAGGGAGTCCAATTCAAGGCGCTTTTGGTCTATTAATTTTCTAGTTGAGTCTAGGCCTAACAAATTAGTGTTTTTGTAAATGCGGTCTAGTTCAGTGGTGAGAGTTAGAATTTTTTGTCTGTGAATTTTATTGTAGGATGAGGCTATGCTGATTAATTTACCCCTCATGACTGCCTTATGGGCTGTCCATAAAAAGGAAGGAGGGGTGTCGGGGAGGGCATTTAGGGAAAAGTATTCCTCTATCGATTTAGCTGTCTCAGATTCGACCACAGCGTCTGAGAGCAAAGCTTCGTTCAGTCTCCATGTGTATGGTGTTGGGGCCAATCCTATAAATTTAGTAGTAAAGGATGTTACGTGATGGTCTGACCAAACACAGGGGTGGATCGTGGCCTTGTTGGAGTTGCCAATATAATGGGGGTGGTATAAATGTAATCCAACCTGGCGTAACTATTGTGGGGGTGAGAGTAAAAGGTGAATTCTTTGAGCCCCATATTGTGCGTTCTCCAGGTGTCCACTAGCTGATGGTCCAAAAGGCCTTGAGTAAGAGACCTGGGGAACGCTTTGGAGATCTTGGTGGAGGAGGATCTGTCTAGGGTAGGGTTAGCTACTAAGTTGAAATCCCCTCCGAATATGATATGAGGAGAGTTCAAGGAGATCAATTTATCAAAAAAGGATTTGAAAAAGGATGCAGGTGCGTCGTTGGGGGCGTATATACTGGCTATTGTGATTTCTCTGTTATGTAACACACCTTTGATAATCACAAATCTGCTATCCCTGTCCTTGAAGCATTGTTTCACCTCCATGGGGAGAGAGGCGTGTAAGAAAATGGCGGCACCCCTGCTTTTGGATGAGTTAAGGGAGTAAAACGACTGGGGGAAGTTCCTATGGAAGAATTTAGGGTGTGAGGAATGGGAAAAATGTGTCTCCTGTAACAGGAGAATCTTAGCACCAAGGAGCCCATACATCATACAGGCCTTACGTCTCTTTATGGGGGAATTGAATCCTTTCACATTATGTGAGATACAAGTAATTACCATTTTTAGTTATTTGAATTCTATCGGGTGTGAGAGGGTTCAGAATAAACCATACTGGGGGGTTAAAGTGTATTCTCAAGCTGAAATATAACATATCAAGCAAGGGTACCGCCACAATCCCACCTGACACATTGTAATCACTGTATACATTTGCAAGATGGAGAATATATTCTAGGGTAGGCTTGGTAGTTTCACATAAAGACCAGATGCTGGAAAAAGATTTCAGGCTGTGAACTGGCTGACCAGCTAGAAAAGAAAAGCTATTAACTCTTATAAGCCAAAAAGGAAAAAAAAAACAACAACAAAGAGGACAAAAAAAGGACATGGAAAACCACATCTAAACCGGGTCAGGTAAAGAAAAAGTAAAAAGAACTTTACCTGACACAAAATACAGTTACTCGCGAGACAACTAGGTCTCGTTCCCAGCAGTTCTACAAAAACCCACTAAGGGGATGCAGAGTAGAACTCTAGAGGGGCTGATTAATTAAAATAAAAATAACCGATTATGCAGTGCCCCAAACGGACAAAAGAAAAACCAAAAGAGCTAGGGGGGGAGAAAAAAAAAAAAAAAAAACCCTTTCTTGCTGGGTGGGGTGCACATAGCGCAGCTCCAAGGGACAGCCGCTCTTAAAAAATGCAGAGCGAGGTAAGTGCAGGGTGTCCTGAGGAGACAATAGTGGAAGTCAGCAACTTTTTCAGCGTGGTGGGATGGCGAGGTCCTCTCCGATGTCATATGGAATTCTTCTTCTGTCTCTCCTGGGTGGTAGTGTTTGCCAGATGGGAGCCTGGCGAGGCGTAGAGGGGGGACGTCGAATTGCAGCTGCATCTAAGAGACCAAGTTTTACCAGAATCTCTTGACCCTCATGCAAGGTGGTAGCTGAGTAGGTGGTGCCATTATGTGGGACCTGTAGTTTGAATGGAAATCCCCATCTGTAGCGAATGTGTGCAGATTGAAGTGCAGTGGTGATTTCTTTCAGACTCCTTCTCCTGTCTAGGGTTGCTGGGGAGATATCTGGGTAGATCTGGATAAGATGATCATCAAGTGTTATCTGTGGTTTATTCCGGGCAGCTCTTAGAATTTCCTCCTTGGTGAGGAAGTCCTTCATGCAGAGGACCACGTCCCTAGGGGGTTTATCATCAGGGGGTTTCGGGCGCAGTGCCCTGTGAATGCGGTCACATTTGAACGCCGCAAAGTCCCGTTCTGGAAGGAGTGATTTAAACAGTCTAATCACGGTCGGAATTAAATCGGTTTCAGTCTCAGGGATGCCTCTCAGACGCAAATTATTGCGTCTATTTCTATTGTCGAGGTCTTCGACTTGTGCTTGAATAGCTGTCAGAGCTAAGGTCAGGGATTCATGTTCGCGACTGAGGTCATTGTACGCCAGGGCCAGTTCGTCATGTTTTGTTTCTAGGAGCTCAGTACGTGAGCCTAAGGCCGCAATCTCCTGTGACAGAGTGTGAGATGTCTTGTACAGCTCTGTTTGGAATTTCGTGGCCAATCTGGTGTACATGGCCTCGAGGCTGACATCTAAATCCGCCTTAGAAAGAGCGGTATGGTACTCACCCCCCGTACTTGCGGATGGAGAGGGATACGATCGAGGCGGAGAGGCTGGAGCAGGAGATTCCCCTTTGCCGGCGGCGCCATCTTGAGGCATGCTGAACCGCTCCCTCGTGCGGAGGAAATAGTGGGTCAGGGTGTTTTGAGAGGATCCTCTGGATTTCTTTCTCCTCGAAGGCATGCACCGAGTGTTGCTGGCTTGAGGGGTGCAAAAATAGGCTTAAAGTGCTGTTAATGGCCCTCAGGAAGCCGTTATAGTCCCGGGTGGAGCGGAGCTACAGACTCAGGCGTCCATCATCCTCGGCGCCGCGCATGCGCCCCGGTTTAACGCTTTTCTTGACCATATTATAAGGGTATGAACATCCAAAATGTCATATATATTGCAGCCTATTAGTCCTTAGATGTCGTTACTGCTTTAGTTCCTTTTATTTATAGTTTTTTTTGTTTTGCTTTATTTTTACCTAGTGACCCTGCCAGTTACACACTTCTTTTCACAGCTAAAATACAATATATTTTTGTTCATATGTTTTTGTTTGCTTTAGTGACAGTCTTCTGTTTTAGGGCCGGTTCGCAGTTGGAAATGCACAGGAATGCGCTGCACGCTCCTGTGCGATTCACATGTGGGTCAGTGCTGTGTGATTTGAGCCCATTGCATGCACTCCTTTTAGAAACACACTGCAACTGGATTGCATGGTACTTCTGTACCATGCGATCCGGTGCAGGCAAACACACTGCGTTTGTGACCTGTGTTTGGGGTGTAGTAAACTTAACATAACACTCGCTGCAGATTGCAACTGCAGTGGTTTTGAACACAGTGTGGGAAACGCGCACGGAATGCGGGTTTCCCACACTGTGTTCTGGTGTGAAGGGGTCCTAAATTTCTAAGTTCTTCTATATGTGTGAATACATGTCAATTAATTTTCCAGAACACCAAGCAAACGTAGCTTCAGTTAAAGTAATACCTGAGGAATGGTGTTCATCCTATTGTATCTCTGCACCAGCTCATCCTTGGATGGCATCCGATGTTGCCCCTTCCCCATACCTATTGGGATAAAAAGAAAAGAAAACTTTATGACCTAATACGTAATACATATGGGGATAAATATTTGTATGGTCTGACATAGTAACGATTTCACAGAGTTTACACAGATGATTTTATTAATAGTAAACCACATCAAATTGTACTTACAGTATTTAGTAATTTCGTTTTTGACTTAGTTTGCTGTACTCAGTGGAGAAGCAGTCTAGCTTTTAGGTCTGCTCAGGTTTACCTAAGCTTGGGGGTTGATTGCTCATGTCTGCCACTGGAAGAAGCCTCCAGAGATAGAGTAGAAGGGTCAGCCACTAAAGTTATGAATATTTATCTGACCTCAGCTAATCCCTGGGAAGAGAATGGGCACCTAGCAGAAGGCTGGGGAGAAAATAAATGTTTGGCAGGCTTGTTCAGGAGTGTTCTTCTCCTACGGAAAAAAGTTGCTGTTGGGCCTCAGTATGTGCTTGTCTGAGGGCTGAAAGGAAATTTAATAAAGGATATTTGTAGGAGGGTATCACCTGTGGAGGTTGGTCTGAAGAAGGATCCTTTTTCTCCCTCACTAGAGAATGTCTCATCCAGGCTGTGTGGCAGACAGCTGACCTTGGACATTGTGAGTAGGACCATGATCTAGAGCTCCAGGTGTGCTTGTGCTTTGGAGAGTGAATGCTACAGGGACTGGGACTGTTCATATAAAGTCTCAGAGTAGCTAGCTATTCCCCCTCTACCTCCAGCAGAGGCTGCTGCTAAAGAATTTGTGCTTGAGAACCTGTCCTCCTGTACCTGTTCTGTATTTTGGAATATCCTGTAGCCTCACCCCTGTCTCCTGTTTAAAACACTGCAATAAAGCTACAAAATACATTAGTAGACTGAGACTGTGTTTGTTGGTATGCTAGGAGCTGGTTACTGGGCCTGGCAGCTTCTGGACAGGTAAGGGAGACTTGGGTTATTTCCAGTGGCCCCTCGGGGGGGGGGGGGGGGTACTTATTCATTAGGTCTGGAAAAAACATATATCTTATATGGTTAGTTGGTACACTTCAGATACTTACCTGAGTATCCAAAAGAAATACTGGAGATGGGACTAAGGTAGATTCCTTTCCCATATGCTGCTCCATGCAACTATAGAAACAAATGATAACATAGTCAGAGGCCACTAAAGGGCATGCATGGTAGCACATGTTTCACTTATTAATTTTGTTTAAATAGTCTCCTTGTATAAACAGAACCATTTGGCTACAGTACACCACTGAAAAATCCTTGGGCCCCATTCAGTATAAGTGATTTAAGTGATTAACTCATAGTTTCTGTGACACCTTCTGTTGACCCAAAATAATTGAACCCTATTACGGTTCCGGAGTGTTCATGAAATAATGGCCCACATGAGAGATCACACTTTGGGGGAACTTACCTGCAGTTTAGTGTAGGATGCATTTACTAGCCCATTCCTCAGAATAGAGTGCCAGTTCTCAATATGAGAGCCGCTGGTGGAAAAAATAGAGTTCCGGTTATCTTTCCAACACGAATAGTAAATTAAATTGAAAAATTTCCATCTTTTTATGTCGGCTGCCATCCCTTTCCCCAAATACACACACACATACATACACACAGCACTGCATCAATATTGCTGTGAAGTTCAGGGGGACACTACAGTACACCACTGTGCCATTATAACTGCAGCATTAAAAAGGAAAAAGGTTGACAAGTAAGTACATATTAACACTCCTCCACAAATCCTCTCACATACTTCATCAGTTGTTGAAAAATGAAATCATTCCCATACTGTCTGTTTGGAGCTAGGGTGATGTTTAGATGACCATACACAAGTGCTTTATCTTTTTAACCATTTTAGGTGGGAAGTAGGTGAAGCAGTGTCTTTAAATTACATTAAAAAGTTGACAGGAAGTCATGTGTGTAGGAAAATATCCATTGCAATTCATTTGCAAACATGTTAATTGCACCTTGAGACCTTGCCCACACGTCTGTAAAGTACAGCTTAAGGGATAAGTTCACCCAGTGGTGGCTGGTGCTCAAAATTTTTGGGGGGCGCAAACAAACTGAAAAAAAAACATCAATTGCAGCCACTGTGCCATCAAATGCAGCTACTGTGCCCATCAATTGCCCACACTGTGCCATTCAAGCGCAGCCACTGTGCCATTCAAGCGCAGCCACTGTGCCCATCAAACGCAGCCACTGTGCCCAAACGCAGCCACTGTGCCCATCAAATGCAGCCACTGTGCCATCAAACACAGCCACTGTGCCATCAAACGCTGCCACTGTGCCCATCAAATGCTTCCACTGTGCCATCAAACGCAGCCACTGTGCCATCAAACGCAGCCACTATGCCCATCAAATGCAGCCACTGTGCCCATCAAGCGCAGCCACTGTGCCCATCAAGCACGGCCACTGTGCCATCAAACGCAGCTAATGTACCCATCAATTGCTGCCAGTGTGCCCCATCAAATTCTGCCAGTGTGCCCATCAATTGCTGCCAGTGTGACCATCAAATGCCGCTGCCAGTGTGCATCGCCTGGCACTTACCTGTCTCGCAGCAGGTCAGCGGAGGTGTTCTGCATGCTTCTTGATGTCTTCTTCCGTCCTCTCTATCAGGCGTCCAATCACAGCGCCTGACATTTCAGCCAATCAGATGACAGGTAACAGACGCTAGCACCTGATTGGCTGAGAGGCGGTTCAGTGTTATCAAAATTCCTTCGCTTTGCTAACACACAGCTGAGTGAACAGTGAATGCACAGCATTGCGCCCGCTGTTCACATTTTTGGGCGCCTATTAGCGCCTACGGCTGTAATCAGGTGCTTCCAAAAAACACCCCTGCTGCTGTAATTCAAGTGCCCGGCACCCGAAAAGGGTCCGGACACCTGAATAGGGGGTGTCAGCGGCGACCATAGATAGATTCATGCAATGCATGAATCTATCTATGGTGATAGAGCAGTGCCAGGAGAGAGGGGGCAGCGCTTCTGCGCCCTTTATGGACGCACCGCCACTGAACTCACCTTTTAGCAAAAAATAATAAATGCATTTTTTTTTTTCAGGTAAAAAAATGTGCATTTACTATTTTTTGTTTTGGGAACCTGTAAAGCATTGCACCAGCGATCAGCAGATTGCTTGTACCAAGCAGGACTCCTGCAGACCTGTCAGTGTATCTGTGTGCTTGTACCTCATACGGGCAAGCAGATACTCACTGACAGGAAGAATGAATCAACAACCACAGCGCTCAACAGCGCCCTGTCAGGACTTGTAGTTTCCCATTCACTGGGGGTTGTAAATGGATGATGTGAACGGACGTCGGACAGTGTCAGAGAATGTCACTCGGGAGTTTATTAGGAATGTGCATGCACAAAGAATGGCTAATAGAAATGTGCATGGGCGCAGAATTCTCAGCAGAATGGTGAGCCCTGCGCGCACTCAATGCATGTTGGCACCAGACTGACTATTTAAAGGGGCTCCTGCCAGGGTCTGCATCTACTGCTGCAAGCACTCCTATCAACACCTGCTTGCGCTAGTTTTCCTCCTGTCTCTTGGTACCCTTTGTTCCACCTTCAGTGGGACCTGGGCTGGAGATACAAGAGAGGCCAACCTCGTCTTTTCAGCCTCCAATCAGGTACTTGACAGGCGGAGCCCCGCATGGCCACATTCGGTTCAAAGATTGACAGCGGGCACCTGGAGAAGATGCTTGCCTGCTATCACTGGGGAGGGGGGAGAGGGCTAATGGCTGCAGCTGCTGGAATATGTAGCATTCCAAAAGGTTAACTTATCCTTTAAAAGGTACATGTGATCACTTCCATCCTAAATGTATCTTTCTTTTTAATTTAATGGCAGTGGGCAGGCCCATGCAAATAATGACATTATATGATGTCCTAGTTGTGAACTGTGCATCTAAAAGCACTGGGTTATAACAGAAAGTCAGTAATATGGAGATGAATGCAGTGTGAAGCTGTATGAAAGTTGAATAAAACATTCTCCATTTAGCTGGCTGTTTTCGATCTGCTGGACATAAGGGTATAAAGCAACAATTTGCATAACCCCTCCTACTATCCTTAAAGCGGTATTAAGCACCAAAAGCAAACATTTATTATTTTGCAGCTTACTATTTTTTAGATGTGATGGCTGCATTAGTTTTCTTTTATTTATTTTCACCTGGTGATCAGGTTAGAAAGTCTGTTGTTTTTCAAAAGAACAAGCTGTTTTGCAAATGTAGCAGCTACAGAGTTGAGACAAACTGTTTAGCACTGACAGGTGTGCTTTCAATGATTAGCTTTTATTTATTTATGTAAAACCTTTATCCCCAAAAAAACTAAATTGCATGCTGTAACTGTTTAGAAACTGTTAGCTAGAGTTCAGCTTCAATATGTTAGTGTATCTAAAACTGTTAGTGCATCTACGACTCCCCTCCCCCTAGATTAACAATGCTGCTGTCCAAAGGTACCCCCCCTGCGTGTTGTGTTACTGGTCAGATATCAAGGTTAAAACAGAAGGAAAAAAAGTATAAAAAGATAGAAAGCTAATGCAGCCACCACATCTAATGATTGGTAAGCTTTAATATATTACATTTTTGGTTTGGGGTTTAACCCAGCTTTAAGAGCCCTTTCACACCGGGCCGCCCGCAGTGTCAGCGGTAAAACGCCGCTATTTTTAGCGGCGTTTTACCGTCGGATTAGCTGCGTATTTCGGCCGCTAGCGGGGCGCTTTTACCCCCCGCTAGTGGCCGAGAAAGGGTTAAAACCGCCCGCCATGCTCCGCAATAGCGGCGTTTTGCCGGCAGTATTCCAGCGCTGCCCCACTGATTTCAATGGGGAGCAGCGGTGGAGGAGCGTTAAACACACCGCTCGTTCACCGCTCAAAAGAAGCTGCTGGCAGGACTTCACCTGCCAGCGCAGCGCTCCGGTGTGAAAGCCCTCAGGCTTTCACACTGCAGACAATGGAGCAGCTGTTTGAGGGCGGATTGCAGGCGCTATTTTTAACGCTATTGCGCCTGCAATACGCCCTTGGTGTGAAAGGGGTCTTAATGAAAAATAAACTTTTTGGTTCTGAATTTGTGGTGACATTTTTTGCATATGAATGCACTCTGCTTGAAAAATGCACTGTTTACCCTAACAGTTTTTTACTGGCAGACCTTCTGGTTTATTTTGTCTATATCACTCTAACTTTTAATAGTTATTTTTTGCCATCTACATGTCTGTTTTGATGTGTTTTAAAGCTAAAAGAAACCTTTTTTTTTCAGACTCATTGGTGTTCCTTTCCATAGAACTAAGCTGTTCAGTCACTCACTTTTTCTTTGCTAGCAATCTTTCTTTGTAATAATACAATTCATTGCACCCACTCTACTTTTCATACTTCACTGGAGCTATCATGTCTGGTATCCACCAAATTTACTTGTGTTCTTCCTTCTCATCCCAATGTGCTACACACACTCATAATCTCTTTGTGTGACACATATCTAACAATTTCAGCCCTCATCCCCTTCCAATCCAACCATTCTTGCCCCCACCACATGCCCCAATTTTTCTCTCACTGAAAGGCGAATGTGCTTCCGTAGAGTTTCTTGGCAGTTCGGAATCGGGCCTCCTTGGCTGGGGGGCTACTGAGCAGCAAAAACTGATGAGAGGTGTGCATGAACTTCAGCTGCTATCACGGGATTGAGGCAGAGAAAATGGATATGAGGGGAAGAAGATAAGATACACAGGTGTAAAAAGAGGGTGTTTGTAATAAATGTTAGCAAAGAAAAGAGCAAAAAAACAGCAACAATAGCAAGAAAGAAAATCAAGATCATCCAATTATAAAAAATGAAGAAAAAATATAAAAGGGTAAGGCAGATACATACGGGATAGGAACACAAAGATAAAAATTGCATTGTAATTTTGCACATGGGGATGGTTTAAAGAAATAAAAAAAGAAATGTAATAATTGATGAGAAATGAAACAAAATAGAGAAGGTGAAAAAAGGAGAGAAAAGCGAGAGAGGAAAATCTATGCAGCATATGATGTTAAACACTGCATCATTTCAAAAATAATCAAATGCTTTTATCATCTTTATGCATTAGTAGGCATTTTCGTTAAATAAACATTTTACTGTAGACTTCACTTTATATATGTATAGTTTAAGTACATAGTGCCTTAGGAGTTTGCATTTACAATACTGGGGTCCTTGGTTAAAATTTTGGCAAGGACACTATTTGCGTTGAGTTTGTATGCTCTCCTGGTGTTCACGTGGGTTTTCTCCCATACTCCAAAGACAAGCTGGTAGGTTAGTTGGCTCCTGTCCAAATTGGCTTTTGCATGTGTGTACAAATTAGCTATACCGATATGTATCACATTCTGCATGCCAGTCCCAAGCTGAGCATTTGGAGAGTGTTGCCAAGAAAATTCTTTGGAAAAAGGCTTTCACGTGTATGAGACATGGTGCCCAGGGCATTGGTCAACAAGACCAAGTCAGATACGACTGACAGATATATACACACATATTGTTCACTATAAAAAATGTACAGATTATATTAATATCTACTTTCCAATTTTCATTTGTTACTCTCCATAACTCCACTCTTCTCCATTACCCAATATTGTAGCTTACAACTATGTCCTGATTTGTCACATAAACCACAATCATCTTCTTTAAACTCTGGAGACCTGGATTCTGATATATCTCAAAACAATCATAAGAAGGACTAAGGACTAAGCTGACTTATTTTCACTTAGATCTCTATTATATGGGAAGGATAGAAAATCTGGTCTCTCTATGAATGCATCTACCTGTGTATAAATTCACCTTTTCACAGATCCTATTGCCATTCTACCCTCTTGGCACAAAATGGAAGTTTAGCATGTATATACAACTTAAGGAGTCCGCCAGCTCAGCAGGAGATCGCTCCGTTGATCTCCGCTGAGCCGGCGGATGACAGGTCCGTCTCATCTCACTGAGCGGGGAGAGGCCTGTCAGAGCATCGCTGATTCCTATAGAGAGGTCGGCGAAAACCGACAGGATGTCCGTTTTAGTCAGATCTCATCCGATCCACCAAGATGGATGGCGAACGTATCGCCATACGTCTGATTTTAGCGGATCGTATGGTAGATGGGTGTCAGCGGACACATCTCCGCTGACATCCATCTCCCCTTAGGAATCAATGGATGGCCCGCTCAGATGCGCCTGAAAAATGGACAGGCGGATCCAAGCGGGCTTGTGATGTGAAAGGGGCCTACCTATGTTATCTCCTTTATATTATAAATTTACTTGCAACATCTTGTATACTTTTGGTTAAGCACAATTAATATGGTGAAACACTCACCCTGCTTAGAGGCAGCTTTACAATATGGGATCTGTTACTGGAAATGATCCTGCAATAAGAAAGATAAATTTATGTGGCAATATAGGTAGAATAATTTAGTCAAAAGTACTTATCCCAATAGCTCTCTGTCTCTCTATTTTTCTGTCTGTCTAATAGCATTTATGTCCAATAGAATGCCTGATCTTATGGAAATATGCCTCTAGCATTAGGATGACTGGCTGTGTTTTATGTAATATACAGTATTTTACAAAAGTGAGTACACCCCTCACATTTTTGTAAATATTTTATTACATCTTTTCATGTGACAACACTGAAGAAATTACACTTTGCTACAATGTAAAGTAGTGATTGTACAGCTTGTATAACAGTGTAAATTTGCCATCCCTTCAAAATAACTCAACACACAGCCATTAATGTCTAAACCGCTGGCAACAAAAGTGAGTACACCCCTAAGTGAAAATGTCCAAATTGGGCCCAATTAGCCATTTTCCCTCCCCGGTGTCATCTCATTTGTTATGCCCCGTACACATGATCGGAAAAGCCGCCAGCAAAACTCCGATGAGAGCTTTTGGTCGGAAAATGCGACCGTGTGTATGCTCCATCGGACTTTTGCTGGCAGAATTCCAGCCAGCAAAAGATTGAGGGCAGGTTCTCTATTTTTCGGTTGGAAAAAGTTCCTATCTGAAAATGCGATCGTCTGTATGCAATTCCGACGCGCAAAAAAAACATGTATGCTCGGAAACAATTCGACGCATGCTCAGAAGCATTGAACTTAATTTTCTTGGCTCGTTGTAGTGTTGTACGTCACCGCGTGCTTGACGGTCGAAAGTTCAGAGAACTTTTGTGTGACCGTGTGTATGCAAGCCAAGCTTGAGCGGAAAAACCATTCAAGATTTTTCCGACGGAAATTCCGCTCATGTGTACGGGGCATTAGTGTTACAAGGTCTCAGGTGTGAATGGGAAGCAGGTGTGTTAAATTTGGTGTTATCGCTCTCACTCTCTCATACTGGTCATTGGAAGTTCAACATGGCACCTCATGAAAAGAACTCTCTGAGGATCTGAAAAAAATAATCGTTGCTCTACATATATATATTATATAGGGAGTGAACTTCCTGTCTTAGGGTGTGCCAGTGTCCATCACCTAAAGGTGTCCTATATAACCCACACAGTAACTACTATGGCTCTGTGTCTTGTGATGTACGATAAAGAAAAATAATTGTTGCTCTACATAAAGATGGCTTAGGCTATAAGAAGATTGCTAAGACCCTGAAACTGAGCTGCAGCACAGTGGCCAATACCATATAACAGTTTAACAGGACAGGTTCCACTCAGAACAGGCCTCACCAAGGTTGACCAAAGAAGTTGAGTTCACATGCTCAGCATCATATACAGAGGTTGTCTTTGGGAAATAGACATATGAGTGCTACCAGCATTGCTGCAGAGGTTGAAGGGGGGGGGTCAGCCTGACAGTGCTCAGACCATAGGCTGCACACTGCATCAAATTGGTCTGCATGGCTGTCGTCCCAGAAGGAAGCCTCTTCTAAAGATGATGCACAAGAAAACCTGCAAACAGTTTGCTGAAGACAAGCAGACTAAGGACAGGGATTACCGGAACCATGTCCTGTGGTCTGATGAGACCAAGATAAACTTATTTGGTTCAGATGGTGTCAAGCATGTGTGGCGGCAACCAAGTGAGGAGCACAAAGTGTGTCTTGCCAACAGTCAAGCATGGTGGTGGAAGTGTCATGTTCTGGGGCTGCATGAGTGCTGCCGGCACTGGAGTGCTACAGTTCATTGAGGGAACCATGAATGTCAACATGTACAGTGACATACTGAAGCAGAGCATGATCCCCTCCCTTCAGAGACTGGGCCGCAAGGCAGTATTCCAACATAACAACCCCAAGCACACCTCAAAGACAACCACTGCCTTGCTAAAGAAGGTGATGGACTGGCCAAGCATGTCTCCAGATCTAAACCCTATTGAGCATCTGTGGGGCATCCTCAAATGGAAGGTGGAGGAGTGCAAGGTCTCTAACATCCATCAGCTCTGTAATGTCATGTTGGAGGAGTGGAAGAGGACTCCAGTGGCAACCTGTGAAGCTCTGGTGAATGCCAAAGTGGGTTAAGGCAGCACTGTAAAATAATGGTGGCCACACAAAATATTGACACTTTGGGCCCAATTTGGACATTTTCATTTAGGGATGTACTCACTTTTGTCGCCAGCGGTTTAGATATAATTGGCTGTGTGTTGAGTTATTTTGAGGGGACAGCAAATTTACACTGCTATACAAGCTGTACAATCACTACTTTACATTGTAGCAAAATGCCATTTCTTCAATGTTGTCACATGAAAAGATATAATAAAATATTTTTCAAAAACGTGAGGGTTGTACTCACTTTCGTGAGATACTGTATATAAAAAAAATGTATTATAAGAAGTGTTGCCAATTGTCAGTATTTTTACTAGCAGCCAGTAAAAAATTGGCACGTTTCTCCTGCCAGTAAATGCCAGTGATTGGAAAAGGTTGGCAGTTAAAAATATGGCTGTGTGACACTTGGCTCGGAACTGCACATGCGCCGTTCCAGTCTGGAACTGGCCGAGACCATCTGAATGCCTTCTACAGTGTGTTTGGATGGTGCCAGTGGGGGGCAGGTCTGGCGGAGGAGGTGCCTGAGCATGTTGTGTGGTGTCGTGATGCAAGGGAGCTAAGCGGAGAGGCTGGAGCCTCATGTGCTGGTCTGCAGGACGGGAGCAAGGCAAGCTGGGAGCGGGACTGTTAGTGCTGTTTGGACTGAAGTGAACTAAAGGGGAGACCTGACGTAGAGAGAGACTGTCACTGTGACTCAGAAGGAGACATGTCGTGTTGGTGAAGTGTCAATGTGAAATTCAGCTTTAAGTGTGTGTATGCCTACCCATTCTAATTTATAGACCTTCTGAGTCCTGTTCCTGAGCTAGTTACTTACTATAAATATGGAAATTTGTACTTAAAACTGTCATTTTGTAACTTTTGGAAGTAAAAACTTTGCTGTGCCAGTAAATCTTGGGTTTCCTGTGAGTAAATTTCAATCTGGTAGATTCTTTTGTGATACAGTTTTAAATATTTGTAACAGAATATTTATATATGCAGTACCATTGCAATAATGGGTGCGCCAATGGGTCAAGGCGGTCCATTTGTTTTTTGATTTCCAAGTATGACCCCTAGAAGACAGTATATCATTATTAGCATGTTATTGCTTAAAGCAGAACTATAAGCAAAACTTCTTTTTTTCATTTTGGATAAAGCAAGGGAGGGTTATAACCCCTGTCACTTTTTTTTTTACCATCCATGTCCGATTACGGAGATTTCCCTTAACCTCCTGTCCCATAGCCAAACAAGAAGTGAGATGAAATCTCTGCAAATCAAGTGAATTCCTTAGGGACCGCCAGATCACTAGAACTAGTGTTCTCATTGTAAGATTTCCCCTCCTATTACTTTTCTGGGGACAACCCAAAATTTGGGATTTTCTTTTACTTTCACTTTCAATGATAATGGTAAGCAGGGCAAATAGAGTGGGTGAATTTAGCTAATGGGGCAGAGACAGCAGTAAAAACTGACAAGCATTCTAATCCCTCTCCACTCTATGCAAAACTTAAAAAAATGTTTTGCCTTTAGTTATACTTTAAGCCTTCAAACAGGCATACATACCACTCTTAAGTTTACCTGGGTCATCTCTCGGATGGACATGACACTGTCTAAGGCTTTTTGGAGACGTTCATAGTTCTTCTTCTGAAGTAAAAAACATAAGAACAAGATAATTCAGTGTGTATCCTTTGTGTGTGTGTGTGTGTGTGTGTGTGTGTGTGTATATATATATATATATATATATATATATATATATATATATATATATATAAAATATATATATATATAAAATATATATATATATATATATATATATATATATATATATATATATATATATATATATATATATATAATATCATGTTTTCCTTTATAACACAGCCTTTGTTCCACAGCACTGACAGTGGCTGATTCAATAAATATGTACCTGCTGTATATTCATTTATTTGCAGTATACTTTATAAATATTTCTATGCAAACATTTTAAGTGATTTAAATATTTTTTTTTGCAAAATATCTTTAGCAGACAAGTTTTATTCTATAGAAATTCCCCTGCACTTGGTGGCATTATGTGACCACGTCACAAACAATTCAGCATGACTTTTGGAATCCAAAACAAATATATCTGCCTTTTTGGTAAACCCCAAACCGTGAAATGTTTAAAATGACATTTAGGGCAAGAAAAGTGTACCAAAGTTAGAGGACAACATTAATACATTTTGCCTGCTTGGTATGGTAAGGTCACCTTAAGTTTTAACTCTCAAGGACGTATCAAGATTCACTAGGTCAAACTCTTTGACATGGGTAACTCTGGTTAATACCGTGCTGACATTTTGTGGCTCATTTTAGCTACATGCCAAGAACCGTAGTACTGCTCAAGCACTTGCAGAGTGAAAGGTCAACATTTCTGAGCTCGGCTTTGGAAGTAAACTTCTGTGACTGTGTGTTCCATGTGCTGAGTGTACATTTGAGGTCACTAAAGATAACATTTTACATCCACCCCCAAGAGGAACCAGCTTGTGAAATACGTCCAATCCATTTTTACAAAATTTTCTTTAAAACATGATTGGTTTTATGTATCATTGTCTTTTGTCCTAAAGTTGATTGATCATTCCTTTATATTGGCAAACTATGCAGAGTTACAGTACAGAATTCATCCATCATATCTCTAAACTTTGACAGCATTGATTATTTTAGTTTTAATTCTGATTGATGGCATGACTATGAGAACATTTTAGGGCCTAATTATAAAGAAGTGATGCTATTGAAAAGTAGCCTAAAGAAATTGTGAAAAATAACCAAAAATTATTTGTAGATCATGGAATATATCAAGTTAGGATGGCAAAAAGTTGGAAGGAAGCCTTTTCAAATTTGCACAGTTTATCTAAGGATTATATTAACGTATTGTCTTTGTTGATTACGAAATATGTGAAAACGTAGTGCTGAAACAGTGTCATGCAATTTTACTAATAGGCAAAAATATCACAGTGGATATCTTCCTTTAACCACTTGCGAACCGCCCTATAGCAGATTCACTGCTACAGGGCAGCCACGCTGTACAGAATCACATATATATATATATATATATATATATATATATATACGTGATTCTGCTTTTCTGGGTGGGGGGGGGGGACACATCGGTGTGCCACTTCTGCTGTGATTAGTCACAGCAGAAGCCAATCAGCAAATGCCGACCAATGGATGCCCGTCGGCACCTGCTGATTGCAGAGGAGAAATTTATGAAGAAATTTGATTTTTTTATATTGTTTTTCTTTTTAAAATTGTCGTTCTTTTTTTGTTTATAGAGAAAAAAAAAAACGCCGCAGTGGTGATTAAATACCAACAAAAGAAAGCTCTATTTGTGGGGAAAAAATTACTGCTCAATTGTCAGGTAAAGTAACACAATGCCGTATCACAAAAAATTGCCTGGTTTTGAAGGGGGGTAAATCTTCCAGAGCTCCACGGGTTAAAAGTACTATGAATTCTGATTCTAGTTTATATATTTTTACTAATTACTATTTACTAATAACCCTTATGCTGCCAGTTGAAGAATACTATTTTTCTACATTAGCTACATATTACTTCTGGAAATTATTCCATAGTGCTGGAATAAAGTCTTCTGGCAGATTTATTATTGAATAGTGATTGGTCACTGGAAAGCCTGCAACAGCCAATCACATACCTTATTTTTGGTATGCATGCAAATGTTTCAATGCTATATATAAAGGCCAGCTGTATGGGTCATCATTTATATAAAAAAAAAAAACTTCTAGGTCACCTTAGGGTTAAAGGCCAGTGTTTTAGGGTCATTAGGGTCCACTACTGAAGGGTATGGCTCAAATATTATACTTTTCCGTGGTGACTCCAAGGCCGCTCGACACATGGCAACCAGCAGACCTACAACCTGCAAGTAAAACCAAAATCACTGTTTAGCACAGGGCTGCACAAGGACCTGAACACATGCTAATAGGAGGCAACAACTCAAGAAGCACTACTACCTCAGCTCCTGTAGCCACTTCTTCAGCAGCCCCAGACATCACTCCCAGAGTGTAAAATGAGAAAACACAAAGCTCTCTAGTACACACTGCTGGCTGCAAGAGACAAGATGGTGGTCATGGAGAGGAGAGTGAATTAAAGGAAGGTGCAGTCATTAACAATAGCCAATGCTGAGAATTTGCATAATATTACAGTAACATGGTCAAAGACCTACCTTGAGCATGGATGCATTCTGGAAGACATGCTGCTCATCACATACTACACAATACTCATTTAAAGTGGGGAGGCGCTGTTCTGCATACTTCATTATCTAAATGTGAAAACAAAATAAGGAGATGCCACGATTGATAAATAAATAAAAATGAAATAACTGAGACGCAGAGGAAGAGTAGGCACGAATACACAAAAGGTTCTGGGAAAATAGAGGATTTTAAAAGTGCTGAGAAATCTTATAATTGTTGTTAAATTCAAAACAGATGGACTAAGAAACTCGCAGGTAACTCACCTGTACCAAAAAGCCATATTCTAGAGTAGGAACTGTCTTACAGTGTCCACTGACCTGCACAGAGAAAAATATGTACAGACTTTATATGAATCTATGTATGATTCTACAAGGGACAGCAGTACAAAACAAAAGGTAATAAATGAGGCATCCATTTTGAGCCTGAACTTGCACACACACAGTAACTTCGTAAAGTACTGGAAACTAGTGACAACGATAAAACCAATCCTACCCAATCTTTTTACACCAGAAGAGCCCTAGGGGTCATTTTCATGTCTCAAGAATATATTTCAGCCCATAGGGCATTAGCAAGATCAGTAAGTTGTAGTTGTAATCAGGGCTTTTTTCTGTTGGAACGTGGGGGAAAGCAGTTCTGGCACCTCCAGCACTGACTGTATCTAATAGCAAGAGGTGCTGGAATGTGCTGGAGGGTCCATTGATGCTGGCTGCTTGAGGATCTATTGTTGCTTGGGGGGATTTATTGTTGAGGGAGGGGTCTATTGTTGCTAGGGGGTCAATTGTTGCTGGGATGGATCTAATCTTGATGGAGGGGTTTATTGTTGCTGGCTGCTGGAGGGTCTATTAATGCTGGCTGTTGGGAGATCTATTTTTGCTGGTGGGGGTCTATTGTTCCTGGGGTGGATCTGTTGTTGTTAGGGGGTATTTTGTTGCAGGGGGATCTTTTGTTGGTGGTCTATCGTTGCCGGGGGATCTATTGTTGCTTGGGAGGCTACTGTTTCTGGCAGGGGATGTATTTTACTGCTTTTTATATTATCCTTAACAAATTCCATACAAATTACTTAGCACCACAAAATGATAATTGGTTCCGTTTTCTCCAAAAGGGGTGGTATTGAGAGGTGGGTAGGGGGTGGAACAAAAGGACAGTGCTCTGAGGTGGGTAGGGGGTGGAGACATGGGGAGACTTGGAAGAGGGGAGTACCTGCACCTATTCTCTGAGAAAAAAAGCCCTGGCTATAATAATAAATAAAAGAATAAAGAATGTTAAGTACCTAGAGTATTTGGCATCCAAGGTAGATCATGTTTACCATCCCTTATTCTCGTTGCAGTTATAATCACAAAATGACCAGGAAATAAATGCAGACAGGCTCCCTTACATTGGTGGTCACTGGAGAAATGCCTCTTAGACTGGTGTTAAATGAAGAGCCCCCTTAGATTGTGGACAGTGGAAAAAGGATCCTTTGACTGGTGGTCAGTAGAGAAGTGACCCCTCGCATAATGGTTAGTTAGAGTGGTGCCTTATTTTTTATTTTTTTATTTTTTTTATGGTGCCATTTTTTTTAATGGTTCCTTATTACATCTATGGTCAATGAGAGGCGGAAAGACTCTTACATTGGTGATTAGTGGAACGAATGCTCACAGTTCTAGTGGAAAGAATACTTCTTACAGTGGTGGTCAGTGGGGAAAATAAAAAGGGCTACAAAGACATTGTTCTCACTACGCTAGTTCTGCCAAGTTGCATAAGCCGCATAATTATGCAGCCTCCATTAGATGAGAGGTCAATGAGCTACTGCTTAACCTGTTCCCCAACAGAGCAATTTTTTATCATTTTATGCACACATGTTAACATCAGCATTTTTGGCTATAAAATTACAACCCCCCCCCTCCCCCCAAGAACAATACATATTTTCTGAATGCAGACACCCTGTAGAATGAAAAGTTGATATGTTGTAGTTGCAATTTTTAATGTTGCACATTATTTGCTCAACCGTTTATCAAATCTATATTTTTGCACACAAACATAATTTAATATCCATTTTTTGTACAAAATAAACATAATGTAGTATCGAGTAAATAGATATCAAATATGCCAAGCTTCAAAACTGTTTTACCCCCCTTAAAATGGTAAAAAATTACATTACCCCAAATAGTCAGTGCTTAAAATGCCTTCACAGCTTATCAGTTTAGATTGAATCATAGATGAGGAACCTAGAATTATTGTTATAGCGTGTGGTGCAATGGGCCCTTACATACAAAGTGATTGGGTGGCTATATAGCCACCTGGATGACTTTTACATTAAAGCAATGAGGCGGCTGAACAAAACAGATACAAGCTCATGGCTGCTACAGAAGTTCAAATGGCTTTAGTTTCTACGGCAAACTTATAGACATACAGGGCTTATTTTGTGTATAGAAAACCAGTAAAGAACTGGCCTGGGTGAGGATGGTGTTGGATCCTTGGGCAGGTGACTATCCTTCTCTTAACCACCTCTTAACCATTTGTCTGGTGGGTGGGGCGCTCTCTTGTTTTGGGATGACATCATATGAAGTCGTCCCACTTTTGCCGCACACAATCGGCGGCGTGCTGTGTCCCCGGGACATGGCACATCCTTGATCTCGGTAAAGAGCCGATGACGCAGTTCTTTACCCATGTGATCAGCTGTGTCCAATCACAGCTGATTACATGTAAACAAGGAAATGCCGGTTTTCAGCTTTCCTCTCCTCACAATGACAGAGTGTGAGGAAAGAGGGGAGCCAATCAGCTGCATTTTCTCTCAGGGGAGACCTGTACAGATAATCAGTGCCTTGATTATCAGTGCAGCCCCAACAGTGCCCAGCAGTGATGCCAGACAGTGCCCATCTGTGATTCCAGTCAGTGCCCAGCAGTGATGCCAATCAGTACTGCCTATCAGTGCCCATCAGTGATGCCAATCAGTGCTGCCTTTCGATGCCCATCAGTGTCTGCTCATCAGTGCCGCCCATCAGTTCCGGCAATCAGTGCCACCTATCAGTGCCCATAAGTGCCATCTATCGGTGCCACCTATCAGTGCCCAATATTGCCACCTATCAGTGTTTATCAGTACCCATCAGTGCTGCATATTAGTGCCTCCTCATGAGGGAACCTTGAGAAAGTCATGTGACATGTGATGATACGCGTGGGGAGAAAGAGTCATTGACGTCTTCGCATAGTGTTCGGCAAACACAGCGATAGCTGTATGAGCGGTGAAGCTGTCTGACCATTATAACAAAAGCGATTCAGCTACTGCAAATGTGTGAGTGGATTACATTGTTTGCCCAGTCTTGTAGCTTTTAAAAACACTGCGCAATGATGGTTTTTCTTTTATCTTTATGTGAATCATCACTTTGCAAATGTAATTCATCATGCAACTGTGATCTGTGATGCCGCGTACACACGGTCGGACTTTCTATCCTACTTGGTCCGGCACACTTTCTGACTTTGTCCGCCAGGTGCGCCGGACTTTAAAACGGACGGACTTGCCCACACACGACCGGACTTTCCGGCGGGCTAAGTCCGCCCGTCTTTCCGACGGACTTTCGCCGGAGTTACGGCGGACTTTCAGAATGAACGGACTTGCCCACACACGGACAAGTCCGTTCATTTTGAACGTGACTCAGGTGCGACGGGACTAGAAAAGGATGTCAATCTTGCCGCTTTTATCGGCGAGATTGACACCTTGCGAGCCCCGTCGCGGGGCATACCAGGCCCTTAGGTCTGGTATGGATTAAAAAGGGAACCCCCTACGCCGAAAAAACGGCGTGGGGTCCCCCCTACAATCCATACCAGACCCCGATCCGAGCACGCAGCCTGGCCGGTCAGGAAAGGGGGTGGGGACGAGCGAGCGCCCCCCCCCCCTCCTGAACCGTACCAGGCCGCATGCCCTCAACATGGGGGGTGGGTGCTTTGGGGGAGGGGGGCGCCCTGCGGGGCCCCCCACCCCAAAGCACCTTGTCCCCATGTTGATGAGGACAAGGGCCTCTTCCCGACAACCCTGGCCGTTGGTTGTCGGGGTCTGCGGGCGGGGGCTTATTGGAATCTGGGAGCCCCCTTTAATAAGGGGGCCCCCAGATCCCGGCCCCCCACCCTATGTGAATGAGTATGGGGTACATGGTACCCCTACCCATTCACCTAGGGAAAAAGTGTAATAAAACACACTACACAGGTTTTTAAAATATTTTATTAAACAGCTCCGGGGGGGGAGATCTTCCTCCGGCTTCGGGGGTCCCTGCGCTTCATCTTCTCCCGGCGTCCGGTTGGTTCTTCTCCCGGTGTTCCAGTTCTTCGGCTGGCTCCTCTGCTGTCTTCAGGTAGCTCTCTTGCCAGCAGAGGTCCGGACTCCTGGGCTTCTGGGCTTCTTCTCTTCTCTTCTCCAGATGTTGACACGACGCTCTCTCCGGCTGGACTGCTCTCCGAGGGCTGCGTTGTGACTTATATAGGCGGAGACCCCGCCCCCTTTTGATGTCACAGTCCCTGGGCATGCTGGGACTGTGACGTTTTAGGGGGTGTGGTCAACATCACCCAGTGACCACGCCCCCTAAAACGTCACAGTCCCAGCATGCCCAGGGACTGTGACATCAAAAGGGGGCGGGGTCTCCGCCTATATAAGTCACAACGCAGCCCTCGGAGAGCAGTCCAGCCGGAGAGAGCGTCGTGTCAACATCTGGAGAAGAGAAGAAGCCCAGAAGCCCAGGAGTCCGGACCTCTGCTGGCAAGAGAGCTACCTGAAGACAGCAGAGGAGCCGGCCGAAGAACTGGAACACCGGGAGAAGAACCAACCGGACGCCGGGAGAAGATGAAGCGCAGGGACCCCCGAAGCCGGAAGAAGACCCCCGAAGCCGGAGGAAGATCTCCCCCCCCGGAGCTGTTTAATAAAATATTTTAAAAACCTGTGTAGTGTGTTTTATTACACTTTTTCCCTAGGTAAATGGGTAGGGGTACCATGTACCCCATACTCATTCACATAGGGTGGGGGGCCGGGATCTGGGGGCCCCCTTATTAAAGGGGGCTCCCAGATTCCGATAAGCCCCCGCCCGCAGACCCCGACAACCAACGGCCAGGGTTGTCGGGAAGAGGCCCTTGTCCTCATCAACATGGGGACAAGGTGCTTTGGGGTGGGGGGCCCTGCAGGGCGCCCCCCTCCCCCAAAGCACCCACCCCCCATGTTGAGGGCATGCGGCCTGGTACGGTTCAGGGGGGGGGGGCGCTCGCTCGTCCCCACCCCCTTTCCTGACCGGCCAGGCTGCGTGCTCGGATCGGGGTCTGGTATGGATTTTAGGGGGGACCCCACGCCGTTTTTTCGGCGTAGGGGGTTCCCTTTATAATCCATACCAGACCTAAGGGCCTGGTATGACCCGCGCTCGCCGCAATAGGAAAATTTGTTTTTCCTATTGCAGCGAGCGCGAGATGCAATACCCTGCCCTCGTGTCGTATCTGGTCCGTCGGACCAGCATACACACGAGCGGGCTTTCCGTCGGACCAGCACACACACGAGCGGACTTTCCGCCCGAAACTGAGTCCGGCGGAAAGATTTAAAACTTTTTTCAAATCTAGGTCCGGCGGGCTTTTGGGAAAAAGTCCGCCGGAAAAGTCCGCCGGCGCCTACACACGGGCGGATTGTCCGGCACACTCTGGTCCGCCGGACCAAGTATGCCGGAAAGTCCGACCGTGTGTACGCGGCATGAGAATTGTAATACAAGCAAGTTCATCAAAGGCAATTGATTGGACATTTAGACCTCAGCTGGATTAACACAAACAGACACTATTTATTGCTTTTTTTTTTTCATCTACATATATTTAGGGATGTGTGTTCCCTTATATGTTTTTTGATGCATCTATTTGCATTTATTCACTTTATTGATGTATATATTTATTTGCACCTATTCACTTTACTGATTGTGATATCAGGGTATATGTTTTTTGATGCATTTATTTGCATTTATTCACTTTATTGATTGATTATTTATTTGCATTTTTTCACTTTACTGATTATGATATCAGGGTATTTTTATGGTTTAGGATTTTATATATAAGCACCACTCCAACAGATGGGGATAGTTTGATAAGCGCACCAACATATTTTATATTGATTTATAGCAACAGGTGTCATAGCACTAATTGGTTGGTTACAGCTTACACATTTCTTTTTGGTGTTTTGGTATTTTATAGAGAATCCACATCAGCGCTTTAGTTTTCTTTTTTCATATACTGACTAAACGAAAATCGTACGTTCTGGTAGCGTACGAGGAAAATTTTCGTACTTGTCCAATCGAATAATATCAGATGAACTGTCGTACTCGGCTCTCGAAAGTAGTGCACAACGCGATCCGAACATCGTACGATTCTTCCTCGGACAGTCTTCGTAGGATATTCGGATTGTGTGTATGGGCCATAAGACTTTGTATACATTTAATGCACCTGGATTATTATTAGTGGATTTGGCAAAAAAGTTAAATTGCCTTAGTTTCTACAGCAAGCTTATATACATACGGGGCTTTTGGCTTTTGACCTTTTGTGTAATACCCTCTTCTCACTAAACATTGTACTGTGCAAGTGACTGTGTCTGTTTCTTTAGTCTGTTCAACGGTCTTGCTATTTAAAGTTCCTTTTTTCTCAATGACACATACATCAGTTGCTACAATGACCTTGTGTCTCTGCCGCAAACAGATAAAATAACTGCCAATTGCTTTCTCCCCCAGTATATTATCGAATTCTTGCAATCACTGTATACTGGCAATAATATAAAATATCAAATTTGCTCTTTCAGTACTAGATATAAAAAAAAATGTAATATATTGCAGCGAATCCTTAAATGTCATGGTTGCATTCGTTTTTCTTTCTTTTAGCCTTTTTTTTATTATTTTCACCTAGTGATCCAGCCAGTAACACAGTTCCTGTCTTTGGGTGTCTCCACCGTGGATGGAGGAGCAAGGAGACACATTTGGACAGCAGCATTGTCAGTTTGGGGATAGGGTAGTGTTAATGCACTAGCAGATTTACTGTAGATGGACTTGCCTAACAAGTTAAAGTGGAATACCAACTAACACTTTATAAGCAGTTACTGCAACAGTTTTTTTGCTCCTTTAAGGATAACGTTTTTTGCATAAATGAAAACTGAAAGCACCCTGTCAGTGTTAAATGGTTTGCCTCATCACTCCAATTACTACTTTTGCTGGATCTCTTGGCCTGGTAAAGGAAGTTGAACTAACTGGCCAGATCACCAGGTTAAAATAAAGGAAGGAGGCATGGAAACTTCGGCAATGACATGATCATGCACGGCTGCAGATCTGAGTGGCGTGCGATTGTTATGCGTTTTGCTTGTTGCTACCTTAACTGGAGTTCTTGTGAGTTATGTATTTTAATAAAGCAGCCTTTTAATCCCTAGTAATGCACTATAGTGTGCTTTATTCTCTCTTATACTAGGTGGCTTGCGACTGTTGCTGTGTTTGGTGGAGCAGCAAGCTGTCACCATACTGAGAAGGTTGCCACATAAGGAGGGACGTAGCCTCTGATGCTCTTTAGGACTGGAGTCCCTGAGGGATTGAAGTTGGTATAAACTGTCCACAGTGGATCCGAAATTTTCTGGTATGACACAGTTTTTGATGGACATTTAATATGAAATTGATGTGTAGCACCCTGGTGTTTAGACAGGGTTGCTAACAAATTTAGTTTGCCAGGAAGTAATTGTCCTGGCTAATTGATAGACGATCCACTGATTCCTCCCTAAATTCTGGAATTGCTGCACCTTTTCTCTTCTGTCACTAGGTGGCACTGTGGCTGGTGACATTAGATTGACAGGGGCTTAGCAAGGTCAGATCATGTATGGATGGGGTGTCTCAGCCAACTGGCAGGGGTTTCTTTTATTTCCTTGGCCTGCTGGTAGAGCCTATTTATTTGGGTGGAGTCAGGTGATCGGAGTCCTGTGCCACCTGGACGGCTGTCTGGGTGGACGTGTGTTATGTGGCCCCCTGGGCTGCTAGGCCGGAAACCTGAGGCCTATCCCGGGGACACCTGGCTGCTAGGTTCAGCCGGACAGGGAACCAGTTGTGGTCAGAGGTAGAGGGGAAGCTGATGCCACTAAGGGACCAGCCACCTTGTTACTGGAGACTACTGTGAGTAAGCTGAAGCAAGAACCTGAGCAGTCTTCTCACCAGCTGGGGACAGTGAAGAAGTGGGAAAGCATCAGCAAGTGCCAAGCCAGGGACCCAGCAGGATAGCGGGGGTGACGCTTGAGGAGTATACAGCGGGATAGCTGTGATAGAGCTCAGGGGATCCAGTGACGACTGGGATCTGGAAGTCTAGTGAGAGACTGGGAGCTCAGTGAGTGAAGATCTACAGTGTGATACTGTGAGCAAAGTAAAGGACTGTTCTGTGATACCAAGAGTTATGTAGAATTACCGTTAGTGATTGGTGCAAGAGTAGTTGCCATAGGAGACAGTGGTCCTACCTAACACCTATAAGTGTTATCCAGCTGGAGGCCCTCCACTGTATAGCTGTCTACCTATAGAAGTCTCAGAGTCTGCCAATTACCATTGCATCTACTCAAGGGTGTCCTGGCCCTAATCCTCTCTCCCACAGTTATGTTAAGAGACAATAAATCTCTTGTTCGCATACAAAAAAGTGACTGACGCACATCATTTCTTCTTGCATCACACCCACCATGCCTAGTTACCCACTTACAAGGCAGGATGTCAGCTCTCCCTAACCCTTGAGGTCACCATTAGGCCTCTGGGGCCCCCGGGACATTGCTACAGATTTTTTGAATTCCTGGACCGACTCTTTTTTGTTTTAATTATTGGCTTTATTGTACTCAACACAGTTGTTTATTTTGCACTTGTATAAATTTTGTATTTATGAATTTGGATTTGCACTTTTGCACGTGCTGTGGTGCACTCTTGCCTGTCTGCCAATTTTAATTCACTAGCCTAAAGTTCCACTTTAAAGGAATAGCCCATCTAAGTTTGGGTATACTATCTGTCTTGGTGTTTTTGCATTCAAACACTGTTTCGTGTGCAGTTTTCTCTGAGTTTAAGTTTAAAGAGTTACTAAACCCACAACAGTAAAATCAGTCTGTATATGCAGTAAAGTATGCTTGTTATACTCACTGTGGAACCTAAGGGGTTAGTCCTCTGCATTGTGTAAAAAAGCTGTTTGATCCTGGCTTCTCTGATCTTCCCCTCCTTCCACTGTCCCCTAATAATTTTCTGATGACACAGAGTCTATGAAGTCACTCTGCACATGCTCAGTTTGGTGTGTATTGCTAGAGAGGTTTTTTATTTCTTGGGAGGGTGCATGGGATCAGCACAGGACCAATCAGCACTGTCCAGACAGAGGGTCAGGGGTCCTGCAGTCACATAGGACAATCAGAAAACTCTTCCCACAAACTTTAACCAATACTTGGCCAGACACTGATAGAAGTCACAAGCCTGCTCTAACTTCTGATGAGAAAAGGTATTTAGCAGTTTATATTTACTAAAATAATTACATTTCCATGTTCTGTGTAGTGTGGGAGACCAGATATAGTAAATACAGGGTCCTGGGTTTAGTAACACTTTAATTTTGATTTTAATATGAGAATTACACTAAGCGCAGAGGTATACTATAATCAGAAATAAAATAAAGGGAACTAATGCACCCACCACATCTAAGAAATGGAAAACTGAAATATAATGGAAAATTGTATCAAATACTTATTTTCCTGACGCCAACATGGCAGTATGCTAGTGATAGAGTTCCGCCCCTTGACCACTCCCTCAGGACCAGTGAATAGCATAAATGAAAGGCCTAATTAGGCCCCACCCCATTCTCTGTAATTAGCTACATACCGAAACGTACAAGGGTGGGACCGTATGCTGCCATGGTTTGTCGTCAGGAAAGGAAAATTACGGTAAATATTTGATACAATTTTCCGTTTTCCTGACGCCAACATGGCAGCATACTAGTGATAAATAACTAGCTGACAGGGTGGGATCTACTTGTCAAACCAATCTTCTAATTAGGATGAGACAGAGGACTGAATAAACCTTCCTACAAAGTCCCACGATGACAAGGTGCGTTGAGGTATGAGGAAAAAAAGAAGAATGGGGTGGGCCTAACTAGGCCTTTCATTTATGCTATTCACTGGTCCTGAGGGAGTGGTCAAGAGGAGAAGCTCTATCACTAGCATACTGCCATGTTGGCGTCAGGAAAATAAATTTTTGCTCTTCATTTTAATGTATGCCTGTCTTTAGTCAATAAATGACCAGTGTATTTGCTGAATTTTGATTACCTCTCTGTTTTTTCACTTAATTGCATGTTATCTGTGCTGTTTATCACATGGGTTTTACAAGGCTGTCTGTTAAAAAAATAATTGTAGGTTCCTGTTCAAGAATTACTTCTCTGTTCAGTGTTTTGTTTTCTTTTGCATTCTGCTACATGCACTATACTGTTGTTCAACTGAATATACATTTTATTCATCGTGTAATCTGGAAAGGACAACTATACCAGCCATCCACTTGTAAAGGAAAAAGTTTTTATTGGACATTCAATAGAAGCAAACAAAAGAGCAGCTTTCTTCAACAGAAAAAAAGCAAATAGTCCAAATTCCTTGTATAATCAAAACATTATAACAGCTCACCTGCAATATAGTAGTCCCACAGGGTTCAGGGTTCCTGTCTGCTTCAGGGTACAGAAAAACCCGCAGGAGCTCAACAAAACAGGGTCTCAGTCTCCAGATAGTCCACAGTACCTCACAAACACATGCTGACTCCATCCTGCTATTTTTCAAGCCTCCCTTGCAGGTGGATAAACCTTTTCAGGACCAAATCCAAAGTCTCTGTAATCAGGGTTTGGAGGCTCTTACCCACAAAAAGTCTCATTAAGTCTCCCAGTTCCAGTTCTCAAATGAGGATTTACCAATCCAGAGAGTACTGATATTGGTCCTCTCCTCTCCAACTGGACTACCCCAGAAACCCTGACCCTGCATGGGTAAGAACCCTTAAGTACTAAAACACGTCCCTTGAACTCTCTCTTAAAAAGACCATAACCCAAATAGTGGGCTTTCCAGTCCAGGACAAATCCCTGTCATCCTGTATAGTGGTATTGTAAAGTCTAAATTAAATTCTGGTGTGAAGTTTGCACTTTTTAAATGGGTGTTCTATATTTTCATGATGGTATTTCATATACAGTTTTATAGCTTTGCACTTTACTGGCCTTTATTTGTATGCCTAAGTAGTTCAATTAGAATAAGTTACCAACAGAGCATTTTGTATTTTGCTAGTCCAAGCAAGGCAACAGACCTGTCCTGAAAAAAGAACAAGGAAGCAGTCACTGTACAGCAATACTAAGCATCGAGCACTGCCTGAGTGTGTAATAAGCAAGTATGGCTTTTTCCACATATAGAGACAAGTTATTAACACTTCAACAAGTTTTCATCCAGATTATATTTACATACATGTGTACAAAAAGAAAAAAATAATACAGTGGAACCTTGGCTTGCGAGTAACGCGGTTTACGAGTGTTTTGCAATACAAGCTATTTTTTTTTTAAATCCTGACTCGATTTGCGAGCGATGTCTCGCAAGACAAGCAGGATTCAAGCCTCTGGGGTGTGCAGTACCGCATTTGGCCAGAGGTTCGGGGCGCCGGTGATGCTCGGGGACACTCAGAGACACTCGTTCCCGAGTGTCTCCGAGCATCTCTGAACGGTCTCCGAGTGTCTCCGGTGCCCCTGCACCACTGGCGACATGCGGTACTGCATAGATAAGCAGTGGCTATGGAATGAATTATCAGAGTTTCTATTATTTCCCATGGGGAAACTCGCTTTGATATACGAGTGCTTTGGATTACAAGCATTCTTCTGGAACGAATTATGCTAGTAATCCAAGGTATTACTGTATAACGTCTTATCAAGCTTCTATTTTTTTGGTATTTCCTGTCTGCATGTAGATGGATGAAAAACTGTGCCTCACCTGTGTTGTGGTGTGACTGCCATATAGTTCAGACTTAGGGTTTCTTAGAGTGCAGGACACTGATCTGTTCATGAGACGGGGACCACGGAGGTCTGTTCCTGCAAGACCACTTCTGAGATCTGATCCTGTGAGACTACTCCGCACAGCAGAGTCCTGAACTCCGGGGAAACTGGGAGACCTGTAATACAGTGAATCAGGGGTGATATCTACATTTATTAAATAAATCTGATATGAATACTGAACTGTCCAGAGCATCCTAAAACATCTGATCTCTATAAAGTACCTACATGGATCAATTATGTTGAGTTACATTCCTTAAAGTTTATTACTAGCCAATTTTATTTAGGTTTTGGATAGAGTAGGGAACAGTTTGAACCACTGTTAGGTTTATATTGTTGTTACTCCACCCATCTGAAAGATTTATCCTCTCTATTTGTCCTAGTGACCATGGTTACTGGGATAGAAAGTGATGTGAGGTCCAACTTTGGCACCAAAACAGGACGTAAGCAGATATCTTGCACTGTGAGCACTTATTGCAGGTACTGTTTAAGAGGAAATTTCTCCTCACTTGGAGACATTTTATTTTGTGTCTCATTTTGGAAATCTTCCAAATGAGATACAAAGCTAAATATTTTTTTAACAGTTCTCTACTTTAATCAAAACTAAAGAAAAGGGTTTTGGCTCTGGATACACTTTAATGATAATACATTAGGTAGAGTTTGTATCATGTCCAGGGCCCACATCAAGGAATTGGGCTCAATCAACATGCATGGTACTTTTCTCTTAACTCTTACTCAGTTTTCCTAAGACATCCACAGATGGCGATTAAAGTACAATGGCCCAGGAAAAAGTAATGACAGCTGTTATGAAGCCTCTTACACACAAGTGGTGAATGGCTTAAGCTGGAGTTCATTCAAATCTGAATTTCAGACACACATCTGCAATACATACTAGAAAATACAGAATATGTTTTACCCCCTAACCCTGTAGTACAGTTTTAAATTCAAGGGGCAGTAACTGAGAGACAGCAGTGACTAAGAAAATTGGTGTGAAAAGACATGAACCACTCTGAAGATGCTCACTTAGGGACTGGAGAGAAGATGCTCAACCCAGCTCGAAACCTTTTAATACTACCACTGACTCTAAGCCAACGTAGCCTTCTCTCCTGCTGTGAGCGCAAGACCTCATTACTGAGATACCGCCACTGGTGAGACGAGAAGAGGGACAAGATCCTGAGGAAACAGAAAAAGCGGATAGAGAGGAAAATAAAGAAGAGGGAGAAGGACAGAGAGTGTACTGTTAGAAAAATAAAAGGAGACAGCATAATAATGTTATCCAGGACTAAAAGGATATGTTCACTCAGTAAAGTTTGGATCAAGGTAAAAGAAAAGTTCCAAAAACAATTAAAGAAAAGGAACCAAGATAGGTAAAAGCTGTGGGGTGGTTAATTTGGGAAATGGAAAAACCATAGCATGCAGCAACATGAAATTAGAAAATAGACACAATATACAACATGGGAGGAAATTATCATACTTTGTATATAGTACATTATCATTATATTGTATTAATAATGTAACTATTCAAAGTCCTGAATATACATTCTAGGGAAGGCTAAAAATAAAAGCCTCCAGCATTTAAACATGTAGTTCAACATCAGAAAACTAAAGATCAATTCTGATTTCATTTATATGAAATCTATAAATATTTCTTCATAAAACTTACTTCTTCAGCTGTATTCCCAGTCCAAAGTCATCTCTGTTTGATGGCTGAAAGACATCAATGGTAGGCTCTACAACAAAAGAGAATGCAAAATATTGAGCATTTGAATGTTATCTTTATTTAGGATGATTGACATATTCCAGCAGTCATGACACCAATCAATAAACATGTTTTCACATATTACAAAATACATATTTGAACATCCTGGTTACATTGTCTTCTGTGCATTTATATACTTGGGTCCATGTGGAGAAGGCAAAAACTATCTCATGCAAGCATAGCTCCCAATTGTCCCTGATTTGGAGCAATGTCCCAATGTCCCTCTTTCCTCCTCATTTGTTACTCATTTTGGTCTGATCTATATAGTTGCATATAAAATGCACTTTTTATCTTTCAAAAAGTGTTTTCCAGTGCTAAACCTTTTATCCAAATTCTAAATTGCTGCATTTGTAAATTTTAAAAGCCAATATAAAGGAATAGTAGTGGTAAAAAAAAGCCCTTGTGGTTAATTAACCTTTTTTTTGGTTAATTCACCTTTAGGGGGTGTGGCAGGGGGTGTGTCCTATGCCTACATACATTTGCCAGTAGGTGTCCCTCATTCCCATCTCAAAATTTTGGGAGGTATGTGCAAGGATACTAAATAATGCATGTTATATACTTTCATGGTTCCTTATTTTATATAAAGCTGTATGTATTAGGTTTTAAACTGTATGCATGCTGCATGCATATGTTAATATTTTCTAACACTGTAAAAAAATGTAGAGATAGAGCAAAATAAATGATACAATATAGAAATCAGCGTGTGACAGACAGCACTTACCAGGACCATCCAGATACTGAGAAAGTGAAAAACGCAAGCGAAGGACTATAGGCTCTGTGCGAATTACTTTCCATGCAGTGGCTACCTCTTCCTACAGGCAAGGGAAAAGAAAGGAATGTAATGAGAAGTAAAGAAAAATAAGCAACTATATAGTTAGTGATCAGAACAAAGAATTAACAGTCATTATTTTATATGAAATGTAATATAAAGGTTTCCCCATGTGTGCATCTTTCTCTTAAACCCCATACACACGGGCTGAATATCGGGCGGTATCAGCAAGTTCAATAGAAACCAGCCAACATTCAGCCCGTGTGTACAGCAGCCGGTCCGACAGAAGCCAGTCGAATGTCCGGCTATTGTTGAAGGGGCATGACCGAAAAAGGTCTGCTGATCATCATCCAAAATATATTTTCTCTTGGGAAAAAAATGGAACTTAAGGCAAATATTTAAAAATATTGGTCTTATGATTTATTCAGAAGAAAAGTGCCTGAATTGTTGTTCTGGCTGTGCATTGCAACAGGATAAGACCCACAAGAGTGGCTGGCAAAATTACAAATATATTGTTGCATAAAAAAGCATAATAGTGGAGAAGAACAATGGCTTACTGGTTAGGATGATTGGTCTGAATCCAGTGGCGACTGGTGGTTTTTTTTTTGGGGGGGCGGCAAACAATTCAAGGATAGGGTTGGTGGCATCCATGCACCCTTAGTGGACGAGCTGCCACTGTCTGAATCCCAACCACAACACTACCTGTATGGCATTTGCATGGGTTTCCTCCAGGTACTCCAATTTCTGCCCAGACATACTAATTGGTAATTGGCTCCTCCTGTTTAACTTGGCCCTAGTATACAGTATCTCACAAAAGTGAGTACACCCCTCACATTTGTGTAAATATTTTATTAAATTTTTCATGTGACAACACTGAAGAAATTACACTTTGCTACAATGTAAAGTAGTGAGTGTACAGCTTGTATAACAGTGTAAATTTGCTGTCCTCTCAAAATAACTCAACACACAGCCATTAATGTCTAAAAAGTTGGCAACAAAAGTGAGTACACCCCTAAGTGAAAATGTCCAAATTGGGCCCAATTAGCCATTTTCACTCCCCGGTGTCATGTGACTTGTTAGTGTTACAAGGTCTCAGGTGTGAATGGGGAGTAGGTGTGTTAAATTTGGTGTTCGTTCTCACTCTCTCATACTGGTCACTGAGAGTTCAACATGGCACCTCATGGCAAAGAACTCTCTGAGGATCTGAAAAAAAAGAATTGTTGCTCTACATAAAGCTGGCCTAGGCTATAAGAAGATTGCCAAGACCCTAAAACTGAGCTGCAGCACATTGGCCAAGACTAGGGATGGGTGAATGCTTTGGCCCAAGCATAAGTTGGGCCTGAACTTTCGTTGTTCGGTCATTCGGCGAACAGCTGAACAAACAGGTCAGTCGACCGTTTGTTCGGCCCCCCGAACCGACCACAATGCATTGCCGCGCTGAACAGTGCATTGCAAGCCCTGATTGGCTGAAGCAGTGAAAGCTTCAGCCACTAAGGGCACAGAGCACTGTCAGAGCCATGATTGGACACTGTCATCACGACGTTATCCAATCATGGCTCATTCCCGCCCCACAGTATAAAAGTATTCTTTCAATGGCAGCCATTTTCAGTGAGATTTTGGCATGGAGAGAGATAGAACAGGCTTTGTTCAGTGCTATTAATTAGTTAGTGTGCTATACTGTGCTATTTTGCTTGAATTGTCAGTGTAAAATATTCATTTAGTATCAGTCTAGGGATAGTGTTAGTGTAGTGAGGAGGACCATCATTCACCTTTGCATAGTGTGCAGCTAGAGTAGGGACAGCTCAGATAATTTCACTGTAGTGTAGTGAGACCGTGTCATTCATACATACATTAGTGTAGAGTAGGGACAGCTCATATAGTGTCAGTGTAGTGTAGTGAGACCGTGTCAGTAATCTTTACATTATGTATAGCTAGAGTAGGGACAGTTCAGATAGCGTCAATGTAGTGACGGTTGAACACGTCTATTTGATTGCATTACTGCCAGTTTAACGCCATTTACTTCTGTGTGCATTACTGCCAGTTTAACGCCATATAATTTTGTGCATTACTATCAGTTTAACGCCATTTACTTCTGTGTGCATTACTACCAGTTAAACGCCATATAGTTTTGCATGCGTTACTGCCAGTTTAACGCCATATAGTTCTGTGTGTGTTACTACCAGTTTAATGCCATATAGTTTTGTGTGCGCTACTGCCAGTTTAACGCCATATAGTTCTGTGTGAATTACTGCCAGTTTAACGGCATATAGTTCTGTGTGTGTTACTGCCAGTTGAACACATATCATTCTGTGTGCGTTAATGCAAGTTTAACGCCATATCATTTTGTGTGCGTTACTGCCAGTTTAACGCCATATAGTTCCATGTGCGTTACTGCCAGTTTAATGCCATATAGTTTTGTGTGTGTTACTGCCAGTTTAACGCAATGTAGTTCTGTGCATCACTGTACGTTTGGTGCATTATATTGCAGTATATTATAGTGTATCCGTGGAGTGTGTCTGTGTAGTGCGAGTACTCAAATTAAAGTGCACCAAACACCACTTTACATTGATTAAAGTGCAACTACGTACAGATTTCAACTTCTTCTTTACATTTGCTTATAAGCACCGCCTCCTCCCTCCCAATAATGTCTGGGAGGACAACAAGGAGAGGCAGACGTTTCCTTGGCACTATAAGGGGGCCAGCAACAAATGTGTCTACAGGCAAAGGTGGGCGTGGTGGTCAGTCCTCAGGCAGGGCATCATTTCCTCTGTTTAGCGAGTTTGCCCGTGCTATCCAGCCACAGCATGCAGAGGAGGTGGTGGACTGGGTTACTAAACCTTCCTCATCCTCCTCATCCTCTGTCACGCAAGTAGAGACAAGTGTGCAGTCCCCTGCAGTTACCAGAGTGGATAAACCTGCCTCCTTGTCCACATCTATTCCTATAGCCCCAACATCAGCCATTGAGGAGTCAGCTGAGTTATTTGACCACAGCGTCAGCCACTTGCTCCTTGATGATGCCCAGCCATTACTGGATTCAGATGTTGGTTCTGAGGTTGAGGATGACAGGAACATGAGCCTAGAGAGAGGGAGGAACACTGGTAGACAAATTGACATTCATGTTCCCCGAGCCGCAGTATATTGCCAAGTTGTCTCCAGTGGTAATGATGAAGATGGAGGAAATGGAGATGATGATGATGAGGTCACTGATGCGACTTGGGTGTCAGATAGAGCAGAGGAGGAAACTGAAGGTGAGCGGCACAACCCTAAGGAGGCCGACATCAAGAAAGAGTAGAGAGCAGCCACCCTATTCCATCACATTCTGCAGCTGTTAATTCCTGGGCCCACTCCCCAAAGCTCAGCTGTCTGGGCCTTTTTCAGCACATCTGCAGCAGATCACACTGTTGCTATCTGCAAACTGTGTCCCAGGAACATCAAACGTGGCAAAAACACCAACCATTTGGGTACCGCATGCTTAACAAGGCATTTAAGGGTTATGGTGGGAAGGCACCACCGACACCCAAAGACCAATTTTTACGCACCCGTTACTTCTATCCAAAGTCAAAGTGACAACAGAATGTATCCAAAAAATCTCTAATCTTGTTCCCAGTACACTACATTGTGGCCTCATCATACACACTGGCTCCCCAGCTGTTGCTGAGCAAAATAAAGGCAGCTTGCAGGGAAAATGTCATTTTTTTGGGCTTTATAAATGCAATTATTGCTGCAGCAGATTCTAGACATGGTACAGATCTGCCACTTTACAGGTAGACTAAGGGGACCTCCCAGGCACTATATTGGAAGGAATTTTTCATTTTTATGCTTTCACATTAAAAATAAAAAAATCACTGCTTATTTAACCCCTTCCCGACCAACCACCGCAGTAATACTGCGGCAGGTTGGCTCCCCTGCGTGAGCCGTCGTAGCTATACGTCGGCTTGCAGGATAGCAGGCACGCGCGCACGCCCGCTACACAGCGGGGGTGCCGATGCTCATGGCCGACGGTCATGATGACCGCCGGCCATGAGTGATCGTGTGCAGGAGAGACAGAACAGGGACGAGTGTGTGTAACACACACACTTCCCTGTTCTGACAGGAGTGACAGATTGTGTGTTCCTATTAGCTAGCAACCACGATCCATCACTTCCTGTAGTCAGTCTCCTCCCCCTTCAGTTAGAATCACCTCCCAGGGAACACAGTTAACCCCTTGATCGCCCCCTAGTGTTAACCCCTTCACTGCCAGTAACATTTTTATAGTAATCAATGCAATTTTATAGCATTGATCGCTGTATTAATGCCAATGGTCCCAAAATTGTGTCAAAATTGTCCGATGTGTCCGCCATAATGTCGCAGTCCTGATAAAAATCGCAGATCACCGCCATTACTAGTAAAAAAAATAATAAAAAAACTTTTGCGCAAACCAATCAATATATGCTTATTGCAATTTTTTTTTTACCAAAAATATGTAGAAGAATACATATCGGCCTAAACTGGGGAATTTTTTTTCTTTATGTATTTTTGGGGGATATTTATTATAGTAAAAAATAAAAAATAATGCGTTTTTTCAAAATTGTCGCTCTTTTCTTGTTTATAACGCAAAAAATAAAAACAGCAGAGGCGCTCAAATACCACCAAAAGAAAGCTCTATTTGTGGGAAAAAAAGGTTGTCAATTTTGTTTGGGTACAACGTCGCACAACCACAAATTTTTTTTTATTGCTACAGGGCAGGACCCTGACACCTATAAGCATTGTATGCCCAATTATTTTCATATAAGCTTTCAAAATGGGCACTTTTGATTTTTGACATTCGAGTCCTATTGACTTTAATGGGGTTCGTTATTCGGGTCCGAAGTTTTGCAGTGTTCGAAAGTTCTGGTGCGAACCAAACAGGGGGTCCGTTCAGCCCATCCCTAGCCTAAACCATCATATCCAGAGGTTGTCTTTGGGAAATAGATGTATGAGTGCTGCCAGCATTGCTGCAGATGGTGAAGGTGTGGGGGGTCAGCCTTTCCGTGCTCAGACCATACGCCGCACACTGCATCAAATTGGTCTGCATTGCTGTCTTCCCAGAAGGAAGCCTCTTCTAAAGATGATGCACAAGAAAGCCTGCAAACAGTTTGCTGAAGACAAGCAGACTAAGGACATAGATTACTGGAACCATGTCCTGTGATCTGATGAAACCAAGATAAACTTGTTTGGGTCAGATGGTGTCAAGTGTGTGTGGCGGCAACCAGGTGAGGAGAATAAAGACAAGTGTGTCTTGCCTACAGTCAAGCATGGTGGTGGGAGTTTCAGGGTCTGGGGCTGCATGAGTGCTGCTGGCACTGGGGAGCTACAGTTCATTGAGGGAACCATGAATGCCAACATGTACTGTGACATACTGAAGCACAGCATGATCCCCTTCCTTCGGAGACTGGGCCGCAGGGCAGTATTCCAACATGATAACGACCCCAAATACACCTCCAAGATGACCACTGCTTTGCTAAAGAAGCTGAGGGTAAAGGTGATGGACTGGCCAAGCATGCCTTCAGACCTATACCCTATTGAGCATTTGTGGGGCATCCTCAAACAGAAGGCGGCAGAGCACAAGGTCTCTAACATCCACCAGCTCTGTGATGTCATCATGGAAAAGTGGAAGAGTACTCCAGTGGCAACATGTGAAGCTCCGGTGAACTCCATGCCCAAGAGGGTTAAGGCAGTGCTGGAAAATATTGGTGGCCACACAAAATATTGACACTTTGGGCCCAATTTGGACATTTTTACTTAGGGGTGTACTCACTTTTGTTACCAGCGGTTTAGACATTAATGGCTGTGTGTTGACTTATTTTGAGGGGACAGCAAATTTACACTGTTATACAAGCTGTACACTCACTACTTTACATTGTAGTAAAGTGTCATTTCTTCAGTGTTGTCACATGAAAAGATATATTAAAATATTAACAAAAATGTGAGGGGTGTACTCACTTTTGTGAGATACTGTATATGTTGTATCTACGCATGTGAGTTAGGGACCTTAGACTGTAAGCTCCTTGAAGACAAGGACTGAAGTGAATGTACAATATACATAAAGCTCTGCAAAAAATACTATATATAAATACCAGTAATAAATAATAAAATAAATATATGTATTTCACATTGTGTTTGGGTTTAAGTAACCATTTTGGTCAAACCAAAAACTTACATCTCTAAATTGGTCAAACGTTGTCCCATATGTCAATGAATAAATAATTAGATAAATACAAAATCTTTGATTGTAAAGATTTTTATATCTTTAAGATTCAATATTATATATATAGGTGGAACCCGGTGGGCAATGGGACCCCTTATATAATTGCCACAGTGGGTGTGTAGACTCAGGCACACAAAAACAGGAATCTTACTACCAGTCCCCAAAAAAGTGGGCAGGTGGTTTTACACTACAGCATCAGAAATGACAAATTAATAAATGGTAATATCATATATATATAGATTTAGGAAAACCGAGGGGGGGGGGGGGGCAGTGCAGTGCAATTACCTGAAAACAGCAAGAAAAAGGAGCAGAAAAATAATAAAATAAAGGAAGAAAGTCTTACATCCAGGAAACTAATGTTAATGTGCAAGTCGATGTCAGCATCATCAATGGTCCCATACTCCCTGGAAAAGGATAAGTAATGAGAAGTTGTAAACTTGTAGAATTCAGTAAAATGAAATTTCTATCAAAAGTTCTTATAAAAAACAGCACTTATATTGTACAAACTATTTTTTTTTTCATAGCCCAACATATACTTAGTTTATGATGATGTTTATATTGAAGTGTAACATCTACAGTATTACTTATGTATTAAGAAACCTAACCTTTAAATAAATTTTGGGTGGAGTAGGGCACAATTTTAACCATGTTTGGATCTTCCTTTCTGTCCAGGAGTCATTGTTGTACTTCCCCTTCCCCTTAGCATTGCCATAATACACAGTATTATGTCCCACTTTGTCCAAAAGTAACAAAATCAATTTAGGGTGAAATGCCTCCTAAAGCCTCGTTTGAACAGAAAATGGACACGACTATAAAGGGAGACAGCACACTACACAGTTTTCAAATCAAGAGATGCACTCGCTCTTGCAATGCTGAGGGTGAGCGCCCAGTGACTGCCATGCCTGGAAATAAGCCAGGAAATAAATAGGAATGTAAACATTGACAGCATTTCGCCCAGGCTTTATGGGCGACATAAAGTCCTACAGGCATGGCATTTGCATTATTTTTACAAAAGGCATAGTATATTTTAACTTACGGGGGCCCCTTGTCTGTAAGAGCCAGTGTATGGTTCACGTGAACTTAGCCTTTAAATCCAATGAGGAGCAGTGTCTTTTAAGACTTATTTACTAAGTATTTTTATGGCCCAGCATGTATCAATTCTACTTTTTAATGTACATTCCTAATGAGCAGAATTAAGATACAAAACATTTCCTGCAGTTGTTCAAGATTTAGAACACCTGATCACCACTCTGGAAGTAGCTTCTGTCATTGAGGATCTCCGTAAAGAGGCGAGCCTGGGCCCAGACGGGTTTTCAAATACTTACTATAATAGACTGTATTCGGTCCTTCTTGAACCCCTGTGTACATATTTTAATGCCATCGCTGTAGATAGTCCCTTCCCAAAGGAGGAGCCTATAATAAGTCTTACCTATAGGTACAGTAAATATCTCCTAAACGTGCAACGTTTAATAGGTATTTACTTTAGATGCAGCCAGTGACATCACCGTCGCATGCCAGGATTGCCGTTCCTTCAGAGCTGTGCCGTAAACAGCAATTCCCACACATGCGCGGGAGTGATGTCATCAGTGGCTTAGCCATTCATATCGCCCAAGCCCCCCAACCCGGACGGAAAAGAGGGGGAAGATGGAAGCACCTTCAGCAGTGACAGTGCGTGGCTGGAGGGCTTCGTTTTTAGGTAAGTCTGTCATAATGTGCTAGTATGCAATGCATTTAGTATTCACAATGGTATTAGACAGGGATGCCCCCTCTCATCCCTGTTATTTATGATGATTTAAGAATCTTTGCTGAGAAAGATTAGGCAGAACGATAACGTGCATGGTGTCCACATCGCATCTAGAGAACATAAATTGTCAGCTTATGCAAATGATATACTCTTCTATGTAACACAACCTCATACTACTTTACCGATCTTAGTAGCAGAGACACTGCGTTATGGTGCCTTGTCTAATTTTCGGGTTAATTATGGGAAATCTGAAATTTTACGTATTTCACATCCACCAGTCCTATGCCTACATCTCCTTTATACTAGTAATTATGGGAAGCTTTTATAGTAAGGAGAAGGGAACCTTAAGAAATGGCGGAAGTTAACCCTTACCTTGTTGGGTCGTATAAATGTTCTGAAAAAAACAGTTTTACCGGGAATTCTATACCTCCTTTAGATGATCCCAATATCTTTGCCACAGTTGTTTTTTCAACGCCTACACAAATTATTTTTGGTGTTAATATGCCAGGATGCTCATCCTCAACTTGCCCGTTCTATTTTGCGTAAATGGAAAGATGATGGTGGATTGGGTCTACCAAACATTAATCTCTATTATAAAGCCATGGCCTTAGTTTGCATTTTGAATTGGCATCACAATTTCGCTGATAAGCTATGGGTCCCTCTTGAAAAGACTCTGGCAGGTCGCAATTTGGCGGAGGCACCTTGGGTTCCATCTACGGCCAGGGGTCTTTAATCCTGGACTTCCCCATTCACGTTAGCTACCCTGAAAACATTGGACCGGTTAAATAGGCACGGAGAACTAGCCCCCTCAACCTTTCCTCTGGCACCTTTAGGGGGCTTCTCTTGGTTAGAGCAAGGTGAAGATATTTCATTTTTTCGCATGTAGGATACGGACGGGGATACCAAATGCTTGAAATTTGCTCCAGCGGGACACTTTTAATCATTGGACTGTTTACAATAAACACATGGAGGGTTTCCCATGGGCGCTTGGCATCATCAGCAGATGCAGAACTTTTTTGTAAACTCTGCTCTAAACTACACACAGCTGCTTCCCTTACAGAGTTTGAAAAGGTGTGTGCTCATCATGATGATACCACTCATTTTTATCTAGAATGTATATATTGCTGGGGGCGCATTCACAAACTATCCCATATTGCATAAGGGAATAGGAAGCAGAATTGGGGCTCAGTTTCAATACAACTCAATTACAAAAATCAAACTTTCCCATGCCTCTTCCATTAGTACTAAAATTCAGGAAACCTGCTACAAGTTTCTCTCTAGATCGTACCGTACGCCTAGCTAAAATGTTTCCACAAGTGGATTCCAAATGTTAGTGAGGCTTTACCCAGGAGGGCAACTATCTACAGATCTGGTGGAACTGCTCCAAAACTAAACATTTCTGGCAGGAAATATCTCCCTGGATTCAGAAAACCGCACTCAGACCTCTGGAATTCACCCCGCTCCATTACCTATTTCATGCTTCTCCCTCCCCCTTACAATCCCCAAAAAATTGCGTCACCCGAAAAGTCTCATTCCTATATATTGGAAGCAGAGCAGATGCCCAACCCTCCGAGATTGGCGGATGGAAGCAGAAAGCATTATAAAAGCAGAAAGATGGATCTATCTTAGTAAACAAAAAGAATAAAAATTTCTCGACATTTGTTCTGGTTAGATGTATTACTCACTGGAGATTGCCAAGTTACTTAGCCCTACTTGATACAGGGGATCTACCAGGTATGGTCGTGTATTCACTTTTCAGTGCTGGCTAGGCTGTTTTCACATGACAGGGGCGTCACCCACTATCCCTCCCCTCACCATGTTTCGGGTTCTGAAGGCTGTGGATCCACCAGGACCACAGCAGTGATACCGTTTTGTCCTGCAAGCATTAAAGAGAGAGACAGTTGCACTATCTAGGTTCCCTAGTGTGAACCTGATAGGTTGGTTATATTTTATTTTATATTTTTCTTTTTTCTTTCTTTTTTTCTGTTTGTTTTTGGTTCTCTGGTCTCCTTTCGTTCTGTTAGTGGCCCATGTTTTCGTATTGAGCGGCTGGGCCCTCAACCCTGGCTGTTTTGCTCTCCATGTACGCCACAGTCGGAGGCTCCACTCTGTCCTGGAATTTGTCCTGGTAGGGCCCGATGTACAGGGGGGTTTTCTTTACTCTTGCCTGATGTTTGCAGATAACTTCTGCGTACTATTATTATTATTATAATACAGGATTTATATCCGACAGTTTACGCATCGCTTTACAACTTGGCGCTGCTTACTAGTTAAATGATGGATATTTCATGCCTCCTATTACAGCATTTACCTTTGTATGCTTACACTCATTGTCAGGAATGCTTGTCAGGCTTGCAACTCTTCTAATACTGCCTATAGTCATTGGTATTGCATTTTATATGTTGACTGCAATTCTGGCATGTAACTTTTGTTTGTACTTTTCATATATATTGTACTTTTCTCTGTTGGGCCTTGGTTCATATTGTGTATTGTTCTGAAAAATCATAATAACGGATTATACAAAAAAAAAAAAAAAAAAGATACAAAACATTGCACATATGATAAATGGATGGGAAAAGGGAAAAGGAAAGGAGTCAGCTTTACATACCTTACAGATACTGCATTTTCGCCGTATATCTCCTTAACAGCTTCAATGTCTGCATCTAGCTGAGGGTGTCTGTACAGGTCAGCACAGCACGTGCCCTGTAGTTTAAGAAGGGTCTCATCAGATTTCATAAAAAGTATAGTATTACAAAAGATTTAATACTGAGATCAAAATAAAAGGTCCTCATTATGAGGAAGTTCAGAAATAAGCAATGTGACAATATTCCATGTTTTTTGCATTACCTAGTAAATGGGCACTTTTTCTACTGCCAATAGATGCCAGTGACAGGAAAAGATTGCCAGTAAAAAATATGTATGTGACGCTCGGCATGTGCAGTTCTGTTCCCGGAGCTGACCAAGACCATCCAAGTGCCTGCTACAGTGTGTTCGGCTGACGCTGGCGGATCTGGCAGAGGAGGTTCCTGAGCGTGCCATGTGAAGTCATGGTGCAAGGGAACCGAGTGGAGCCTCGTGTGTGGGTTTGTGGGACAGGAGCAAGGCAAGCCGGGAGGGGGACTGTCAGTGCTGTTTGGACTGGACTGGACTGGACTGAAGGGACCATCTGGCGTGGAGAGAGACTGTCACTGTGATTCAGGAGGGGACATGCTGTGTCGGTGAGGTATCATCATCATCTATGATGCTGCTCACTGATTTCCACGTCACTGTGAGAGTCAGGTTCATGTGGGCGTGTGCCGCCCATTCTAATTTCTTGCCCTGAGTCCTGCCCCTGAGCTACTTACTTCCTATATCAAAAAATAAATAAATAAGAAATATGTTTTTTATCTTAATATCTACCTTCAATCACTAATTGCATTTTGTACGTGTTTGTAGCCTAAATACCTTTGGAAACGCCAGTTAAAAACTTGGCTGCACCAGTAAATTTTAGGTGTTGTGTCAGTAAAGGCTTTGGGGACAGTTACAAGCACTGATCACCGCTGTGTAGATTTCACTAAAGCAGCTGAAAAGGGGAGAGGGAGAGAGAGAAGTGGAGCAACAGCTGTCAGGCTTTATTGAAATCTATACAGGGTGATCGGTGCTTGTAACTCCCCCTCCGCACCAATCACCCTGACTGTCCAGGTATCAGGTGAAGCATTGGAGCATTTGCCCGAGTACAAGTACTCAGGTAAATGCTCGGTATCGGTACCGATACCGATACTAGTATCGGTATCGGGACAACCCTACTTAAACCCCATTGAAAATCTGTGGAATTACTTTATTTCATTTGAACTTGAGCAATTCTGCAAAGAAGAGTGGGCAAATACTGCAAAGTTTAGATGTGCAAAGTTAGTAAAGTTGGTTCAACAAAATACTGACATAAAGGGGGGGGTGGGGGTGATTGATTCTGTTTTTGATTCCTTTTCTGACATGTTGGTGTTATATCTTTCACTTGGATGTTATAAGTTGCAAATACAGCTGGATAAAACAAAAACAGTGTCTGTCTTCATTTCAGGCTGCAAAGTAACAAAATGTGATTATTTTAAAGTGGTTGTAAACCCTTTACAACCACTTTATACTACAGGCAAGCCTATAATTAGGCTTAACTGTAGCTACACTGGATATCTCCTAAACCTGCACGGTTTAGGAGATATCCCTGTATTTGCATGTGCCAACGTCATCGGCACAAGCGCACTTGAGAAGACTGAAGCAACGGTATGTATGTGCCGTTGCTTCAGTTGTATTGTGCAGGCGGATCCCGAATGTGGGAGTGACGTCATCGCGGCTCTGGCCAATCACATCGCCGGAGCCGCAATACCTGGAAGTAACCCCCCCGGGGAGATGTCAGCCGCCGGAGTGGTGAACGAGGATCTCTGTGGGGGCTTCGATCTCAGGTAAGTAATTCATAATGAGCCAGTATGCTATGCATACTAGCTCATTATGCCTTTGTCTTACAGGTTTTTTTTTGGAATTTTTTAAAAAGGGTTTACAACCACTTTAAAGGAGGGTGATTCTTTTCTATACCCACCGTATATCTAATGCCAAAACCTTTTTTTTTTACATTTAGAAAAAGTAGGGAATGTCATCTGTATCCTAGCATGTGCATTTCCCTTGCTGTTCTGGTGGCAACTCAAAATGTTGGTTTCCCTTCAGTCAGTGTCATTAATCATCTGAAAACAGGCTTAATCTTCCCAGTGGTGACACAGACAGTAATAAAAACCTGATGGGGGTTCTAACACCTTGCCACACCATGCATACTGCAAAAATAGCTTTGCCTTTAGGTACGCTTAACCTTCCCCAGGCAAATGTCCTGCAGAAAAATCAAAAGCCTGTTTTTTTAAACAAAGAGGAATTTGTGCTCACTGAGCCCCAATTATACAAAAGTCATACTGATGTTATCTGCATGCAATGTTCTCAGTAGGATACAAAATCATTTAGCGCAACCATAGTAAATTAATAAAAGGCTGTGTAGCGCAACCAAAATCTACCATATGCTAAAAAACTGTATTACAAAAAATGTGAATATTTTAATATACTCAAATTATACGGTGTGCAACAAAATTGCATTCAGATTACAAAATTGTGTAACTTCAAACTGTAAAGTCCAATCAATAAATAGTGCAATCACCACTGTGCCACTGTTATCCAAATAAAAGTGCTCCATGTCTCCACCATCAACTCCAAGTTGGCCGCTCACCTCAAAGCCATGACCCCTGCATTACCAGAAAGGTCAAAGCAAGATGTGTTCCCCCCAGGGATAGGGACAGTGGTAATTGCATTATTTATTGATTGGACTTTACAGTTTGATTTTACACAATTTTGGAATGTGAATGCAATTTTTTTTGTACACTGTATAATTTGAGTATATTCGAATATTCACATTTTTTTTAGTATAGTTTTTTAGTATATGGTAGATTTTGGTTGCACTACACTGCCTTTTATTAATTAATGTTCTCAGTAGTGTACTGTATATATTTGGTTATACTGACTGTAGCCATAAGCTGGGTGCCATGGATCACATGCAAGTTATACTTTATTAGCAGAACAGTGAGTTAAAGAGAGATATACAATATAGTACTGACATCAAAATTAACATACTGATGTGAGAAAAAAATTGTGAACCCTTAGGCCTCATGCATGCTGGGAGTTTGCTCAACTCCTCTGAACGCCTTTTCGCCTGACAAAAAAATTGCGTAAAGCACACGTTTAGACACCTCAAGTGTATGAGCGTTTGTGGATTCCATTGGCCAGAATATTAATGGGTGTGTTTATACAGAGAAAATGGTGATTTCTACCTGAAATTCAATTTTATGCAGTAAAATGAATGCGTTTTACTGAAGGAAAACAAACAATTGGGAATGGTCCCTAAAAGGACTTATAAAAGCCCACAGTCAGGCAGATAATGCAGCAATGTAAAAAACAGAATGGTTGACCTACCAACCTCAGTGCAAAAGGCGCAATGTGCAGCATGCACCAAGCCTAAGAGCTGAATCAGTCAGCTGTTGGGGGGGCGGGGGGTGTGGATCTAATCTTGAGAAAAAAAAAACTAAATATAAAAAAGTGTAAATATATGCAATAAAAAATTATAATTAAAAAAAATAATAATAATCTCACTATTAATAATCCCCAGGTTTCAACAAATATGTTGATGATCTGGATGACATTTTGAGAGTAAATGAGTGCAATCTAATTTGAAACAAATTTAACAATCACAGACTTGAGCAAATGTCAGCAATGTGGTTATTTTTGCCTGCACAAACCCAGCTTTCTATTATGTTAAAGTGAGAGTAAATTTTATTCAAGTATGTATTTTTTAGGCCTTGTTCACACAGGCTTACGTAAGCATACACTTGTGTGAGGGCTGTGTCTTGTCTGCATAGGTGTTCCATGCATGCAGGTGCAGGCAATCCCATTCATATCAATGGGAATGCAGTGGCTACACAGACACAGCAGCCACAGCTGCACAAACCAGAAAACATGTAAGGGCAAACCTTATCTTTCAGCTGTATGTTTTTTCTATTGGCCTTGTAACCGAGCTGTATGGCAGTGCATTGACATACCTCCCAACATTTTGGGATGGGAATGAGGGACACCTACTAGCAAACGTATGTAGGCATAGGACACGCCCCTGCCACGCCCCCTCAAAGGAGAATTAACCCAAATAAAGGTTAATTAAATCCACAAGTCCTTTTTTTTACCACTGCCATTTCTTTATATTGGCTTTTAAAATTTACAAATGCAGCAATTTAGAAATTGGATGAAAGGTTTAGCACTGGGAAACACAATTTGAAAGATAAAAAGTGCATTTTATATACAACTATATATATCAGACCAAAATGAGGGACAAATGAGGAGGAAAGAAGGACATAGGGACATTGCTTAAAATCAGGGACAGTCCCTCAAAATCAGGGACATTTGGGAGTTATGCATTGATTTCTGCCTGGAGCTTCCATAATAATATGAAGCTTGTTGTGATGAAAGTGGCCAGCATGTAGTTGTCTGCAATGTTATTATGAAAACAGTATGTTAACCAAAATTATACCTGTACTCCATATAGGAACTCCCCACATTCATTTTCCCCATCAGAGTCTTCCTCTGCCCAGTTGTGTCCCTTGATGTCCTATAAGACACATACAATTAGTAGTAAACAGGAATGATATCATTCATCTAATTAAACCTTGTGCTTGAATTTTTGAAATCGCATTCTACACACAGTAAACACGGACTAACCAGTCACGGATCAGTTTTCAATATTTAAAGGGTAACTCCACTTCTGTTGAGAAAAAAAACTTTCCCCTCTATGTACATTGCAGGGATTTCAACAAACTTTGTTGTATATTCTACTTTATGTGATTTTGAAGAAATAGCTGTTTGTTTGTCCAAACTGTGCAAAGTGAATGACTTTTTAATAATTAATCAGCTGTTGCAGTTGCATGGTTCTAATAAGAAAAGTTGCAGGGTCTGCATCCCTTTAAAAGTGTTTTTTCTTTGGGAGTAATTCACCAAAAACACAATTTTGCTGCAAAGGATACCCAAAATGTGACTTGTATCTTAGTGCAAACTTCTGGGAAAATCAGTGAGCCAATCACACAAGCAGAAAATTACATTTCTGGGGGACGTTCAGTATACCATCTGTGTACAGAACGCCTCCAGTTTGCCAAACTGCATTGCACTTTACAGAAAATTACAGATTGAAAAGGAAAGGTCGTTTTTAATAATATTCAATTACAATATGACTTGTGTAGCAACTGTTACCCTTTAAAAACAGTACCCTACTGTAATATGATTGGAGACTGGTTGTCTCATTATTAAATAAGCCTGCTATGCACGTGATAACAATGTTCTAGATTCCAGTACAGAGAAAAGCAGTTCCCTTCCCCATGACCCATGATCTTTACATGGTTTTTGTAAATTGTACAATTCCCCCATGAATTTCTTCTAGTAGAAACAAACAATTTAGAATTCTGCTATTGCTTTATCTTCACAGGTACAATTTAAAGTGGAGTTCCACCCAAAAGTGGAACTTCCACTCATCAGATTCCTCCCCCCCTCCGGTGACACAGCTGGTACCTTTCAGGGGGGAGGGGAGTACAGATACCTGTATATTACAGGTATCTGTACTCACTTCCGGCATAGATAGCCGCAGAATCTGCGGTTATTTACGCCACTTCCTGCTCCCTCCCCGCTGCCCGCTGGGAAACACACGGGTCCCAGAGGCAGCAGGGACCATCCGTATTGCGCTGCGCGACTCGCGCATGCGCAGTAGGGAACCGGGAAGTTAAGCCGCACGGCTTCACTTCCTGATTCCCTTACCGAAGATGGAGGCGGCAGCACCCGAGGACGGAGAGACGGTTCGGCCTCGGGTGCCGACATCGCGGGCACCCTGGACAGGTAAGTGTCCATGTTTTAAAAGTCAGCAGCTGCAGTATTTGTAGCTGCTGACTTTTAAAAAAAAAAAATTTCGGCGACGTTCCGCTTTAAGTGTTATGTCCTGACAATTTTTTTTCTTAGTTTTGGATAAAAGAGTTAAAACCCCTGTATCTTTTTACCTGCTATCTGATGCTCTACTAGTGAGATGTGTCCTCACTCCCAGTCATGCTACAACATTTTACCACACATAAAGTGAGGGGAATTCTCTAATAGTGATGAGCTTGGATTTGGGGTTGGGTTTGGTCCAAACACAAGTTAATCCAAACCCGGCAGTTAGCAAAGCTGGGCCATATTAGGTCACTGATGTCACAAGCATTCCCACTCCTTTGGATATATGCAGCTGCCCGCACCTCATTGGACTAACATTGACAGCTCTAAATTGACACTGGAGTCAAGCTTATTCCAATTCTTTAACAGCAACACTGACAGAGATAAAAATGCTTTTCATTAAGCAGACCTTCACTCCCTTTTTCTGCTTTGAAGTATATTGCACACAGCTCACACACACAGTTCCACCCCTTTCTCAACTTTTTGGATATTACTTTTTTTGTGACGCATGGCCCATGCTTCTGTCTTTCTTGTCTAGGTGAGAATGACATCCCCCAGCTACTCAAAGCCTCCTGGAATACAGACATCACACATCCAAGGAGAATTCAGGACAATCTAGAACACACTGTGCATGTGCTACAGTGCATCATCAGAATGGTGGTTGCAAAAACCTGGAAGAGACTAGCTAGCTCCCAATGACATCAAAAGATGGCAGTGTGGCACCTGGCGTTTGGCAGTGCGCAGCAGATTAGAGCAGAACAATGCTTGATTTGCTAGACATGCAAGTATGTGTTTTAAATATAACCCAGGAACTTTTACAGTACCTACAGTTGTTTTTTTCCCCCCACTATTTCTATTATTTTTCTTGCCTTCTCACACTTTATTGCTTCTTACCTAGTCCCCATTTATTTTGATTTATTCTTCCCTTTTCCACATTTTCATTCAATTGGTTTACATGTTTTGGTTCTTACCTGTTGCTGGTCCTCTACTAAGCTTCATACTCTTATTCCACACTTTTATAGACCTTCTTAGTTTTCGCCACTCAGTCGGATTGGTTATAAACAGACCCAATTTAGTCATACCCACTTTTATAGTAATTTCATACAGTTTTGTCATCCTTTTTAGCATTCTTTTCCCATTCATCTTTCCCTTTTTACGCTTTGTACTACCATCTTTATTACGTAGGATCAACAGTGTCACATAATGGTAATCATTTTGGTAGAGCTGCATGATTCTGGATAAAATGACAATCATGATTTTTTTTAGAATAAAGATCCCAATTCTCCCACGATTCTCGGCGTAACACCATCTTTCACATTATACAAAAAATTGGGCAAACTTTACTGTTTTTTTTTTTTATTCATCGAAGTGTATTTTTTCCCCAAAAATTGCGCTTGAAAGACCGCTGCACAAATACAGTGTTACATAAAATATTGCAATTGCCATTTTATTCTCTAGGGTCTCTGTTAAAAAAATATATATAATGTTTGGGGTTTCTAAGTAATTTTCTAGGAAAAATACTGATTTTAACTTGTAAGCAACAAGTGTCAAATAGGGGATAGATTTATGGCATTTTTATTATTATTATTATTATTTTTTACTAGTAATGGCAGTGATCAGCGATTTTTAGTGGGACTGCGACATTGCGGCGAACAGATCAAGCACTTTTGACACTTTTTTGGGACCATTGACATTCATACAGCGATCAGTGTTATATAGATGCACTAATTACTGTATAAATGTCACTGGCAGGGAAGGAGTAACACTAGGGGTGAACAAGGGGTTAAATGTGTTCCCTGGAAGGTGTTTCTAACTGTGGGGGGGGGAGACTGACTGGGAGTACAGAGAGATCGCTGTTCCTGATCACTAGGAACAAACGATCACTCTGAACTCCCCTGTCAAAACAGGGATCTGTTTATATTGGCAGATCCCCATTCTGGCTCTCTGTGGAGCGATCGCAGGTGGCCGGCGGGCATCGTGGCCGCTGGCCACGAGCGTCGGCTCCCCATGCCGCAGGCACGCTGTAGCTGTTAAAAGGTCCGCTGTACAGCTACTGCGATTTGCGGGAACGAGCCGACCTGCCCGCCGTATAATGATGGCAAGTGGTTAAACTGACCTAATTTGCAGACCGAAGTTCATCCCTTTGAACTCTAAAAAAGAACACAACAATACAATGTTTCTTTATATCTCTCTTTCAGCACATGTTGATAAACATTGCCGGCTTCAATTTTTTGTTGACAGCTGTGAGCAGGGAACGGCTCTGCACTTGTTACATGAATCATGAAAATGCTGGATTAAGATCGTGAGGAGGGGATTGAATCGAGATCGCTTTTTTTTTAACGATTAATCGTGCAGCTCCACTATTTGGACATATTATGCATCTATACAGCCTAGGTGTTATCTTAGGAGTGCTATTTTTATGATATCAAATGTGATGCACCACTTATGATTCTCACATGATCTGTTTGGTGCACAAATTAAGTTTTCATGCTATACACTTCAATAGATCCAGGTCTAATCTCAGTCTGGAAAAATACTTTCCTTATCTGAGAAATATTATTTCTTCTATGGAATTTAGATTTTTGTTATGTTTTTAGATGCCTGTGAAAAATGTATGTATTTCAAAAATATATTTTCACAATAAAAACAATTTGATGAATAAAGTTGTCTTAACATACCGAATTATAGCCTTACCTGCTTATATTTGTTTGGCACAACAGTAAAGAGATAGTAAAGAGGCCATAGAGTGTAAGCAGGCCATAGATGATTCATTTTTTTTCATTCAGCTAAGGGGCTGAACTAGAAAGAAAAAGAATGGATTCATCCATCCACACAAATGAGGTGAATAGAGGAATTCCCCCACTAGGAAATTGTATTCTGGCAGTTGGGACTCTCCACTGTCAGAACACAGATCAATGGCTGCAGCCAATTAGCTGCAGACACTGATCCACAAAAGTTTTCCAATATTCCTGCTCGACAGAAGTCAAACAGGGATAGCCACACATGGAACAACATTCAGCTGGCCCCTGAACCAGCTGAATTTGATCCATCAATGGCCAGTTTCAGATATAAATGTCTATAGAGATCCAGATGATGGACACACAAGAAGAAGAAAAATCATAATTTAAAAATGTCAGGCTTAATGTTGCTCCCCTAAAGCCGGCCATAGATGGTTCAAATCTCGGCCAGTTCAGCAGGAACCACTGAGATTCCAACCATGTATGGGCAGGCTGATTGTACCCAAATCGATCCATCGATTGACTTGGGTACAACCATCTTGTCAGATTTTTAGGATGTGGCTAGCAATAATCACTGTGTTCTCCTGGCAGGGACAGCTCCTCACCCTCCCCCCCTCCCCGCCAGGAGAACACAATACCTCCGTGGGAGAGATTCCCTCATCAATACTGACTGTGGTTGCAGGAAACAAAATCGTAGCATCTATGGCCTGCCTTAAGTCTCATACACACTACTAGTAGGCTGAACAAAAAAAACTGATAGCTCAAGTCGGAGTCACTGTACCAACTATGGGATGTTAGTACAGCAATTTTCCCCTGCTGTTCTACTGTGTTCTAACAGGGGGATGTCGGCCGGTTTCTATTGAACCTGACATTCAGCCCGTGTGTACTAGGCCTTACTCTCTTGCTCTGTTTTTTTTTTTTTTTTTTTTTTTTTATAGGAAGTGGTATTCAACACCACTGTGTCATAAAATATGTATCTATTTCCTGCTTGAGGATGCTGGTTGTGCAGCTCCAGTAAATGTAGTTGTTGGGTTTATAGAATATGCTCCCCTATGATAGTTTACAAGCTCAAGGGTAGTCAACAAAGAATTCCATGTTCATTTAAAGCAGAAGACCACAGGTTGAGCGTAATTATGCAATTCACACAATGGTACATTGAGCACCTTTTTTTGTCAAAAATCCATTCCAAATCCAAAGTCATAATACATCCAAAGCACACACATAGGTTGGACTAGATGGACTTGTGTCTTTTTTCAACCTCGCCTACTATGTAACTATGTAACTATGCATGCCACACTATAACACAAAACTACAGTTAGGCCCCTTTCACACAGGCTGTCCGATCAGGTCCGCCTGTCAGCTTTGCAGGCGGACCTGATCAGTCCCTCCATTCAACCCTATGGAGCGGCAGATGTCAGCAGTGACATGTCTGCAGACACCCGTCACTATCCAGTCCAATCCTGTCCACCAAATCCAGACGGATGGTGGTCCTATTTCCTATCAGATCCGTTTTCACCCAATTTTCCCATATGGGAGAGCGGGATTGGGTCTGTCTCTGCTCGGCACAGTGAGCGGAGACGGACCTGTCATCCGCCTGCTCAGCGTGGAATCAGCGGTGTGATCCCTGCTGAGCAAGCGGAGTCCACCAAGCGGGGGCACCCATGTGAGGCACCCAAGGGGCCTTACTATATACGAGGGGTCTTCAAATAGTTTCAGCACTTTTTTATATTTACTAGAGTTAAAAAAAAGTGCAGAATCTTTTTGAAGGACCCTCGTAGTTACTGTTTGATTTGTCTGTGTGTCTTATGGACACACAGAGGTGGTTCAGGAGCGAGCAAGCAAGAGTGCCCCAAAGCAAGCGGCTTGCTATGGGGGCACTCGGCAAGGGGGAGAGGCCAGGAGTGCCAGGGGGGAGCCGTGAAGAAGAGAATCGGGGCTGTTCTGTGCAAAACCACTGCACAGAGCGGGTAAGTATAACATGTTTCTTGTTTTTTTTTTCTTTAAATAAACCTTTAATATCACTTTACCCTTAGCTGCAGCAAAGTTAATGAAAAAAAAAACAAGCAGATGAGATAGTATATGGTCAACGCTAGAATCGCTGCTTAGGTCTCAGGCATCTCCCCGCACTGTTTCAGCAGCTGTGGGCCTGAAGGGACAGTGTATCACATATGATAACATTGCCCGAAGGTGCAGCGTTTTTGGATACGCATTTATAATTTTATCAACTCCCTTACCTTGGTGAACCTAAAAAAATCCTCACAACATGCGCTGCTTAACAGCCCAGAGGAGAAGGCCCCGAAACATCTGAGATGATTAATTGCCTTCATTTTTGTGGAAGCTAAAATTTCCAGAGCTAGATCTTGGACCTAATTGTCTTCAGTCTTCCTTGACTGAGGAAGTCCTGTCAAATGAACGTAACGTACGTATAGGACAAGGACCCCGTACATGACGCCATCTCCCGGCCATCTCTGCATCAAGCTGTCCTGTCAGTGTTTATGAGAGTCAAGCGATTTATGGTCAGCACTGCCTATAGTGCCATTTCTTGTAAGTGCAATATTTTTCCTATTATTAAATGAGTGTTTTAAACGGAGAGCACTAGGGTTATGTGCTTTTTTCCCCTGGATATATGCGGTTGGGATTTGAGATCCTTCCATCCATCCATTCAGTGAGGAATTGGAGACGCTAGCTGTTTGCTTCATTCCCAGAGAGAGAAAACTGCTTAGTGAGACCTTCTGGTAATGCAGGGGTCATGTCAGTGAGGTGAGAGGCTAATCTATACGGGTGGTTGTGTCACTTTGGTGATTTTCGTGGATTGAAGTTGGATAAGATTAATCGATTTTACAGAATATTTTTTCACACTTGCTGGATTATATATGAATTTGGAAAGAACTTTTAACCATATTTTTGCATATATATTTTTTTGTGTGCACATTTTTATTTTGCACTGATGATTTAATGCATTTATAAGGAGTTGCGCTACACTATTTTTTGTTATAGTTTACATAATAAGTCTAAATCACTTATGGGTGTTGGCTAGCAATTCACTGTGAATAGAGTTGGTGTGTTGGATTGATCGTGCTGATTGATCACTCACTTTTTAACTTTACAGCATTGTTGTTCAGCAACTGCTGTCAAGCTGTTCCTTCATGAGGAGAGTTTAATACCGGTTCCAAAGGTGTGCGCAGCCTATTGCATTAGGGTGTGCACCCCAAAGCTCAAACACACACGTGTGTGTGTATATATACACACACAAACACACACACTCTTGTAAGTAAATGTAAGCAAACATTTTAAAACGTAATAAAACTTCTTTCAATGAACACTTATTGTGCATGCTCAGTTAGCAGATATTTTTGCTGCTGGCGGTGGCAATGAGAAAAAACAACTGTGGGCGCAGCGGTGCTGATAGGGAGGGGGAAAAAACAGCCCTCGGCACAGTCGCCTCTCCTCCGGGTCCCCCACTGCCCAGCACACCTGGTGTGCATGCCTACGACTGGTTCCAATATAGATTTGTGAAGTCATTGCTTTCTCTAAGTCCAGGCAAGTTTTTTCCTGCATTGAGCACTGATGAAGGTGGAGTGGTGTTGACCCCAAAACGCGTTGGCTGTTTTATGACTTTTTTTCAAATCAAAATTAACAATAATTTAGACTCTAACCTGATTTTAGTCTGATGCCTCTTTCTGTATTTCTTTGATTTCAGCTACTGTTGGGTGCCCATCGAGGTAAGCCTTGCTGTGTGGGAGCTGGCTTCCCAGAGCTATTGAGCTTGTTTGAAGTTTTCCTTCATCTTACTACACTCTCAGGTCTAAAAGTTCCCACTGCCTCTTTCCATATGTTGTTCTAACGGACAGCTCCAAGTCACTGTTAATGAACAGGAACCAATGGAAATGACCCCTGATCATTTGAGCTTTGACAGTCAATCACAGGGGCCTAAGGATCATCCAGAACCCCTAAAGGACTGAAGGGAGCGTGCCAGTAAGCTGTTAAACTGTATATTCAGCTATTTGTTTTTAAAGGTACAAGCTCTAGGTCTGTTATCCTTATCATTGTCTTAATGCTTACTGACCTGATCTGACTTGTAATAAATATGCAGCTCAAGCATAGGCGTGCGCACGGGGTGTGCCTGGGCACACCCTAATCACCCTGTGCTGTCTCCAGAGATTTGCCCCAAAATGCTGTATCCAAGAGAGCGTGTGGCCCGCGCTGCCTGTGAAACAGTTTCACAGGCAGCAGAATTTCCAGAGCTGTTCAGTGTATGAAACTGTCAGATAATGACACTGCATGCAGGGAGAGACATCAGCTGTCAAACATCAGTGGTGATGTCAGCAGCTCAAACATTGGCTGGTGTTTATAGCGCTTGGTCCTGCCACCCCCGACATCGCGGCTGAGTTGTAAATCATCACAACTCAGTTGCGATGTTGGGGGTGGGCGGGACCAAGCGCCAACACCAGCCCAATGATTGGGCTGCTTCAGAGATGGGGCGGAGCCAGAGAAATGTAGCGGCCCGCCCAGACCCATCCTATTGGCTGGTGTTTGGTAACTGTTCAGTCCCGCCCACCACCGACATCACCGCTGACTTTTAACAGCTGGTCTCTCTCCCTGCATGCAATGTCATTATCTGACAGTTTCATACACTGAACAGCTCTATCAATTCTCACGATCTCCTGAATGTGAAACTCCCCCTCTCCCCTATCTGTGCTACCCAATGCTGCCTATCAGTGTCAACCAATGCTGCCAATCAGTGTCAACCAATGCTGCCAATCAGTGCCAACCAATGCTGCCTATCAGTGCCAACCAGTACTGCCTATCCATACCAATCAGTAACAACCAGTGCTGCCTATAAGTGCAAACAAGTGCTGCTTATCAGTGCCAACCAATGCTGCCTATCAGTGCCAGTGCTGCTTATCAGTGCCAACCAATGCTGCCTATCAGTGCCAGTGCTGCTTATCAGTGCCAACTAATGCTGCCTATCAGTGTCAGTCAATGCTGCCTATCACTGCCAATCAATGCTGCCTATCAGTGCCAACCAATGCTGCCTATCAGTGCCAACCAATGCTGTCAATCAGTGCCAACCAATGCTCCCTATCAGTGCTGCATATCAGTGCCCATCAGTGCTGCCTATCAGTGCCAATCAGTACCCATAAGTGCTGCCCATCATTGCTGCCAATCAGTGCCCATCAGTGCTGCATATCAGTGCCCATCAGTGCTGCCTATCAGTGCCAATCTGTGCTAACAAATTGGTGCCCATCAGTGCTGCCTATCAGTGCCACTTATCGGTGCCAATCAGTGCTGCCAGTCAGTGCCCATCAGTGCTGCCAGTCAGTGCCCATCAGTACTGCCTATCAGTGCCCATCAGTGCAGCCTATCAGTGCCCATTAGTGTCCATCAGTGCTTCCAATCAATGCTGCCTATCAGTGCCAATCAGTGTCCATCAGTGCTGCGAATCAGAGCCTATCAGTGCCCATAAATGCTACCAATCAGAGCCCATCAGTGATGCAAATCAGTGCCCATCAGTGCCGCCTATCAGTGCCAGTGCTGACAATCAGTGCCCATTAGTGCAGCCTATCAGTGCCAATCAGTGCTGTGTATCAGTGCCACCTGTCAGTGCACATCAGTGCTACCAATTTGTGCCCATCAATGCTGCCAATCAGTGCTGCCAATCAGTGCTGCCAATCAGTGCAGCCTATTAGTGCCCATCAGTGCTGCCTTAGCAGGGATGGTGGAAACCCTTCTACAGATAATTGCAATACAAATTACCTTCAAGTGCAGCAACTTTTTAGATGGGAGGTTCACACCATTATAGCACTTTGGAATTTTTATTTTTTAGAGTGTTACACTTAATTGTATATGTTTTAGTTACAGTTATAATGTGAATTATTGCACTTGAAGATAATTTCCCACCACCCCTGCTAAGTTCATGTCTTTATGCTCTGTGCACTGGTGCGCAGTCAAGTTGGCACAGGAAGGGGCCATCCCCAAACTGTTCCCACAAAGTTGGGAGCATGAAATTGTCCAAAATGTCTTGGTATGCTGATGCCTTAAGAGTTCCCTTCACTGGAACTAAGGGGCCAAGTTCAACCCCTGAAAAACAATCCCACACCATAATCCCCCCTCCACCAAATGATTTGCACCAGTGCACATAGCAAGGTCCATAAAGAAATGGATGAGCGAGTTTGGGGTGGAGGAACTTGACTGATCTGCACAGAGTCCTGACCTCAACCCAATAGAACACCTTTGGGATGAATTTGAGTGGAGACTGCGAGCCAGGTCTTCTTGTCCAACATCAGCGCCTGACCTCACAAATGCCCTTCTGGAAGAATGGTCAAACATTCCCATAGACACACTCCTAAACCTTGTGGACAGCCTTCCCAAAAGAGTTGAAGCTGTTATAACTGCAAAGGGTGGGCCAACTCAATACTGAACCCTATGGACTAAGACGGCATTATAGTTCATGTGCGTGTAAAGGCAGGTGTCACAATACTTTTGAATATATATATACACACATACATACATATACACACGTATGTGTGCTTGAGCTTTAGGGTGCACACCCTAATGCAATAGGCTGCACACGCCTATGAGCTCAAGTGTTCTAACATGTCACTGGATGCTTGTGTGTTCTGTGTCAATGACTGACTATTGCCCCGTACACACGGTCGGATTTTCCGACGGAAAATGTGTGATAGGACCTTGTTGTCGGAAATTCCGACCGTGTGTAGGCTCCATCACACATTTTCCATCGGATTTTCCGACACACAAAGTTTGAGAGCAGGATATAAAATTTTCCGACAACAAAATCCGTTGTCGGAAATTCAGATCGTGTGTACACAAATCCGACGGACAAAGTGCCACGCATGCTCAGAATAAATAAAGAGATGAAAGCTATTGGCCACTGCCCCGTTTATAGTCCCGACGTACGTGTTTTACGTCACCGCGTTCAGAACGATCGGATTTTCCGACAACTTTGTGTGACCGTGTGTATGCAAGACAAGTTTGAGCCAACATCCGTCGGAAAAAATCCTAGGATTTTGTTGTCGGAATGTCCGAACAAAGTCCGACCGTGTGTACGGGGCATAAGCTGTTATAAAGGAGTATGCCAACAGGTAGGGAGGTTGGCAAAGCAACTCACAGTTTCACAGTTCACTGAACCTCATTGAAGCCAATGGGAATATTTAAAATGAATTATGGAAATTTTCAAGGCAAGCGATTTTTAAACAAATAGCATGGGAGACCCCCCAAACCACAAATCACTCCCTTAAGGGTGTGTTATGTATTTTGAGGGACATTTGGGGTGGTCCCTATGGCGTTTAAAAAAGAAAAACTGTCAGGAAAATGAAATTTACGGGTTCTAAGCCACCTAGCAACCAGGAGCCCTGAGCAGGAAGCTGCCCCATTCAGCAGCATTAGAAATACCGTTGCTAAATGTATGACTTCCCACTTCAGCCAGAGCCTCAGTGGGCAGGCAAACATCCCTTTTATTTCATCTGTTCCTTGAACAGGCAAAAAGTTCAGACCGGATCCTACTTTGGTCTAAACCAGAACAAAACCACAACCTCATCTCTGCCAACAGATTCCCTTAAGGTACTTGTAAGATTGCAGTGAGGAGTTTACAAAAATCTGACCATAGCAAAATCAGTCTTCCACTTTAAAAATATAGACATTTGTGTGTAGTGGCCGCCGTTTCATTATTTGCACTGCAGGCAACACCAGCAATTAAAGGGGCTGTAAAGGCACAGGTTTTTTTTTTTACCTTTATGCATTCTATGCATGAAGGTAAAAAAAACCTTCTGTGTGCAGAAGTCACTGACAGATGTCAGTCAGGTCTGTTAAGTCAGGCCTGTTAAGGACTGCAGTACCAAAAGACAAGCCAACCCCTGACCAATCCTGAGAGTTTTATGAATCAGATGACAATCATCTTTTTTTTTTTCAAAAACTCAAAACGCAAATTTTCTATCATTAAAAATGACATACTGATGTTACCAAATCTTGATAACCCAGGACCCCATGCCTACTAAATGCTGCTTACACTACAGAATATGAATGTGCACTTTAAATTAGTTTCACCTCAAGCAGCTATTGCTGCCTTTGATATCTCCTCCATCTCACCAAGTTCACATAAAACTTCATTTCAAATACTTTCTAAACAAACCATAAAATATCAAACATACAGTATCTCACAAAAGTGAGTAAATATTTTTGTAAATATTTTATTATGTTTTTTCATGTGACAACACTGAAGAAATTACACTTTTCTACAATGTAAAGTAGTGAGTGTACAGCTTGTATAACTGTAAATTTGCTGTCCCCTCAAAATAACTCAACACACAGCCATTAATGTCCAAACTGCTGGTAACAAAAGTGAGTACATCCCTAAGTGAAAATGTCCAAATTGGGCCCAAAGTGTCAATATTTTGTGTGGCCACTATTACTTTCTAGCACTGCCTTAACCCGCTTGGGCATTCACCAGAGCTTCACAGGTTGCCACTGGAGTCCTCCTCCACTCCTCCATGACGACATCACGGCGCTGGTGGATGCTAGAGACCTTGCGCTCCCACTACCATGCTTGACTGTAGGCAAGACACACTTGTCTTTGTACTCCTCACCTGGTTGCTGCCACACACGCTTGACACCATCTGAACCAAATAAGTTTATCTTTGTCTCATCAGACCACAGTACATGGTTCCAGTAATCCATGTCCTTAGTCTGCTTGTCTTCAGCAAACTGTTTGTGGGCTTTCTTGTGCATCATCTTTAGAAGAAGCTTCCTTCTGGGATGACAGCCATGCAGACCAATTTGATGCAGCGTGCGGCGTATGGTCTGAGCACTGACAGGCTGACCCTGCACCCCTTCAACCTCTGCAGCAATGCTGGCAGCATTCATGCGTCTATTTCCCAAAAACAACCTCTGGATATGACGCTGAGCATGTGCACTCAACGTCTTTGGTCGACCATGGCGAGGCCTGTTCTGAGTGGAACCTGTCCTGTTAAACCACTGTATGGTCTTGGCCACTGTGCTGCTGCTCAGTTTCAGGGTTTTGGCAATCTTCTTATAACCTAGGCCATCTTTATGTAGAGCAACAATTCATTTTTTCAGAATCTCAGAGAGTTCTTTGCCATGAGGTGCCATGTTGAACCTCCAGTGACCAGTATGTCACAAAATTTAACACACATGCTCCCCATTCACACCTTAGACCTTGTAACCCCAACGAGTCACATGACACGGGGAGGGAAGATGGCTAATTGGGCCCAATTTGGACATTTACACTTAGGGGAGGTATTCACTTTTGTTGCCAGCAGTTTAGACATTAATGGCTGTGTGTTGAGTTATTTTGAGGGGACAGCAAATTTACACTGTTATACAAGCTGTACACTCACTACTTTACATTGTAGCAAGTGTCACGTGAAAAGATATAATAAAATATTTACAAAAATGTTAGAGGTGTACTCACTTTGTGATATACTGTACATAGATTGGTAAAACAAGCCTAAAGTATATCTAAACCTAAAACCAAAAATTTAATACATAGCTGCTCACTAATCCTTAGATGTGGTGGCTGCATTCATTTTTCTTTTTTCAGGCTAAGTACATTTTCTACAAGCACATAAAAATACTTTCGGATCCTGATATAAATCCAGTGTCCTTTCACTTTCTCTGCACTGAACTGAAATCTCAAACAATGTTATCAGCTTTTCCAGCTAAACTACAGAACCACTCTCCTCTATGTATGATGGATGAAGAGACAGGGAGGTGTTTGTCTCTGATTGGTTGAGGTAACCGCCCTATCTATTCACCTCATCCAGTCAGAGAACACGTATTTACTGAGAGAATGCAAAGTGTTCCCTAAAGGGCAGGGTCGTCTTAATAGCATCATGGGCCCCTGGGCAAAGTAATGCTCTGGGGCCCCTACAATGGAGACAGCGCAGGTAAATAGACATCAAGTAGGTAGGAGGCAGACAAGTGGAGCTTCCCCTTTTGGGTGGAGTTCCGCTTGACTACATGAACAATCATTCTGTACAGCAAAGAGACAGTGGGAAAATACTACATACATAAAGTAACAAAGCTGTCCTGTGCATATAATATATCTGCTAGATTGATGCTCAGAACAGTTGTAACAAGTATAGACACGACCGCCAAAAAAAATCATGAGGCACCATCCAGCCTGACAGGGCCTCAGATGCCCCCAACATTGTAACCCCTCTACATCTTATGTACATCCAGCACTCACTCCTAACTCCACCCAACCCCCCCCCCCCCCCAACACACACACACACACACCAGGTTTCCCCCTACCATTGTTATCTTGTTACCACCTCCACACCCCTGGATTCTCAACCCCAAATAAATAACTCCCCAGCACTCTGACCTATCTACATCCCAGATATCCCCCCAGCACTCTGACCCCTCTACATCCCAGATATACCAACAGCACTCTGACCCCTCTACACCCCAGATATCCCCCTCAGCACTCTAACCCCTCTACAACCTAGATATCCCCCAGCACTCCGACCCCTCTACACCACAGATATCCCCCCAGTACTCTGAGCCCTCTACATCCTAGATATCCCCCAGCACTCTGACCCCTCTACACCCCAGATATCCCCCTAGCACTCTGACACCTCTACATCCTAGATATCCCCCCAGCACGTTGATCCCTCTACACCCCAGATGTCCCCCCAGCACTCTGACCCCTCTACACCACAGATACCCCCCCCCAGCACGCTATCCCCCCAGCACTCTGACCCCTCTACATCACAGATATCCCCCCAGCACTCTGATCCCTCTACTTCCCAGATATCCTCCCAGCACTCTGACCCCTCTACACCCTAGATATCCCCCCAGCACTCTGACCCCTCTACACCCCAGATATCCCCCTAGCACTCTGACCCCTCTACAACCCAGATACCCCCCCAGCATTCTGACCCCTCTACACCCCAGATATCCCCCAAGAACTCTGACCCCTCTATACCCTAGATAACCCCCCAGCACTCTGACCCCTCTACACCCTAGATATCCCCCCAGCACTCTGACTCCTCTACACCCAGCACTCTGACCCCTCTACACCCTAGATATCCCCCCAGCACTCTGACTCTACACCCCAGCACTCTGACCCCTCTACACACCAAATATCCCCCAAGAACTCTGACCCCTCTACACCCTAGATATCCCTCCAGCACTCTGACCCCTCTCCACCCCAGATATCTCCCCAGCACTCTGACCCCTCTACACCCTAGATATCCCCCCAGCACTCTGACCCCTTTACACCCCAGATATCCCCCCAGCACTCTGACCCCTCTACACCCTAGATACCCCCCCAGCACTCTGACCCCTCTACACCCCAGATATCCCCCCAGCACTCTGACCCCTCTACACCCTAGATATCCCCACAGCACTCTGAACCCTCTACACTCCAGATATGCCCCCAGCACTCTGACCCCTCTACACCCCAGATATCCCCCCAGCACTCTGACCCCTCTACACCCTAGATATCCCCCCAGCACTCTGACCCCTCCACACCCTAGATATCCCCCCAGCACTCTGACCCCTCTACACCCCAGATATCCCCCCAGCACTCTGACCCCTCTACACCCCAGATATCCCCCCAGCACTCTGACCCCTCTACACCACAGATATCCCCCCAGCACCCTGATCCCTCTACATCCCAGATATCCCCTCAGCACTCTGACCACTCTACACCCCAGATCTCCCCCAAGCACTCTGACCCCTCTACACCCTAGATACCCCCCAGCACTCTGACCCCTCTACAACCTAGATACCCTCCAGCACTCTTATTCCTCTCTGCACCCCAGATATCCCCCAGCACTCTGACCCCTCTATACCCTAGATATCCCCCCCAGCATTCTGATCCCTCTACACCCCAGATATCCCCCCCAGCACTCTGACCCCTCTACACCACAGATATCCCCCCCAGCACTCTGACCCCTCTACACCACAGATATCCCCCCAGCACTCTGACCCCTCTACACCCCAGATATCCCCTCGAGAACTCTGACCCCTCTACATCCTAGATATCCCCCAGCACTCTGACCGCTCTACACCCTAGATATCCCCAGCACTCTGACCCCTCTACACCCCAGATATCCCCCAAGCACTATGACCCCTCTACACCCTAGATATAACCCCAGCACTCTGACCCCTCTACACCCCAGATATACCCCCAGCACTCTGACCCCTCTACACCCTAGATACCCCCCAGCACTCTGACCCCTCTACAACCTAGATACCCTCCAGCACTCTGATCCCTCTCTGCACCCCAGATATCCCCCCAGCACTCTGACCCCTCTACATCCCAGATATCCCCCCAGCACTCTGATGCCTCTCTGCACCCTAGATATTTCCCCAGCACTCTGATCCCTCTACACCCCAGATCTCCCCCAAGCACTCTGACCCCTCTACACCCTAGATACCCCCCAGCACTCTGACCCCTCTACAACCTAGATACCCTCCAGCACTCTTATTCCTCTCTGCACCCCAGATATCCCCCAGCACTCTGACCCCTCTATACCCTAGATATCCCCCCAGCATTCTGATCCCTCTACACCCCAGATATCCCCCCCAGCACTCTGACCCCTCTACACCACAGATATCCCCCCCAGCACTCTGACCCCTCTACACCACAGATATCCCCCCAGCACTCTGACCCCTCTACACCCCAGATATCCCCTCGAGAACTCTGACCCCTCTACATCCTAGATATCCCCCAGCACTCTGACCCCTCTACACCCTAGATATCCCCAGCACTCTGACCCCTCTACACCCCAGATATCCCCCAAGCACTATGACCCCTCTACACCCTAGATATAACCCCAGCACTCTGACCCCTCTACACCCCAGATATACCCCCAGCACTCTGACCCCTCTACACCCTAGATACCCCCCAGCACTCTGACCCCTCTACAACCTAGATACCCTCCAGCACTCTGATCCCTCTCTGCACCCCAGATATCCCCCCAGCACTCTGACCCCTCTACATCCCAGATATCCCCCCAGCACTCTGATGCCTCTCTGCACCCTAGATATTTCCCCAGCACTCTGATCCCTCTACACCCCAGATATCCCCCTAGCACTCTGACCCCTCTACACCCTAGATATCCCCCAGCACTCTGACCCCTCTACACCCCAGATATCCCCCCAGCACTCTGACCCCTCTACACACTAGATATCCCCCAAGCACTCTGACCCCTCTACACCCTAGATATCCCCCCATCACTCTGATCCCTCTCTGCACCCCAGATATCCCCCCAGCACTCTGACCCCTCTACACCCTAGATACCCCCCAGCACTCTGACCCCTCTACAACCTAGATACCCTCCAGCACTCTGATCCCTCTCTGCACCCCAGATATCCCCCCAGCACTCTGACCCCTCTACATCCCAGATATCCCCCCAGCACTCTGATGCCTCTCTGCACCCTAGATATCATCCCCAGCACTCTGATCCCTCACTGCACAGTAGATATTCCCCCAGTACTGTTACCATATACCACAGGATACCCCTTGTATTGTGACTACATCCCACTACATCCCTGATACCCCCTACACTGTGGCCTCTCTACATCCCTGATACCTCTAGCACTATCGTCACCCAAGGTACCCCAAGCATTGCTACCCCCTATACACCCCTGATCCCCCCTTAGCATTGTTTTCCCCCATACACCCTTGATATCCCCCAGCACCATCATTCCATCCATGTAGTACCCCCTTTTCCAGTGGAGATACAGTGCAAACTTTTGGCTGTGTGGCCACCTCTAGCACTGGGACAAGGACTCACCTATACCAATCAAGTCATGCAGGCAAAAGGAGGGGTGGAGGAGGGAGCATCCCTCTGGGCATTCCAAGCCCTTCGGTGCAAACAGTGCTGGACAGCTGGGCTCACCATGACACCATGCACAATGCCACTTCTGCGGCGGGCTCTCAGTGCTGCCGACTCAGCAGCTCCCACTCCAGCTCCTACCCCGTGGCCTCTGAGTCCCGAACATTCAAGCTGCATGGGGCAGGGTCAGAGCATCACTGGCGCTCTGGCCCCGCCCCTCCCTGTTGGCTGTAAAATAGGTATCGTTCTGCACAGCACGGCGCACCGCTGCCAGCCTGTCTCCCCTGTGTATCCATCACTCTCATTGCCATCATGGGGCCCCCAATTTCCGGGCAGAGTGGGCTCAAGGAGAAGCTTCTTTGGCGAAGGTGCAGGGGCCCCTCATGCAGCTGGGGCCCCTGGGCAGTGCGCAGGTGTTCCCTCTCATTAAGACAGCCCTGCTAAAGGGCACCCATCCGGAGAAAGTGACCTCCTTTGTTGACAATGCATGAGGGCAGTTGCTCACACAGGACTTGGAAGCTAGTGGAGATCACTGGAGTAGTGGTGCCTTCTACAGTGATTTCCAGCTTCCATGGGGACCCCACAGGTATGGCACATACATACTTACATTGGTCGAAGCATGTTAAAATTGGCATACCTAAACTTCATCTTTAAACACTAAAGTAACTTCTATATAGCATAAACATTGATAAATGGTACAACCATATCTTAAGAAAAAAATATTTTTAGTTAGCCAGTGAAAGGTATCCCATACATTTTTACTGCTATCTATGGCCCCTTTCACATGGGCAATGCACCTGCCCGTTTTTGATAGATGATTACATGGATCAAAATAGACAACATATCTCTACAGATGTACAGTATGTAAGCAGACTTGCATCTGCCTATATCCATCCATCTCTGTTCAGGTCCGTTTGGCTGAATGGAAAAGATTTTCATTCAAGTCTGCTTTCACTGACCAGACTGGAGGTGGGCTCACATAAGTGAATGCAAAACCACTAACATTGGCCCACCTAGAGAGATTATGTGGGTTTGGATCTTCCATGGAAGAAAATTTACATTGTAAGGTCACAAATGTGAAATCTATACTGTCATGGTCTGACTCAGCAGGGGAACAGTCTAGGATCCCCTGCCGAGACTGAATGGACGCTGTCCGTGTGAACTGGGTCCATGGCTAACATGGTGAAAAAAAGTGCTAGTGTATATTTGTAAAAGTGAAATTTACAGGCATATACAGGCATGGTTCATTTTGACTGGATACATGTCCATAGCACTGGAAATGTTATTACATCTTTATATATACATGCAAAAGCATAGCTGGGCACATTGATGGCTTCCAGATAATATAGCAGTAGGCAGTAATAAGAAAAATTAAGATCTCTTGAAAATTACATTTTTGTTATTCCTAAAATTTCGAACTCTCACCATTTGTGCTGAAGTGGAGAATCACCTTGTTGCTGTTTCAGGGCTGGAGGGCCAATGCCCCATGTACCAGCAGGCCTATCATTATTAAATAAACCGGCATACTGGGATACCGATTTGAGGGGATCACTGCCCCCTGTAAAAAGAGAGCAAAAAAGTTACAAAGAAGAACTATGCACAGTAGTAATAAAGCAAAAGGTAATTGCATATTAAAGGTGAATACAAAGGAAAAAAAGACCCAATAGTTTCCAGCATGGCACAGAATGGAGTGGAAAGCACTGGAGATCAAACAGGTATGCAGTTAAAGTGGAACAAAACCCATCAACCAAAACTATTACATTCAAGGCATGCCATGAATGATAACTGTCACAATTGCTTGTGCTGTCAACCCAACTGTCAAGCCATCAAAGGGCTGGTGTCATAACTGATCAAATGTGCAGCACCATGGCAACTGCAGATCAAACAAAGGCTAAGATAGCCCATAGGGGAAAGGGGGGTTTAGTTCCACTTTAATATGTCACATACAGTGGGGAAAAAAGTATTTAGTCAGCCAACCAATTGTGCATGTTCTCCCACTTAAAACGATGAGAGAGGCGTGTAATTGTCATCATAGACATACCTCAACTATGAGAGACAAAATGTGGAAACAAATCCAGACAATCACATTGTCTGATTTTTGAAAGAATTTATTTGCAAATTATGGTGGAAAATAAGTATTTGGTCACCTACAAAGAAGCAAGATTTCTGGCTCTCACAGACCTGTATCTTCTTCTTTAAGAGGCTCCTCTGTCCTCCAATCATTACCTGTATTAATGGCACCTGTTTGAACTCGTTATCAGTATAAAAGACACCTGTCCACAACCTCAAACAGTCACACTCCAAACTCCACTATTGTGAAGACCAAAGAGCTATCGAAGGACACCAGAAACAAAATTGTAGACCTTCACCAGGCTGGGAAGACTGAATCTGCAATAGGCAAGCAGCTTGGTGTGAGGAAATCAACTATGGGAGCAATAATTAGAAAATGGAAGACATACAAGACCACTGATAATCTCCCTTGTTCTGGGGCTCCATGCAAGATCTCACCCCGTGGGGTCAAAATGATCATGAGAACGGTTAGCAATAATCCCAGAACCACACAGGGGGACCTAGTGAATGACCTGCAGAGAGCTGGGACCAACGTAACAAAAGCTACCATCAGTAACACACTACGCCACCAGGGACTCAGATCCTGCAGTACCAGACGTGTCTCCCTGCTTAAGCCAGTACATGTCCGGGCCCGTCTGAGGTTTGCTAGAGAGCATTTGGATGATCCAGAAGAGGATTGGATGAATGTCATATGGTCAGATGAAACCAAAGTAGAACTGTTTGGTAGAAATACAACTTGTCGTGTTTGGAGGAGAGAGAATCCTGAGTTGCAACCAAAGAACACCATACCTACTGTATAGCATGGAGGTGGCAACATCATGCTTTGGGGCTGTTCTCTGCAGAAAACCTTTGGAGAGAGTTGAAAGTCCGTGTTGACCAGCAACAGCCCCAAAACATCACTGCTCTAGAGGAGATCTGCATGGAGGAATGGGCCAACATACCAGGAACAGTGTGTGACAACCTTGTGAAGACTTACAGAAAACGTTTGACCTCTGTCATTGCCAACAAAGGATATATAACAAAGTATTGAGATGAACTTTTGATATTGACCAAATACTTATTTTCCACCATAATTTGCAAATCAATTTTTTCAAAAATCAGACAATGTGATTGTCTGGATTTGTTTCCACATTTTGTCTCTCATAGTTGAGGTATACCTATGATGACAATTACAGGCCTCTCTCATCTTTTTAAGTAGGAGAACTTGCACAATTGGTGGCTGACAAAATACTTTTTTGCCCCACTGTATACTGTACAGAAAACAGAGTATTTTGTGTGTCCATACAAATTCCCCATTTTGCCTTATTTGAATAGAGTAGTCAAAACTTGGGCTTATAATTTTCATGAAATTGCTTCAAACATGCTTTGAACAAACATAGATCTATTCTCAGATAAAAAATGTAACAAAAAAAAAATATGGAACATGCATTAAAAGAAAAACAACAAAAAAAAACAAAAAACGGGCAGACTCGATGGACTTCTCTGCCTTTTTTCTGCTGTCACTTTTTTATGTTTCTGTTTATTTTTCAACAAGATAAATGTAACAAACCAAAGTTACTACAGGAGTGATCATAGGTGGATAGACAGAGAGAAATTGTCAGAAGACAGCGTGAATGGCTGTCCTAAAAGAATACTATACATAGGATATAGAGCTAAGAGCTAATGCTGGCCATACACGTATAGATTTTCGTTAGTGGGGTCAAATCGACGTTCATTTTTGACCACAGTGACAGGAAAATTTGAAGGTGAGGAATAGAAAACTTTTCTCAATGGAACACATTTTCGGACAGTGCATGTGATTTTCATTCAGAAATTAAATTCATTTTCAAATCGAATGTTGAAAGCAAGTGAAACTTTTTAACGGCATTCATCCACTAATCGAATGTACAAAGGATTTTCGTACAAATATTCTCGTCTGAAAATCTATATGTGTATGGCCAGCATAACTCTTTCAATTCAAAGCAAGAATGAACAATTCCTGAAAATGTGGTTTTATTGGCACAAATTCCCCTTAAGTGGTTGTAAACCCTTGCATATACCCAGTGAAGTGACTGGCCTCAGGTGACACACAGAGATTAAACAAATCCTCCTACATAAGTTGTACCTGTCTATCTGCAGTCTTCTCTTCATTACATCTGTTCAAAGTGCTGAATTTATAGCTTATCTGAGAGTTCAGAGGAAAGTGGACGGAGAGCTGAAATTACACTCTTCAGAGCTTAGTGAGGAGAGCTCTGAGAGCTGATTGGAGAGAAGGGACACATCCCCTTCACAGAGCACACAGGAACAGAGCTGAGGCTGTCAATCTACTCAAGCTCCCTCCCTTTTCACCATTTTTCTCTTGGTGTCAGGAAACCTTGTCAGAACTGATAGCAGAGAAACAAGACAGCAGACAGAAATTACACTTAGTGCTCTTAATTGAGACAAGTACACACTATAGAGGGATATGCTTTGTTCTTATTTCATGTCTGAGGTTTACAACCACTTTAACTTCCAAGTATCACTGATTTTCCCACAGCGTGGGTCCCTAGACCTACTTTTAGCCCCCAAACCTATTTCACTACGATCCACCAATCTGGCTGATGTGATGCACAACTCTCCTTTTTTTCATTTATCCTTACATCTACCCCTACCCATATTCTTTTTCTCTTTCTCAATGATCACACAATGTGACACCGAATCATATTGAAGGCACGTCCTTGTATGTATTCCTTCACAAGCATTATTTTGTATGGATCAGTGTGATTCACAATATGTGTAATTCACCCCTTTTTCTTTTTTGTACCCCTATTTCAACTTAAAAAAAAAGTTAAATAAGGTATTTACAAAAAAAAAAGAATACTTATATAGAAGATGTTACCAACCATACTATTACAGGAGAAGCATTATAAAACAGGTGAATAACCCTGGCTTATCCACTGTTCAACTGTTGTGATCAAGGCCTTCCAGCCAAGGAGGAGTGCTCATTACCATACTATAGACACCATCTCTCTTTTTTTTTCTTGCTGCCTCTGTACATCCTAAGCACCATCAACCCTGAACATAACCACATATAAACAAACGCACAGTACATTATAAAGCAGGCTTATAGATTACATGATAAACAAACACATCAGCTTGGTTTATATACTCACATCTTTTGGTGTGTTCAGTGTAAGCTGTCACAGTGGGGCAGAAAATAATGGCCTCAGTATAAATGTATGATGCTGTAATGCAAATAGATATTTCTCTTTGGGAGTTTGTGTCTATATATGTTGATTTTTGTTGCGATTATTTACAAGTGTTTAGATAGATAGATAGATAGATAGATAGATAGATAGATAGATAGATAGATAGATAGATAGATAGAGATATCGATATGTAGCTGTGATGACTGGGTAAAGAGGAATACAGAATGGACTGTCAGACAAAAGGAGCAGGACCAATCACAAACAAATGATGGGAGGAGGATGACTGAGAGTGAGCAGAAATGAAAGGGGAACAGGAGGGATGAGGGTGGGGGAATGACTGAGGGACCTCGAATGCTGCTGTCACTGTGTGTAGGAGAGAGGGACAGATCTTGGGAAGGGCAGGCAGGTGCTGTAAAACAGCAGACGATCGTCTTAGCGAAAGGAGAGCATATAGATTTGGAGGTCTCAGGCTGTCGCTGATGACAGTCTCAGGATTTCGGTCTCAGGTGACAGCTGTCAAGGAATTTCCTGAATATCTCTCAGCTAATGGATGTCTCTTCTGTAATCTGCTATCTTCTTTAAGTAAAGACTGTCTCTGAGACAAGGCTACCCATCCTTCACAGATATATATCTCCAGATGAGTCTCTCCGAAGATGGTTATCTCTGGCTGTCACGGGCACAGCTGCTCCAGCCTTTGTTATTCCTGTTCTGATGGCAGCTGAGAGCCCAGTACGCATGTGCAGATTATCCTCTGCAAGTCACATGACTCTTCTTCTACAGCAGGGAATAATGGTACCCAACAATCATATATATATATACACATTTAAAAGCATCGTCTTCAGGTTTCTTTGTTTAAAATATACTGTAGGTGCTATATCATGTGTCATGTTAAGCAGAGGAAATGTGTAAATAATAAAAGTATACTATGTTATTAATATCATATAAAACCTCAGTCTTTAGCTGGTAACAGCTTGCAAGTACAGATCATGCAAATATCAACATATAAAGGTACAAATGAGCATGAACAAAATATATTTAGAAAACAAAAAATATATTCTATCTAGTATCTATATTTATACTCCCTATTAGAGCAATACATGCCCAAGATCTCTAAATACACTTGTAAAATAAATAAATACAAAAAATATGTAAAAATCGTAATAGCAACGTATAGGTCACAAACACACACTGGCATAGATGATAACCATAATGTAATTACACGGATCGGCCATAATATTATGACCACTGACAGGTAATGTGAATAACATTGATTTTCTCATTACAATGGCATCTCAAAGTGGTGATATATTGGGCAGCAAGTGAACATGTTGTCCCTGGCACAAGTTTGAGTGACTTTAACAAAAGCCAAATTGTAATGGCTGAACGACTGGGTCAGAGCAACTCCAAAACAGCTATTCTATTAGGATGTTCCTGGTCTGCAGTGATCAGGACCTACCAAAAGTGGACCAAGGAAGGAAAACAGATGAACCAGTAACAGGGGCATGAGTAGCCAAGGCTCACTGAGGAATGTGGGGAGCGAGGGCTGGCCAATGTAGTTTGATCCAATAGAAGAGCTACTGTAGCTCAAATTGGTAAAAAGTTCATGCTAATACTAGTTTTGATAGAAAGGTATCAGAACACAGTTTGTTGCATATGGGGCTGTGTAACTGCAGAAAAGTCAGAGTGCCCATGCTGACCAATGTCCACAGCCAAAAGCGTCTACAATGATCATGTGAACATCACAACTGGACCATGGAGCAATGGAAGAAGGTGACCTGGTCTGATGAACCATGTTTTCTTTTACTTCATGTGGATAGCTAGGTGTATGTGCGTCGCTTACCTGGAGAAGCGGTGGCTCCAGTATGCACTATGGGAAGATGGCAAGCCATCAGAGGCATTGTGGTACTTTTTCTAGTGGAGTTTATGCCTTGATGGGTCAGGGACATTTTGGTGGCAAAAAGGGGACCTACTCAATAATAGGTTGGTGGTCAGCTGGGGGCTGAGGCTGAGCGGACCGGGGCAGAGTGGTCACACAGACAACTGTATAGCCCTGAGATCACAGAGCACAGCCTGGCTCGGGGGGGGGGGGACACACATCCCACACACAGGCCAATCACTCACCTGGGGCGGCGGAGGAGGCAGGCACCATGTCTCAGGATGGAGGAGAAGCTGCCCCAGGTGAGTGATTGGCCTGTGTGTGGGATGTGTCCCCCCCCCCAGAGCCGGGCTGTGCTCTGTGATCTCAGGGCTGTACAGTTGTCTGTATGACCACTCTGCCCCGGTCCGCTCAGCCTCTGACAATCAGCAGTTCAGCACCCGGCTGTAGGCACCCACGCCCTAGGAAAGACTATCATCACCCCCCTAGGCAAGACTAACATCATTCCCCACCACCCAGGCAGGCGGCAGGGGGAGGGGGGGTTGTATTCTTGCCTAGGGCATTCAATAGTCAAGCACCGGCCCTGTCTGTAGTCATTAATACAGCATTATATATATTTTTAACCACTTCCATACCCTCCACTTTCCCCCCTTCCTGCCCAGGACAATTTTTAGCTTTCAGCTCTGTCGCACTTACTTTGAATGATAATTGCATGTTCATGCAACACTGTACCCAAACTAAATTTTTATCATTTTCTTCCCACAAATAGAGCTTTATTTTGGTGGTATCTGATCACCTCTGCGGTTTTTAATTTTAGAGAAATAAAAAAAACTGATGGCCACTGATAGGCAGCACTGATGAGGAGCATAGTACAAGAATCCAACTAGTTCATGTGCTGGCAAGATGCATGCTGAGGGATGGAGAGATCAGAGTGACAAAGATGAATTCATCACTGTGCTTATTCTCTGTTCTCTGTCCAGTCATAGGCTGGGGATGGCCCAGGACCTGGGATCAAAGAAAGTGGGTGGAATGATGCGGGCTATGAGACTGAGGAGATCTAGTGGCAGAAAGAAAGCACTGCAGGGAAAATCTCTGAATTGAGAGTGAATATTGCAGAAAGAAATGTTTGTTATTTTATCTTTTAATGGGATATTTATTTTTATCTTGCTATTTTTGGCTGGAGTTCCACTTTAAGGTTACGTTATGTCAATCACATTGCCCTGAATATGAAATGAAAGTTATAAGAGAGAAGTGATAGATCAGCATGGATACTCATCTCCATGTCATTCAAATAAGTGGCCAGACGCTCTCAAATTCACCAAGACATCGCTACTGAAGTAAATTAACTAATACAGATGAATTCATGGAAATCTTAATTTGTTAAACCTTTATTTTAATGGTCATATGATTGGAAATACACTATATTGCCAAAAGTATTGGGGCACCTGCCTTTACATGCACATGAACTTTAATGGCACCCCAGTCTTAGTCATTAGGGTTCAATATTGAGTTGGCTCACTCTTTGCAGCTATAACAGCTTCAACTCTTCTGGCAAGGTTGTCCACAAGGTTTAGGAGTGTGTCTATGGGAATGTTTGACCATTCTTCCAGAAGCGCATTTGTAAGGTCAGGCACTTATGTGAAAGAGAAGGTCTGGCTCACAGTCTCCGCTCTAATTCATCCCAAAGGTGTTCTATCAGGTTGAGGTCAGGACTTTGTGCAGGCCATTCAAGTTCCTCCACTCCAAACTCGCTCATCCATGTCTTTTTGGACCTTGCTTTGTGCACTGGTGCGCAGTCATGTTGGAACAGGAAGGGGCCATCCCCAAACTGTTCCCACAAAGTTGGGAGCATGAAATTGTCCAAAATGTCCTGGTATACTGTGCTAATACCTTAAGAGTTCCCTTCATTGGAACTAAGGGGCCAAGCCCAACCCCACACCATAATCCCCTCTCCACCAAATGGTTTGGACCAGAGGCGTGGTTAGGGGGTGGCTATTGGGGCTACAGCCCCGAGTCTGGGGCCAATAGCCCCGAGTCTCTTGTCCCGGTCCAGAATGCAGGGGACAGGGTCGGACTGAGTCGTGGTAGCCCTGGCTCCAGCTCCAGCACCGCTCCTGCCTCCACCTGACTCTACTCTTGGTCACTGGTTGCTATAGCCGCCAGCGGCTAGCAACCACTGACATCACTGCCCACTGTGTCCACACTGCCAAGCATTCAAAGCGGAGGAGGATTGCACTTTCTCCTCCTCCACGCTAGTGCTCGTGGGGCCTGGCCTGCGACTTCTGGACTGGAGCGTCCCACTGGTCCGGTGGCGGCGTGGAGTGCAGAGCATCAGGGAGGGAGATACCTGGGCAGCCGGGAAGAGCCCAGGAGGGAGAGAGAGAGAAGACGCTACCACCCTGAGCAGCATCCCCAGCTTCTCCCAGAGCCTGCACTCCTCCAATCTCAGTCCTCTCCCAGCTCGCTGTGACTGGAACAGGAAGAAGGCTCCAGAAGGCGGGAATTACAATGCGGCCGCCGTGCCACATCGATCGGTGGGTGGCTCTCCTCCTCTCCTCTCCTCTGGCTGCCTCGCACACCAGCACCACGGCTGAGCTGCTGCTGCAGGTCCTGGACACATGAAGTCTGTCTCCTCCTGGTCAGGTAGGTTAGTCAGTGTGTGTATGTCAGGTACCAGGTCAGTGTGTGTAGGTCAGTGTATGTCAGGTAGGTCAGTGTGTGTCGCGTAGGTCAGTGTGTGTCAGGTAGGTCAGTGTAAGTCAGCTAGGTCAGTGTAGGTCAGGTAGGTCAGTGTAGGTCGGGTAGGTCAGTGTGTGTTGGATAGGTCAGTGTGTGTCAGGTAGGTTAGTGTATGTATATCAGGTAGGTCAGTGTGTGTCAGGTAGGTCAGTGTATGTAGGTCAGTGTGGGTCAGGTAGGTCAGTGTATGTATGTCAGGTAGGTCAGTGTATGTCAGTGTGTGTCAGGTAGGTCAGTGTGTGTCAGGTAGGTCAGTGTGTGTCGGGTAGGTCAGTGTGTGTCGGGTAGGTCAGTGTGTGTCAGGTAGGTCAGTGTGTGTGGGTCAGGTAGGTCATTGTATGTATGTCAGGTAGGTCAGTGTATGTCAGTGTGGGTCAGGTAGGTCAGTGTATGTCAGGTAGGTCAGTGTATGTAGGTCAGTGTAGGTCAGTGTGGGTCAGGTAGATCAGTGTATGTATGTCAGGTAGGTCAGTGTATGTCAGTGTGTGTCAGGTAGGTCAGTGTGTGTCAGGTAGGTCAGTGTAGGTCGGGTAGGTCAGTGTGTATTGGGTAGGTCAGTGTGTGTCAGGTAGGTCAGTGTATGTATATCAGGTAGGTCAGTGTGTGTCAGGTAGGTCAGTGTATGTAGGTCAGTGTAGGTCAGTGTGGGTCAGGTAGGTCAGTGTATGTATGTCAGGTAGGTTAGTGTATGTCAGTGTGTGTCAGGTAGGTCAGTGTGTGTCAGGTAGGTCAGTGTGTGTCGGGTAGGTCAGGCAGGTTCAGTGTGTGTCAGGTAGGTCAGTGTGTGTGGGTCAGGTAGGTCATTGTATGTATGTCAGGTGGTCAGTGTATGTCAGTGTGGGTCAGGTAGGTCAGTGTATGTAGGTCAGTGTATGTAGGTCAGTGTAGGTCAGGTAGGTCAGTATATGTATGTCAGGTAGGTCAGTGTATGTCAGTGTGTGTCAGGTAGGTCAGTGTATGTCAGGTAGGTCAGTGTGTGTCAGGTAGGTCAGTGTGTGTGTCGGGTAGGTCAGGTAGGTCAGTGTGTGTTGGGTAGGTCAGTGTGTGTCGGGTAGGTCAGTGTGTGTCAGTTAGGTCAGGTAGGTCAGTGTGTGTCAGATAGGTCAGTGTGTGTCAGGTAGGTCAGTGTAGGTCAGTGTGTGTCGGGTAGGTCAGTGTGTGTCAGGTAGGTCAGGTAGGTCAGTGTGTGTCAATTAGGTCAGTGTGTGTAGGTCAGGTAGGTTAGTATATGTCAGGTAGGTCAGTGTATGTAGGTCAGTGTGGGTCATGTAGGTCAGTATATGTATGTCAGGTAGGTCAGTGTATGTCAGGTAGGTCAGTGTGGGTCAGGTAGGTCAGTGTATGTATGTCAGGTAGGTCAGTGTATGTCAGGTAGGTCAGTGTAGGTCAGTGTGTGTTGGGTAGGTCAGTGTGTGTTGGGTAGGTCAGTGTGTGTTGGGTAGGTCAGTGTGTGTGGGTCAGGTAGGTCAGTGTATGTATGTCAGGTAGGTCAGTGTATGTCAGGTAGGTCAGTGTATGTAAGTCAGTGTGGGTCAGGTAGGTCAGTGTATGTAGGTCAGTGTGGGTCAGGTAGGTCAGTGTATGTATGTCAGGTAGGTCAGTGTATGTCAGGTAGGTCAGTTTGTGTCAGGTAGGTGAGTTTAGTGGTCAGCATTGATGGGCACTGGTAAGCCAGGCAGCAACCAGCAAGTGAGCTTACCGCCAGCCACACAACCACACCGCCCAGCCAAAAAACCTAGCGCCACTAGAGCCCCCCACCCGTGCCAACCTTGGACTTCGGGCTGAAGCCTCTGGTCTTTTTGCCACCTAGCAACGCCCCTGGTTTGGACCAGTGCACAAAGCAAGGTCCATGAAGACATGGATGAGCGAGTTTGAGGTGGAGGAACTTGACTGGCCTGCATGGAGTCATGACCTCAACCCGATAGAACGCCTTTGGAATAATTAGAGCGGAGACTACGAGCCTTACGCATACGTGCCTGTGTACTGAACATAGCGTTTTAAATGCCAACTCCAGGAAAATTCATAAATCCACCCTTGCACTGGGGCCCCTGCAAGGGTTAAATGCTCATTTAGTCTCGGGGCAGAGGATATACCTACCGTACTTCTTGCTCCAGAAGGGTAACTCCAGAATTGTGATCATTCCTCTGCAGCATGCTCTGTGTGCTGCAACCATTTGCTGTTGCATGACAGGCTCCTTAGCATACAGGGTTAAAGTGGTTCTAAAGTCTGAAGGTTTTGTACCATTAGACCCCTTTCACACTGGGGCCTCGGCCGGGTTTGTGGGAAAGCGCCGCTCGTTTTTACTGGCGCTTTTCGGCCGCTAGCGGGGCGCTTTTAACTTCAAAGAAGGGGTTAAAAACTCCCGTATTGCGGCGCTTCTGAATCGCTTTTCAGGCGCTTCATTGCAATGAAAACCCTCCCCAAAGATGCTGCTTGCAGGACGTCCCTCAAGCACATCGCCCGGGTGGGTGTGAAATCACTCATTGCAGAGAATGGGAGGCAATTTTCAGGCGCTATTTCTAGCACTAAAATGCCTGAAAACTGCCTCAGTGTTAAAGGGGTCTAATACGACCTCTGCATTAAGGTAAAAAAACTTCAGTATGCAGCTTGCACCTGTCCATATACACCCGACAGCCATCCGAACTGCTAGATGGGGTCTGTCTTTAGCGGATAGGATTGGATCAGATGGCGGCTGGTGTCAACGGACACATGTCCATTGACACCTGCCGCTCCATAGAGGGCAATGGATGGTCTGATCAGGTCAGCCTAAAAGACTGACAGGCGGACCTGATTGCTCGACCTGTGTAAAGAGGCCTAAGAGCCGGTTCACACTAGAAGCGGCACGACTTGCAGGTCGCCTCACCGAGGCGACCTGCACACGACTGCCACGGCGACTTGCAAGACGACTTCTGTATAGAAGTCTATGCAAGTCGCCCCGAAAGTAGTACAGGAACCTTTCTTCTAAGTCGGAGCGACTTGCGTCGCTCCGATTAGAACGGTTCCATTGTACAGAACGGGAGGCGACTTGTCAGGCGGCTAGGTCGCCTGACAAGTCGCCCCTGTGTGAACCGGCTCTCACTGTCATTTTTGCAGGAGCGCTTGGTTTGTTTAGAGAAGTTAAAAAATAACATAATTACATGCCAGATCACTAGGTGAAAATAAAGGGAAAGCCCCAAAAAAATAAACTGATGCAGCCACCACAGTTTACAATTGTAAGCTGCAATATATACAGCAAACTCTTTTCTTTTTGGGTTTAATACTTTAACCTTTGCAGGGCAGGGAAGCTCACAGGTGGATTTTTATTATTTTCCTGAAGTTGGTCTTTAAATATTAGCAATGTGGAACAGCATAATAACTAAAAAAAAACATTTGCAATGTTACTTTGCTAACCTATGCTGTGATGTGTAATTAGCTAGAGCTACCCTAATGCCCTGTACACATGGGCTAGCTTTTCGGCAACAAAGGTCCAACAGTCTTTCTGACGGACTTTCGACGGACTTTCGACAGATTTTCTAACGAACGGACTTGCCTACACACGATCACACCAAAGTCCGACTGATTCGTACGTGATGATGTACGACCAGACTAAAATAGGGAAGTTGATAGCCAGTAGCCAATAGCTGCCCTAGCGCCGGTTTTCATCCGTCGGACTAGCATACAGACGAGCGTATTTTTTTGACCGGACTCCAGCCCGCCAAATTTGAAACATGTTCCAAATCTAAAGTCCGCTGCAGGTCTGATGAAGCCCACACACGGTCGGATTGTCCGCCGGATTCGGTCCGTCAGACCAGTCCGGTCAAAAAGTCCGCTCGTGTGTACGCGGCATTAAGTTCGATTCACATCTATGTATGTTGCTTTTGAGCGTTTCTGCAGTGCTTTTTGCGGTGCTTACCGTGTTTTTGGACATGAGTTTTTACAGCGATTTTTTTTTTCACACTGTATATAGCTGGCTGCTAAGAAGGGGTCCGGGAAGCCAGCCGCCCCGTCCTTAACCACTTCTTGTTGTTTACAAGTGAAAATGATTTTTTTTTTTACAAGAAAATTACTTAGAACCCCCAAACATTTTATATTTTTTTTCTAACACCCTAGAGAATAAAATGGGGGTCGTTACAATACTTTCTGTCACACCGTATTTGCGCACTTACAAGTCTTACAAGCGCACTTTTTTTGGAAAAAATACACTTTTTTGAATTAAAAATTAACACAACAGTAAAGTTAGCCCAATTTTTTTTATATTGTGAAAGATAATGTTACACCAAGTAAATTGATACCCAACATGTCACGCTTCAAAATTGCACCCGCTCATGGAATGGCGACAAACTTTTACCCTTAAAAATCTCCACAGACAGTGTTTAAAAATGTCTACAAGTTACCAGTTTTGAGTTACAGAGAATGTCTAGGGCTAGAATTATTGCTCTCACTCTAACGATCGCAGCGATACCTCACATTGGGACAGTGCGCTTTAAAAAATATATAGCAGAAATAACTATATACGCTGCGCTTTCAAATATACTCTTCAAATTATATATATATATGTGATAACCAAAATGCTAATTTGCGTGTGAGTCACACACCGTGATACATCCAGTAACTAGTGACTGTAAAAAGTGACAATAGTGCAACAAATAGTTATAAATACTTACAAATTAACATATAAATGAAAATAAATAATCTCACTAGTAAAAAGTGCTATAACGTGCATTCATATGGTGATTGGTTGTATCAAAATTATTGTTCATAAAATCATATAGTGTTCGTAAAAATATATAGTGGACTCAATCCACTAAAACATATTGATGAATAAAAAGTGCTTCTATGTGCATATGTGTCATCCAATTATTTCAATTCAAAAGTGCTTCTAAAGTCCATGGAAACTGGAATGTAGATAATCCAAAACAAGCCGCAGTGATCCATGCGATTTGGAAACTGCTGTGTAGCAAGCCACAGTGATCACACTCAGGTGCTCCCCCCTAGGTATTAAACGCTCACCTCTGAGCGTGTGACTTTGCAGTTAAAGCGGAGTTCCACCCAAAAGTGGAACTTCCGCTCATCTGATTCCTCCCCCCCTCCGGTGCCACAATTGGCACCTGTATTAGACAGGTATCTGCACCCACTTCCGGGAATGCCCCCTCCCGCAACCCTACCCCCCGGCTGTCTTCTGGGAAACACACAGGTACCAGGAGATAGCAGGGACCACTTAGGATGCGCAGAGCGACTCGCGAATGCGCAGTAGGAAACCGGGAAGTGAAGCCGCAACGCTTCACTTCCATATTCCCTCACAGAGAATGGCGGCGGCAGCAGCCGAGAGCCAAGCTATTGCTCGGCTTCGGCTGCCGACATCGCTGGACTCCTGGACAGGTAAGTGTCTGTTTATTAAAAGTCAGCAGCTGCAGTATTTGTAGCTGCTGGCTTTTAATAATTTTTTTTCAGGTGGACTCCCTCTTTAAGCTTAGTCAATACGTCAGTGCGCCACTCTGCATCAGGCAAACAGCATGTAAAGATACCAGATCGACTATATTTTCCCCCTGAAGTAGATACGGAAGTTCCCTGTATCTATACGCGTTGGGGAGGGGACAGGATGGACGTTCAGCAGGTGACCTGTCAGGAAAGGACCCCATATTCATATCCCCATCCCAATATCGATCCTGTATCTTTACATGCTATTTGCCTGATGCAGAGTGGCGCACTGACGCGCCTGTACTATGCAAGTACCCCATAGGGGGGTGTTATGTGATTAACCACTTGCCGCCCGCCATATAGCAGAATGACGGCGGCAAAGTGGTTTCAATACCCTGACTGGGCATCATATGACGTCCTCAGGATATTAAGCCGCTGCGCGCATCGCGGCGATCGTTGTTGCAGTGTGTCAGTCTGACACCCCGCAACTCCGATCTAGGTAAAGAGTCTCTGACAGAGATTCTTTACCACGTGATCAGCCGTGTCCAATCACGGCTGATCACGATGTAAATAGGAAGAGCCGGTAATCGGCTTTTCCTCACTCACGTCTGACAGACGCGAGTAGAGGAGAGCCGATCGGCTGCTCTCCTGACAGGGGGGGTCTGTGCTGATTGTTTATCAGCACAGCCCCCCCTCGGATCCTGCCCAGGACCACCAGGGAAGCCGCCCAGGACCACCAGGATGGCCACCACACTGGACCACCAGGTATGCCCCCTAGATCCCCAGGGAAATACCAATCTGTGCCCAGGCAGCTGCCAATCAATGCCCAGGCAGCTGCCAATCAGTGCCCACTCACAATGCCTACCACTGCCAGTGCCACCAGGGTTGCCTATCAGTGCCGCGTATAAATGCCCATCAGTGCCACCTATCAATGCCCATCAGTGCCCAGCAGTGCTGCCTATCAGTGCCACCCATAAGAACCCATCTTTGCAGCCTTTCAGTGCCCATCAGTGTCGCCTATCAGTGCCCACCAGTGCCACTCATGAGAGCCCATCAGTACCGCCTATCAATGCCCATCAGTGCTGCATATCAGTGCCACCCATCAGTGCCGCCTACCAGTGCCCATCAGTGCCACATATCAATGCCCATCGTCAGTGCCCGCTCATTGGTGCCACCTCATCGGTGCCACCTTATCAGTGCCTGTCAGTGCCGCCTTATCAGTGCCCATCAGTGAAAGAGAAAACTTACTTATTTACAAAATTTTATAACAGAAACAAAAAAAACGCAGAGGTGATCAAATACCACCAAAAGAAAGCTCTATTTGTGGGAACAAAATGATAAAAATTTAGTTTGGGTACAGTGATGGATGACAGCGCAATTGTCATTCAAACTGCGACAGCGCTGAAAGCTGAAAATTGGTCTGGACAGGAAGGTGTACAGTATAAGTGCCCTGTATTGAAGTGGTTAATAAACTGTTAAAACGCTATTACACCATCCAGTCCTTTTGTACTCAACCGAGGTATAGTGCTGAAGGGTCCAGGACTCTGGTTAAAACTGCAGAGCCCCAGAGGTGGTTCACAGGCGTGTATTGACTAAGCTTAAGTGCAAAGTCACACGTTCAGAGGTGAGCGTTTAATACCTAGGGGGAGCACCTGAGTGTTTTCACTGTGGCTTGCTACACAGCAGTTTCCAAATCGCATGGATCACTGTGGCTTGTTTTGGATTATCTACACAGCAGTTTCCAAATTGCATGGACTTTAGAAGCACTTTTGAATTGAAATAATTGGATGACACATATGCACATAGAAGCACTTTTTATTCATCTATATGTCTTAGTGGATTGAGTCCACTATATATTTTTATGAACACTATATGATTTTATGAACACTATATGATTTTATGAACATTAATTTTGATACAACCAATCACCATATGGATGCACGTTATAGCACTTTACTAGTATGATTATTTATTTTCATTTATATGTTAATTTTTAAGTATTCATAACTATTTGTTGCACTATTGTCACTTTTTACAGTCACTAGTTACTGGATGTATCACAGTGTGTGACTCACACGCATATTTGCAATTTGGTTATTACATATATATAATGTGAAGAGTATATTTGAAAGCGCAGCGTATATATTTATTTCTGCTTTTACCTGCATGTTTTTATAAAACGTGTTTAACGCTTGCAGCTGTTTCATGGTGCCATTTAGGCAATTTATAATCAGAGGAGGCTCACAGGATCTTTTTTATATATACTTTTAAAACATATATATTATTTTTTTCTTATTTATTTTACTTTTAGTTTTTTATTTTGACACAGTTTGAAAAAAATTGTGTCACTTTTATTCCTATTACAAGGAATGTAAACATCCCTTGTAATAGAAAAAAGCATGACAGGACCTCAAAGATGAGATCTGGGGTCAAAAAGACCTCAGATCTCATATTTACACTAAAATGCAATAAAAAAAAGAAATAACTGAAAAAATAAATAAATACATTTCTCCTTTAAGAGCTATGGGCAAAAGTGACGTTTGACGTCGCTTCCGCCCTGCCATGCCATGGAGCCGGGCAGGGGCCATCTTCCCCTCAGTCGGCAGCCAGGCATCCACAGGAGAGGATGCGATCGTCTCTGCCGCTACCGGTGGGTCCGGTACAGCGGGAGGGGGGGCACCATTTCCGCCGCCGATAAAAGTGATCTAGCAGCGAATCCACCGCAGAGACCACTTTTATCTTAAAGTGAAACGCATGCCATTCCTGAAAATACCAGGGTTATGACAGCTAGCCAACGTATGGGTACGCCGATTTGTGTGATGTGGTTAACAACTGATGTGCCATCAGCTGTCAGCGGGCTTCCCTGCTGACAGCTGAATATAAAAAAAAAAAAGAATTGCCGGCTAAAAAAAAAAATTGTGAAAAAAACAGCATGGGGTCCCCCCCTGGTCCATACCAGGCCCTTGGGTCTAGTATGGATTTGGAGGCCCCGCCCCCTTGTGACGTCACCGCCTGGGGCATGATGGGACAAGGGGGCCTCTTGATGTTGTCTTCTGATGGCTAAGCCCCCATCGTTATCTAAGAAATGCTTGACATCAGCGGGGACAGATCAGCGGGACGCAGCATCGGAGGAGGGTCATTGGCGGGAGCGGCGGTAGAGGAAGAAGAACACCGGACAAAGAAGACAGGAGAAAGGAGAAGAGCGGAAGAAGAAGCAGGAGAAAGAGAAGCCCGGAGGAGGAAGATGCGGGAGAAGATGGAGAAAGACTGGAGGAAGAAGCAGGGAAGAAGATGATATTTTTAATAAAAGACTTGTCAGAAACTGTCTACTGTATATTTTCACACTACACTACTTTTTTTTGGTGAATGGGTAGGGGTACAATGTACCCCATACTCATTTACAAAGGGGGGAGGCCGGGATCTGGCGGCCTGGGGGGTTAAAGGGGGCTTCCAGATTCCGATAAGCCCAGTCAGAGTCAGAGTATTCTTCCTGCGGGAGCAATGCTCTGCCTCAAAAGTGTTTAAGTGTCTAGCTGCAGGGATCTGTAGCTAGGGTTGTTTAGTGATGATGTACAGTGTATATATGTGACAGGAATTGTACATATTTATTTTTGTACGTAGTTTATTTGTACTATAGCCCTGTCCAAGTTATTTCCCATCCCCCATCCAACTAATTCATGGGATGCCCTTGCTCCTGGGCCCAGGAGTAATTTTTCTATTATTTTTTTCACAGTTGGGGACCAGCTGTATTCTGGTGGGGGGTGAGTGTAGCACCCTCTACCTTAGGTAGGTAGGTGCTAGAGTAGTGGGTTTGTTTTGTACTTTCAGCGCAGGTAAATTTAGGCAGGCCTATGCTGTAAGCTAGGCCTGTTTGTTTTGATCTGGGGGCAGGCGAGTGGTTTAGTGTAGCAGCAGGTGACTGACATGTGCTTCAGCTCTTGGGCGCCTCCTCTAGTTTTCAGAAGGTTCTGGAAAAGAGGCAGGGCAGAGAGCTGGAGTGACATGGGGTGTATGTGGGAGCCCTGACCAATCCCCAACTAGGATTGGCAGGGGGCAGGCCTCCTATATATACCCATGGCCAGCCTGCTGTTGGAGGAGTTGTCGGGTGGAAGACTGTCGTGGTCTGAGGGAACCCCCTTTCTGGGGGGGGTGAACTCAGGCCTAGAGCTCGAGAGCTGGGAGGGAGCCTCTCGCCACACGGTCATTGAAACCCATGTCCGACTCGAACATCGTGTGTTCGGTTGTTCGCCGAATTACGAATGATATGGGCCGTTTGCGCCAAATTCGAGTGGCGCGTCACGGCCCATAATTCACTGCGGCATCGCAGTGCATTGCTGGCTGATGATTGGCCAAGCATGCACTATGACCCGCATGCTTGGCCAATCACAGCGCCGTCTGTACAGAGAGCCGTAATTGGTCAAAGCCAGGGTGGCTTTGGCCAATTATGGCTCAGGGGGTTTAGTACACGCCCCACACTATATAAGGCCACCTGCACGGCGGCCCTGTGTAGTGTGTTCCGGCGTTGAGAGAGAGATAGATAGACAGAGAGACAGTGTCATTTGATTTAAGTTAGATAGAGTAGGCAGGCGAGTCAGTTAGCTGCACTTACAGTGTATTGTGTATATATATATATATATATATATATATATATATATATATATATATATACACATTCTAGGTGTTGTGTGTGTATATATATATATATATATATACTGTATTCAGTTTAGCTAGATCCGTTCCTGTTATTCTCTTCCTACTGACAGGCAGGCAGGTGTTTTTACAGTATTTACAGCTACCTTAAGAAAATTGCTGGTGTTCTTCTGATCCTATTAGTCCTATTAGCTACAGTATTTACAGTTAGTGTAGTGCGTCCTCTGCACAGTGTGCACCTAAAGCTACATGAAGAAAATTAGTGGTGTTATTCTGATCCTATTAGTACAGTACCGCAGGCAGCTGCAGTATTTACAAGTTAGTGTAGTGCGTCCTCTGCACAGTGTGCACCTAAAGCTACCTGAAGAAAATTAGTGGTGTTCTTCTGATCCTATTAGTACAGTACCGCAGGCAGCTGCAGTATTTACAAGTTAGTGTAGCGCGTCCTCTGCACAGTGTGCACCTAAAGCTACCTGAAGAAAATTAGTGGTGTTCTTCTGATCCTATTAGTACAGTACCGCAGGCAGCTGCAGTATTTACAAGTTAGTGTAGTGCGTCCTCTGCACAGTGTGCACCTAAAGCTACATGAAGAAAATTGGTGTTCTTCTGATCCTATTAGTACAGTACCGAAGCAGCTGCAGTATTTACAAATTAGTGTAGTGCGTCCTCTGCACAGTGTGCACCTGCATTAATACCACAGGCAGGCAACTACAGTATTTACAGTTAGTGTACTGTGTCCTCTGCACAGTGTGCACCTAAAGCTACCTGAATTAAATTGGTGGTGTTCTTCTGATCCTATATTAATACCACAGGCAGGCAGCTACAGTATTTACAGTTAGTGTACTGCGTCCTCCGCACAGTGTTCACCTAAAGCTACCTGAAGAAAATTGCTGTTGTTCTGCTCCTATTAATACCACAGGCAGGCAGCTACAGTATTTACAGTTAGTGTACTGTGTCCTCTGCACAGTGTGCACCTAAAGCTACCTGAAGAAAATTGGTGGTGTTCTTCTGATCCTATATTAATACCACAGGCAGGCAGCTACAGTATTTACAGTTAGTGTACGGTGTCCTCTGCACAGTGTGCAGCTAAGGCTACCTGAATTAAATTGGTGGTGTTCTTCTGATCCTAAATTAATACCACAGGCAGGCAGCTACAGTATTTACAAGTTAGTGTACTGTGTCCTCTGCACAGTGTGCACCTAAAGCTACCTGAATAAAATTGGTGGTGTTCTTCTGATCCTATATTAATACCACAGGCAGGCAGCTACAGTATTGACAAGTTAGTGTAGTGCATCCTCTGCACAGTGTGCACCTAAAGCTACCTGAAGACAATTGCTGTTGTTCAGCTCCTATTAATACCACAGGCAGGCAGCTACAGTATTTACAGTTAGTGTATGGTGTCCTCTGCACAGTGTGCACCTAAAGCTACCTGAATTAAATTGGTAGTGTTCTTCTGATCCTATATTAATACCACAGGCAGGCAGCTACAGTATTTACAGTTAGTGTACTGTGTCCTCTGCACAGTGTGCACCTAAAGCTACCTGAATTAAATTTGTAGTGTTCTTCTGATTCTATATTAATACCACAGGCAGGCAGCTACAGTATTTACAAGTTAGTGTAGTGCGTCCTCTGCACAGTGTGCACCTAAAGCTACCTGAATAAAATTGGTGGTGTTCTTCTGATCCTATATTAATACCACAAGCAGGCAGCTACAGAATTTACAGTTAGTGTACTGCGCCCTCTGCACAGTGTGCACCTAAAGCTACCTTAGGACAATTGCTGGTGTTCTCATACTAATAATACTACAGGCAGGCAGTTGATTCTGCTAGCTGCAGTATCAGTATATATATACATCCCAGCTTTGTGCAGCTACATCTCACTGCAGGCCATTAGTATGTCTGGAAGGCCAACAAGGAGAGGCAGACAGTCACAAGCCAATAAAAGAGGGCAAGCAGGCTCTGTGTCTAGAGGCAACAGTGCTGGTCGTGGAGACAGTGCATCCTCATCAGCACGTGGCCGTGGGACACACTTGTCCTTTTTTTGTGGCAGCTGGCCGTGTTGAGCCACAACATGCGGAAGACTTGGTAGAGTGGATGACAAAGCCGTCCTTATCCTCCTCATCCTCTCTCACCCAGGCTCAGGGTACTTTGTCTGGCAAAGCAGCTGCCAACGCGGCCTCTTCCCTTGGCTCAATGGCATCAGTCACTCCTTCCCTAGACCCACCATGTCCTCCTGAGGAGTCCCCCGAACTGTTTGACCACAGTGTTGGGTACATGCTCCAGGAGGATGCCCAGTGTTTTGAAGGCTCCGATGATGGTACCCAGCTAGAGGAAGGCAGTAACGTGAGCCCAGAGAGAGGGGGTGCCCAAGAAGGACAGCAATCTGGCAGTAATGTTCCCTCAGCTGCATGCTGCCAGCTTTGCTCCAGTGATGAGGAGGGAGGGGATGATGAGGTCACTGACGCCACGTGGGTCCCTGATAGGAGAGAGGAGGAGGAGGAGGCACATCACCAAGGAGGCAGGGGCCAGCTTATGGGCAGCACACCGACTGCATCACACCGCAGAGCTCCGCATGTGCAGGGCGCTGCTGTCTCTGCGCGTTAGTCCAAAAGTTCTTTCGTGTGGGCCTTTTTTGAGACGATTGCATCAGATCCCACCGCTGCTATTTGCAACATATGTCTCAAGCGTATCTTGCGTGGCCAAAACATCTCCCGCTTGGGCACCACATGCTTGACCAGACATATGTTGACCTGCCATGCAGTTCGTTGGCAAGCGTACCTAAAAGACCCACACCAAAGAACAAAGACTTCTCCTTGCTCCTCATCAGCTGGGATCTCCAACCCCACTATACCTTCAGTCCTCTCTGAGACCTGCACTGAGAGGAATAAAGGTGTAGAATTAGGTGTGTCACAGCCAAGTACTTGGGGGCAATCTGCTATAGGTACACCGACGTCAGATTGTACCAGGCAAATTTCCCTGCCCCATCTGCTGCACCGTCGAAAGAAGTTCGCTCCCAACCATCCACACGCCCAGAGGTTGAATGCTAGCTTGGCTAAATTGCTAGCACTTCAACTGCTGCCTTTTCAGTTGGTAGACTCTGCCCCCTTCCGTGAGTTTGTGGAATGTGCAGTTCCTCAGTGGCAGGTTCCCAAACGCCACTTTTTCTCATGGAAGGCGATTCCGGCTCTCTACCGGCATGTGGAAGGCAATGTCTTGTCCTCGCTGGACAGGGCGGTCAGCGGTAAGGTGCATATTACTGCTGACTCATGGTCCAGCAGGCATGGGCAGGGACGTTACCTATCACCGCACACTGGGTGACTCTTCTGGCAGCTGGGAAGGATGCAGGACAGGGTGCAGTAGTGTTGGAGGTTGTTCCGCCACCACGCCTCCAAAATACTACTAGTGGTGATTCTGCCACACCTTTCTCCTCCACCCCCTCCTCTTCTTCTTCCTCCATGCCCTCTTCCTGTGCTGATTTGTCTTTGGAACCAGCGGTGCTCCGTAGGCGTTCAAGGGGCTACGCAAGCACGCAGGCCAAAAGATGCCATGCGGTGCTTGAGCTGGTGTGCTTGGGGGACAGGAGCCACACTGGGGCAGAGATTCTGTCAGCTCTGCAGGGGCAGGTTCAGAGGTGGTTGATGCCACGCCAGCTTAAGGCAGGTATGGTGGTTTGCGACAATGGCACCAACCTCCTCTCTGCCCTCCGACAGGGACAACTGACCCATGTGCCCTGTTTGGCTCACGTCCTTAACTTGGTGGTGCAGCGGTTCTTGGGCAGGTACCCGGGCTTACAGGATGTCCTGAGGCAGGCCAGGAAAGTCTGTGTGCATTTCCGCAGGTCAAATAATGCCAGTGCTTGGCTGGCTGATCTCCAAAAGGAATTTAACCTGCCCAAGAACCGCCTAATCTGTGACATTTCCACCAGGTGGAACTCAACGTTGGCCATGCTGCAGCGGCTGCACACGCAGCAGAGGGCCATCAATGAGTACCTGTGCAACTATGGCACCAGGACAGGGTCAGGGGAGCTTGTTTTTTTTTCTCCACGCCAGTGGGCCATGATCAGGGATGCATGCACTGTCCTGTCACCATTTGAGGAGGCCACGAGGATAGCATACTAGCTCATTATGAATTACTTACCTGAGATCGAAGTCCCCGCAGTGGTCCTCGTTCACCGCTCCGGCGGCCGACATCTCTCTGGGAGGTTAGTTACGGGTATCGCTGCTCTGGCCCTGTGATTGGGCGGAGCCGTGATGACGTCACAGTACGTGCCATTGCTTCAGTTTGCTTAAGTGCGCATGTGCCGATGACGTCGGCACATGAAAATACAGGGATATCTCCTAAACCGTGCAGGTTTAGCAGATATCCAGTGTAGCTACAGGTAAGCCTAATTATAGGCTTGCCTGTAGTATAAAGTGGTTGTAAAGGGTCTACAACTACTTTAACAGTTACCAGTAAACCCTGCAGAAAGTGAAATTTTGTAGTAAACCAGTAAAAAAATAATGTTTGTCGGAGAAATATAAAACCGAGGAATGTAATATGGGGTTTTGGCTTCTATTACAGCTCACCTACGTCACTGGAAAATGTGGAACCAGATTTGGTAGTTAAATATCAGTGAGCTTTTCAGAAATGCTGGAGCTGGATGCATACACAATTACAACTCTATTAGACTCAAATGTGTATACTTTGTTAACTCTTGAGTCCCTGAGCATTTTTCTCCCTTAGGCCTCTTACACATGATCCTCCTGTTTTAACATCTACTTTTTTAGATTTTTTTTTTGTATGTATTTGCACTTATTTACGCGTATAAGCTTTTGCGCATTTTCATGCAAATTCACAAAAACTTATTCTCGTGTTCTCATTCTGCACAATATGTAAATGGGCATTTGCATGCATTTGTGCGCATGAGGCGTAAATTACTGACCAAAAAAGCAGATTTTTCTATTTTTTTTTTTTTTTACTGAAGAATGCACAGCGCTTGTTTACACACCTGTGTGCATAGGCACATTATAATTAATGGGCTGGATTTTAGCTCAGTAAAAAAGAAAAGCTGTACTGAGCTTTTTCAAGCTGCAAGAGGCCTAAATCCCCTAGAGTCCCAAAGAGTTTTTTGCACATACCTCATTTGAAGCCTACACTATTGTATTACACATAATTTTTAAGACAGATAGGGCTTTAATTTGGTATCAAATAGAAGTACATATACTTTTATTTCCTTCGTTTTTTTTTATTTGGAATAAATAGTAAGAGATTAGAAAAAAAAAAAAAAATTCTGTAATTTCCCCACACCATGTTTATGCAATTTGTGCATCGTAGTATATTTACTCCAAAATATACTCAACAAAGCCTGCTACTTAAAATTTTATCACATTTGTGCAACTTTTATGCAACACAGAAGAATAGTGAAGTTCAACATGAACTACATTGCATTGATTTACGTGAGTGTTTGACACTTGCACAGTAAACACTGTAAATGTCATTCAGATAATTTGACACCATTGTTGCAATTTGAGAATTATTCTGTGGGAAAAAAAAAGGGATATTTTAATTCAGTATTTACAAGCATACACACTGACTTTTTTACTTTTTTTCTACACATTTTTCTTTAAGGGGATCTGGACCCCATCAGTGGAGAACTTGCCTATTTTTATGGCACGCGATATTTGTGCAGCAGGTTTTTTTACCACAATTTTTGGAAAAAAATACACTTTAATGAATTTTAATGCACAAACCACAATATAATACCCAACTGTTTTGTAAAATATAAGTGATGATGCAAGACCAAGTAAACAGATATGAACGTGTCATGCTATAAAAAAGGGTACGCCTGTAAAACAGTGTCAAACTACGGTACCTAAAAATCTCTATAGGTGACGTTTTAAAAGCCTTTACAGGTTACCAGTTTAGAGTTACACAGGAGGCTTGGTGCTAAAATTATTGCTCTCACTGATGTTCGTGGCGATACCTCAAATGTGTGGAGCGATTGCCATTTACTGTACATGAGTGCACAAAGCCGACACGCATGTTTAGCTTTGCACGGGAGGACAGAGTGCTTAAAAAAATGGTTTTATTTTATTTAACATTTTTTTTAACACTGTACCTTTTTTTTATCAACTTTATTGCTATTACAAGGGATGAACAACATCCCTTGTGATAGTATGCATACCTCCCAACATTTTGAGATAGGAATGAGGGACACCTACTAGCAAATGTATGTAGCCATAGGACACGCCTCCCTGCCACACCCCCTTAAAGGAGAATTAACCCACAAAAAAGGTTAATTAAATCCACAAGTGCTTTTTTTTTACCAATACTATTTCTTTATATTGGCTTTTAAAATGTACAAATGCAGCAATTTAGAAATTGCATGAAAGGTTTAGCACTGGGAAACATTTTTGAAAGATAAAAAGTGCATTTTATATACAACTCTATAGATCAGACCAAAATGAGGGCTAAATGAGGAGGAATGAGGGACAGGGGGACATTGCTCCAAATCTGAGACAGGCCCTCTAAATCAGGGACAGTTGGGAGGTATGAGTATGGGCTGTGACAGGTCCTCCTAATGGAGAGATCTGTGGTCTATTAGCCCTCCCCCCCCCCGGCCCCCAAAGCATCAGATCAAACAAAGATCAGTTTGATCTGGTGCTTTCACAAGCTAATGGCTTGTTTACATGGGACTGAAACCGGAAGTGACAAAACCCTTGTCTCTTTCGGTTTTCGACGTCAGACAGTAATGCCCTGTACACACGGTCGGATTTTCCGACGGAAAATGTGTGATAGGACCTTGTTGTCGGAAATTCCGACTGTGTGTAGGCTCCATCACACATTTTCCATCGGATTTTCCGACACACAAAGTTTGAGAGCTTGCTATAAAATTTTCCGACAACAAAATCCGTTGTCGGAAACTCCAATCGTGTGTACACAAATTCAACGGACAAAGTGCCACGCATGCTCAGAATAAATAAAGAGATGAAAGCTATTGGCCACTGCCCCGTTTATAGTCCCGACGTACGTGTTTTCCGTCACCGCGTTTAGAACGATCGGATTTTCCGACAACTTTGTGTGACCGTGTGTATGCAAGACAAGTTTGAGCCAACATCCGTCGGAAAAAATCCTAGGATTTTGTTGTCGGAATGTCCGAACAAAGTCCGACCGTGTGTACGGGGCATAAGAGGAACAACATCGGTTCCACTCACTGTGCGCCCAGAACCAGATGCCGCTGGACACATCCTTGCTGGGTTCCTCGATCGGATGGGACAGCCTAGTAAAGGCGGCAATGGGAGGGGGGCCCCCTTCCTCTGTCTGTGAAAGTAATCCATTAGCTGTATAGCCACTTGGATTACTTTAACTAGAAAGAGGGTCGCTGGCTGTAAAAAACGATATGGGATCATGACTGTAGCTGCCGTCATGATACCAGTATAACCACTTCAACCGTAGGCCATTTATAAATGGTCCGAAGACAGGAGGTGGTTAAAAGCTTTTGCTGTACTATTCAGTTAACTAGCGGAGGTTTGTTTTCTTGGGGTCCATTCATACTATTAATCGCATATGCAGTTCTGTGCAGTGCGATTTCAGCCCTATCCATTTTGAATGGGCTGAAATCGCACCACACTCCAAGTAGTGCGTGCACTACTTTTTGAAATGTACGGCAAGCACATCACATGGTGCTTTTGTACCATGCGATCCGGTGCAGGCAAACACACTGGTTTTGCGACCTGTGTTTGGGGCGTCTGTAAATTTGAAGCAGATCGCAAGGGCAGTGCGATTGGAATGCGGTGTGGGAAGCCCCACAGGAACGCAGCTTTCCAGCACTGCATTCCAGCACTGCATTCCAGTGTGAATGGGCCCTAAAGTAGTATTAAGCCCTCAGAATTTTTTTAGTTTAACACATTGAGCACAATAAAATTAACATGTCCCAGTAAACTGTTTGTTAAAGTGGATGTTAACCCACTTTTACTAAATGCTGCCATCCTCTCTGTACTATTATAAGAAGTTTCCCGATGCCTGTGTTCTGTAAAAAAAAACTGAGCGATTGTACCTGTATGAGCTCCACTCCCGGCGCTCAGCTTCTTCCTCTCCTCCCTTGTCTCTCTGCTGAGCCCTCCTGCTGACGTCAGCCGGGGAGGAGGGGCAGAGAGGAGAGAGTCATGCGTCAGCTGAGCGGCGGGAGCCACACTCATACAGGTACAATCGGGCAGATTTTTTATAGAACACAGGCACCGGGAAACTTCTTATAATGGTACAAAGGGGGTGGCAGTATTTAGTAGCAGATTTGAGATCAGCAGGAGCGGGGGGGGTCACTGGTACAGGCAGGGAGGGGAGGGGAGGGGAGGTGGAGGAGGACACAGGAGACACATATGAGATACAGACACGGGAGAGCTGCAGAGAGCAGGCTGCGGATGACGGAATCACGCAAATGGACCACGATGTCAGGGCTCAGCAAGCCATGATTATCGTGGCCTGTTTGCAGAGGGGAGGGTATAGCCAAGCAGGATCAGCCAGGTTTTTTAGGGTATACAGGGGGCCAAATGACACAGCACAAGCGCTGCGCTGTATAACATGCTCTTACCGACCGGCCACTGTATATATACGTCATTACTTTGAAGATGGATATCTCGGTAACGGCAGCAGCTGCTGCCACAACCGAGGTATCCATCTTTAGGGCCGGCGGTTCTGTACACGATAATGGTGGTCTCTGCAACGGGTTCGCCGCGAGATCACCACTATCGGCGGCGGGAGAGGTGCCACCCCCCCTCCCGCCGCTCTCCAGCGCTCTCCGCCGCTTATCCAGAGCCGTCGGTAGCGGCGGAGGTGATCGGGTCCTTTCACTTCCTCAGTATTGAGACGAGTGAGGCTAAGATGGCCCCCACCCCTCTCCATACCATAGGACGGCTGAAGCAATGTCATTACGTCAGCTCCGCCCACTTGTCTTAAAGGCACAATTTTTTTGTGTCATTTTTTTTAAACTACTTTTTTTTTTTTTTTTTTTGCATTAAATTCTAAATATGAGATCTGAGGACTTTTTGACCCCAGATCTCATATTTAAGAGGACCTGTCATGCTTTTTTCTATTACAAGGGATGTTTACATCCCTTGTAATAGGAATAGAAGTGATCCAATTTTTTTTTTTTTTAAAAACAGTGAAAAAATAAATAAAATAAAGTAAAATAAATAAGAAAAAAAAAAACTTTTAAAGCTCCCTGTCCCGACAAGCTCGCATGCAGAAGTGAACGCATACATGAGTAGCACCCGCATATGAAAACGGTGGTCAAACCACACATGTGAGGTGTCGCCGCGACTGGTAGAGCGAGAGCAATAATTCAGCCCTAGACCTCCTCTGTAACGCAAAACATGCAACCTGTAGAATTTTTTAAACGTCGCTTATGGAGATTTTTAAGGGTAAAAGTTTGACGCCATTCCACAAGCGGGCGCAATTTTGAAGCGTGACATGTTGGGTATCAATTTACTTGGCGTAACATTATATTTCACAATATAAAAAAAAATTGGGCTAACTTTACTGTTATCTTATTTTTTTATTCAAAAAAATTAATTTTTTCCAAAAAAAGTGCGCTTATAAGACTGCTGCGCAAATACTGTGCAAAAAAAAAGTATTGCAATGACCGCCACTTTATTCTCTAGGGTGTTAGAAAAAAAACAATATATAATGTTTGGGGGTTCTAAGTAATTTTCTAGCAAAAAAACCTGTTTTAAACATGTAAACACCTAAATTCCAAAACGTGGCTGGTCTAAGTGGTTAAGGGAACAGGATCTGTTTTTTTTTTTTTTTTGTTAACAAACGCTTTAAGATTCTTTTTTGCAGTTTAACCACTTCAATACAGGGCACTTATACACCTTCCTGCCCAGACCAATTTTCAGCTTTCAGCGCTGTCGCAGTTTGAATGACAATTGCGCAGTCATGCAACACTGTACCCAAACTAAATTTTTATCATTTTGTTCCCACAAATAAAGCTTTCTTTTGGTGGTATTTGATCACCTCTGTGGTTTTTATTTTTTGCTAAACAAATAAAAAAAGATCGAAAATTATGAAAAAAATTAAAGTTTTGCTTTTGTTTCTGTTAAAAATCTTTGTAAATAAGTAAGTTTTCTCTTTCACTGATGGGCACTGATAAGGCGGCACTGATGAGGTGGCACCAATGAGCGGGCACTGACGGGCACTGACGATGGGCACTGATGGGTGGCACCGATATGCAGCACTGATGGGCATTGATAGGCAGCACTGATGGTCACTCATGGGTGGCACTGGGTGGGCACTGATAGGTGACACTGATGGGCACTGAAAGGCTGCAAAGATGGGTTCTTATGGGTGGCACTGATGGGCACTGATAGGCGGCACTGCTGGGCACTGATGGGCACTGATAGGCGGCACTGCTGGGCAATGATGGGCACTGATACGTGGCACTGATACACGGCACTAATAGGCATCCCTGGTGGCACTGGCAGTGGTAGGCATTGTGAGTGGGCACTGATTGGCAGCTGCCTGGGCACAGATTGGTATTTCCCTGGGGGTCTAGGGGGCATACCTGGTGGTCCAGTGTGGATGGCTTCCCTGGTGGTCCTGGGCGGCTTCCCTGGTGGTCTTGGATGGGATCCGATGGGGGGCTGTGCTGATAATCAATCAGCACAGACCCCCCCTGTCAGGAGAGCAGCCGATCGGCTCTCCTCTACTCGCGTCTGTCAGACGCGAGTGAGGAAAAGCCGATCACCGGCTCTTTCTATTTACATCGTGATCAGTCGTGATTGGACACGGCTGATCATGTGGTAAAGAGTCTCCATCAGAGACTCTTTACCTAGACTGGTGTTGCGGGGTGTCAGACTGACACCCCGCAACAACGATCGCCGCGATGCGCGTCCCCGGGGGCGTGCAGCGGCTCAATATGCAGCGGACGTCATATGACGCCCAGTCAGGTTATTGAAACCACTTTGCCACCGTCATTCTGCTATATGGCAGGCGGCAAGTGGTTAAAACTTTCAATGCTGCTGCCTTCTGCTCTATCAGTGCGCTTTCCAGAACTTCCAGTCTTCACAGGAAAGCAGTCTCTAGTCAGTCTGTTAGCTTGAAGAAGAGAGGGGAGGAGAGAGGAGCAGGGGAGTGCTTTGCCATCCTAAGCTTTGTATTACTATTGATGCATACAGTGAGGGGAGACACAACTCTAGGCTCTGCATGCAAGTGTGGCTCCATAGGATGCTACAAGAGAAAGGAGCCACCCTGAAACAGGAAACCTGGGTCAGCAGTCATGGCATCAACTTAAACTGAAACATATGCAAGCCTTAAAAGATGAAGAAGCTGCATACTCAGTAAGTGATTAAAACGGTTGATGAAAGTGCTTAAAAACTGAGGATTTCATATCACTTTAGGGCTATTTCATAGTAAAATGTCTGATTACACTTTCCCTTGGGACCTCATTCAAATGTAATTGAACTAATATGAGCCTACACATGTTAAGATATTTGAACAACTGTAACTAAAGTTGCTAAATTGTATAATCAGATTGTTGGGTAAAGTTGGGCCACCCAAACATGTTACCCAGTGCAGATATTCTGGACTAGGTAGTTTATGCCCTAAACCAGTGGTTCTCAACTCCTGCCCTCAGGACCCACTAACAGGCCAGATTAAGTATTACCTTGGGGAGATACAGACTAGAATACTGCAAATGATATCATCTATGATGTATTTCACTTATCTTGCAAGCCTGGCCTGTTAGTGGGTCCTGAAAACAGGAGTTGAGAACCACTGCCCTAAACTACTAGCTCCAGAATAATAGATCTCACTTGTAGCCAATACTGCAGTTAATGCTTATTTGCATTGTTAATTGCTGACTTTGCAGATTTATGTGCTAATTCACAGCCAAGTTAAAGCGTTTTTTAACCTAAAAAAAAAAAAAAGGGATCCTGTTCTTTTAAAGCATGAATAACAGCACAATGCTTGTGCTGTGTAATTTGGCCCCCTGTATCACCTGAAATCTGTATCTGCCCTCCCCCCTGTAAACTGACAACGGTTAATCATGGCTGCTGAGCCCTGACACTGTGGTCAGTTTATGTGTCTCTCTCCGTCATTCGCAGCCCTGTTCTCTGCTCTCCTCTGTCTCCTGTGTCCCCCTCCCTGTCTGTCAGCTACTCTATGTCTGAGCAGCCCCTGCCCTTCCCTTGTAGCACCGCTCTGAGCAGTGCACACATTACTGCACACAAGCACTGCCAGCCCCACTGCTAGCATAATCTGTAGTATATACTGTATGCCTTTTGGTAAAATTCTTCTTCTAAATACCTTATTCATTCTCCCCGATTAGCGGTCACGTGACCGCCCGTCGCTCTCTTCCACCGATGTATACACTAGGAAGGGAGAACACGTGACCGCCCAGCAGATGTCAGAGGGAAATCCCGCCCCCCCCCCTCCCTAGTACATACATTGGAGGGAGAGTGTGTCACGTTGCCGCTGATCGGGGAGAAGAAATAAGGTATTTAGAAGAAGAATTTTAGAAAAATAATTTTACAAAAAGGCATGCAGTATATACTAGAGGTTATACTAGCAGTGGGGCTGGCAGTGCTTGTGTGCACTGCCTTAACAACCCCTTTAAAGTTATCTTTACTTGTTCTTATAAGTGCTTGCTGTAACATTCATTCAATCAGGTGTGTCTGGAGTGCTGAGGGTTTTTGGAGTCGAGACGCAAAACAGAGAACCCAAATTACCAAGCAGTTCCCTCTTGGGTAGCGTTACACAATCATTCTCAAAAATGCTAGCAAAAACAAAAATAAAAGCTGCGCTTAAGGTGAACCAAAAATACAATGTGGTGAAAACTAAGCAGCCTGCATCGAGATCTAGTCTCCAAATCCCACCATAAATAATAATACAAAAAAGATGCGGCGCTAAGAACAAATTTAGTGAATATGATACAATAATCAAAATAATTAGTGCAAATAGAAAATTACATGATACAATGTCCCAAAACTAATGGGATAGACAGATAGAATCCAAGGCAAACAAAGAGTCCGTGATAAATCAAGAAAGAGTGCAAAAAGGGGCCATAGCAGAGATGAGGGTGCAGTGGAGAGAATCTTCCGTAGTTCCTCACACCCGAGGTGAAATATCAAATATGCTCACCAGATCCCGTTGACCGCCATTACAGCGGTCAAAAACAGCACAGGGAATTTCGGGGCTCCCCACAACCTCAGCTCAATATTCCCGAAGGGCGACAGATGGTATCTCAGGATTCAAGGAGAGAAAGGAAAACCATCGCATAATATAGTTCTCCTCAGCCTTCTCATCCCGCGGGATGAGAAGGCTGAGGAGAACTATATTATGCGATGGTTTTCCTTTCTCTCCTTGAATCCTGAGATACCATCTGTCGCCCTTCGGGAATATTGAGCTGAGGTTGTGGGGAGCCCCGAAATTCCCTGTGCTGTTTTTGACCGCTGTAATGGCGGTCAACGGGATCTGGTGAGCATATTTGATATTTCACCTCGGGTGTGAGGAACTACGGAAGATTCTCTCCACTGCACCCTCATCTCTGCTATGGCCCCTTTTTGCACTCTTTCTTGATTTATCACGGACTCTTTGTTTGCCTTGGATTCTATCTGTCTATCCCATTAGTTTTGGGACATTGTATCATGTAATTTTCTATTTGCACTAATTATTTTGATTATTGTATCATATTCACTAAATTTGTTCTTAGCGCCGCATCTTTTTTGTATTATCATTCTCAAAAATGTCAGTGTTTTTTTAGGGGTCTCAAACAAAAAAAAATTGTCGCTCTGGTGGAGGAAGTGATATACCAAGGACCATTCTTATTATTCTGTGCTGTTCTATGCAATGCTTGTGAGCAAGTAGGGCATTGCTTTTAAATCTTTCTTAGCTGTCATAGTAATCTCAGAATTTCCAGTTTCTGGAATAGGAATAACCCAGACCTGAATTATGTTGTCCAGATTCTGATGCATTGTCCCCTTTTTTTTTTTATTTGGACAGCATAATTTTGTGTTTTGTATTTTTGAAAAATAAATTCAATATTTGTTTTTAAAGGGCAGATATACATTAACTTAATCGTCTCAAGACTTAAACCTCCTGTAGCTTAACCTTTTTCAGAAGTTTCATCTGAGATTTCAAACTGATAGGTCCAAATAATATGTCACGATTATCATAATTAGAACTGTATGGCCCCTTTCAGATGGGGCGGACTTCGTCAAGCAGATCCACCTGTTTAGCAGGGATTCTCTCCGCTGATCCCCGTTGACCAGGTGGGGGACAGGTCTGTATCCGCTCCGCTATGAAGAGTGGACACAGAGACAGCCTGCTGTTCTTTTTGGGGCGGTCATATGGAAACGGACTGCCTTTTTCATTTCCATCCGACTGTCATCCGATCCGCATCTGTCTGTTTTTAGCGAACAGAATCAGATCGGATGCCGGCAGGTGTCAGAGGACACATGTCTGCTGATATCTGCTGCTTCATAGAGAGCAATGGATGGTCCGATTGGGTTCACCTGAAAAATTGACAGGCGGACCTGATGGGTCTATCAGTGTAAAAGGGGGGCTATAAAAACCTTCTTTTATGCTGCATGTACAGGTTGAATCAGAGGTGTAACTAGAACCTTCAGGGCCCCGGTGCAAGAAACCATGATGGGCCCCCCTGCCCCCCTTCCATCCGAGTCCCGGGCTTCCAATTTTGGGAGGGTGTCCATGGACATCCTCCCAAAACCGTGCTTCCCGCATTACCCTTGGGACATGCATCCAGCGCAATCACAGTGGCCCTTTACCATGTGATCAGCTGATCACATGTAAACAGACTTGCCGGTTATCCGCAGCCCTTTCCTCCCATACTGTGTCTGTGCTAGGAAAGGACTGCCGTTAACTGTCAAGAATATCAGTAAATTGTTTACACTGATAATCAGTGCCCCAATCATCAGTGCCATCTATCAGTGCCCATCAATGCTGCCTATCAGTGCTCATCAATGCCGCCTATAAGTGCCCATCACTTCCACCTACAAGTGTTACCTATCAGTGCTCATTAATGCCGCCTATAAGTGCCCATCAATTCTGCCTATCAGCACCACCTATCAGTGCTCATTAACCACTTCAGCCCTGGAAGAATTTACCCCCTTCCTGACCAGAGCACTTTTTGCAATTAGGCACTGCGTTGCTTTAACTGACAATTGCGAGGTCGTGCGACGTGGCTCCCAAACAAAATTGACATCCTTTTTTTCCCACAAATAGAGCTTTCTTTTGGTGGTATTTGACCCCTGCGCTTTTTATTTTTTGCGCTATAAACAAAAAAAAAGGCGACAATTTTGAAAAAAACGCATTATTTTTAACTTTTTGCTATAATAAATATCCCCAAAAATGTATAAAAAAAACATTTTTTTCCTCAGTTTAGGCCGATACGTATTCTTCTACATATTTTTGGTAAAAAAAATCGCAATAAGCAAATATTGATCGGTTTGCGCAAAAGTTATAGTGTTTACAAAATAGGGGATAGTTTTATGGCATTTTTATTAATTTTTTTTTTCTTAAATGGCGGCGATCAGCAATTTTATTGTGACTGCGACATTATGGCGGACACATCGGACATTTTTGACACATTTTTGGGACCATTGTCCATGGACACCCTCCCAAAATTGGAAGCCCAGGGCTCGGATGGAAGGGGGGCCCATCATGGTTTCTTGCACCGGGGCCCTGAAGGTTCTAGTTACGCCTCTGATTCAACCTGTACATGCAGCATAAAGGACACTGGCAGTGAAGGGGTTAACCACTAGGTGGCAGTGACACTGTCACTAGGCAGAACGGGGAGATGCTTGTTTACATTAGCATCTCCCTGTTCTTCCTCCCTGTGAGGCAATCGCGGGTATCCCCGCGGCAATCGAGTCCGTGGGACCCACAACCTGACTCACGGAGCTTGCCGCGGACGTGCGCGCGTCTGCTGGCCGCCTCTGAAAGGGGAACATACAGGTACATAATTCTGCCTGTACGAGCCCTTCTGCCACAGTATATCTGCATGAGGCTGTCGGCAAGCGGTTAATGCCGCCTAACAGCATCCATCAGTGCCACCTATCAGTACTCTTCAATTCTGCCCATCAAAGCCCATCAATACTGCCTGAGTTCTGCCTATCAGTGTTCCTCAGTGCCCATCAGTACCACCTATCAGTGCCCATCAAAGACACCCATCAGTGCAGCCTATCAGTGCACATTAGTGCCCGCTATCAGTGCTGCCTATCAGTGCTCATTAATGTGGCCTATCAGTGCTCATCAGTGCCTCCTATCAGTGCACATCAGTGCCTCCTATCAGTGCCCATAAATGCCTCCTATCAGTGCCCATTAGTGCCTCCTATCAATGTCCATCAGTGCCTTCTATCAGTGACCATTAGTGCCTCCCATCAGTGCCCATTAGTGCCTTGTATCAGTGCCCATCAGTGCCTTTTATCAGTGCCTCCTATCAGTGCCCATTAGTGCCTCCTATCAGTGCCCATTAGTGCCTCCCATCAGTGCACATCGGTGCCCATAAATTCCTCCTATCAGTGCCCATTACTGCCTCCTATCAGTGCCCATAAATGCCTTCTATCAGTGCCCATCAGTGCCTTCTATCAGTGCCCATCAGTGTCTTCTATCAGTGCTCATCAGTGCCTTCTATCAGTGCTCATCAGTGCCTTCTATCAGTGCCCATCAGTGCCTTTTATCAGTGGCTCCTATCAGTGCCCATTAGTGCCTTCTATCAGTGCCCATCAGTGCCTCCCATCAGTGCTCATCAGTGCCCATAAATTCCTCCTATCAGTGCCCATTAGTGCCTCCTATCAGTGCCCATAAATTCCTCCTATCAGTGCCCATTAGTGCCTTCTATCAGTGCCCATCAGTGCCTTTTATCAGTGCCCATCAGTGTCTTCTATCAGTGCTCATCAGTGCCTTCTATCAGTGCTCATCAGTGCCTTCTATCAGTGCCCATCAGTGCCTTCTATCAGTGCCCATCAGTGCCTTATATCAGTGCTCATCAGTGCCTTCTATCAGTGCTCATCAGTGCCTTCTATCAGTGCCCATCGGTGCCTTCTATTAGTGCTAATCAGTGCCTTCTATCAGTGGCCATCAATGCCTTCTATCAGTGCTCATCAGTGAATGCTATGAATTTCCATCAGTGCCGTCTGCCTTCTCAGGACAGCATGGCTCTGAGCGGAGATCGGTGTCTGTTATTGAACAGTACCACAGAGACACCAGCATTAACGTTCTATTTGCCCATCCGTCCTCTCTGGCAGGGGATGAGAGAGGACACACAGCTGATCTCACTGCTCCCCCTTCTCCCCCCTCCTGTGTGCTCCGTGGGCAGTCAAGTGTGAAGCTAAAGAGCTCACATTTCCCGCGGAACACACAGGAGAGGGGAGGGGGGAGAAGGGGGAGCAACGAGATCAGCTGTGTGTCCTCTCTCATCCCCTGCCAGAGAGGACAGACGGGCAAATAGAACGTTAATGTCGGTGTCTCTGTGATACTGTACCATGATAGACACCGATCTTCACTCAGAGCAGTGTGTGAATAGCAACCCTGCTGGCCCCCCCCACAGTGGCGGAATGCCGGGCTCCGTCGCAAGTGCGACTGTTGTGACCCTGGTAATTCCGCCACTGGGTTGAATAACTAATTGTAGCCAGTAACATAAACCTTTTTTAGGTACCTTTTCCCTAAGCTTTCCAAAAAATGTTAAAAAGTGAAGAGCCAATTTAAATATGATTTAAAAAAACACACTGAATAATATTTTAGTCTTTTTTCACACTAGTGGTACTGCTTGCTGCCCTAAGAAAAGCAATCCACAGTGATAGCAGCTGTTTTTTTTTACATTGCGGGACCATGCTGCAACTGTGAGCCAAGCATTAGGCTTGCGGTTGTGGTGTGGCCCCACTGAACTGTTTGGTTTAACCTAGATCTCCTACAATGCAGAGTTACCATGGGTCTCTTGGCTGCTTCTCTGATTAATGCTCTTCTTGCCCAGCCTGTCAGTTTAGGTGGACAGCCATGGATTGAACAGTGCTCCATGAGATGTTCAAAGCTTTGGATATTTTTTTATAACCTAATCCTGCTTTAAACTTCTCCACAACTTTATCCCTGACCTGTCTGGTGTGTTCCTTGGCCTTCATGATGCTGTTTTTTCACTAAGGTTCTCTCACAAACCTCTGAGGGCTTCACAGAACAGCTGTATTTATACTGAGAATAATTTACACACAGGTGGACTCTATTTACTAATTAGGTTCTTTCACATTGTCAAATCGCAGCCTATTGCCGGCAATGGCAGTGTCCCAATCGGTGCAACGCTGACTTTGCGGCGTCGCAGTGATTTCCAAAAGTAGTTCCTGCACTACTTTTGGCAACTTCGGGAGGGCGATTTCAATGGAAATCTGTGCATGAATGTGTGCTCAGATGTCTTTCAAAATGCCCCCGAACTCACACTGAAATGCAGGTTTGAAATTGTGCGAGTTAAGCTAAACCCCCGTTCAGTGTGAACGTACCCTTAGGCTGCCATTTTTACAGAGATTTTGTTGAGGGCAACAATGTAAGAGGCAGAAAAACACCTCTAATCTGCCCCAAAGAAGCTCATGTTCTTTTTTGAGCTTGGGGCGTTTTTCAGGTGTTTTGCTTCAGGTGACAAAACGCTCAGATGTAAACAGGTGCCGTTGAAATGAATGGGATTTTGCTTGTTGGGCATTTTTCAGGTGTTTTTATGAGCGTTTTATGAGATGAAAACGCTCAGGTGTGAATGCAGCCTAAAGGGGCTGAATACAAATGCACGCCACACTTTTCAGATATTTATTTGTAAAAAAATGTTGATAAACATTTATCATTTCCTTCCACTTCACAATTATGTGCCACTTTGTGTTGGTCTATCACATAAAATCCCAATAAAATACATTTACGTTTTTGGTTGTAACATGACAAAATGTGGAAAATTGCAAGGGGTATGAATACTTTTTTCAAGGCTCTGTAAATGTTTGCTTCTGGGTTTAATACCGCTTCAAGTGTATCCTTGATTGCTTTGTGGTGAAGAATCTTAAATTATGAGTCCTGGTGAAAAAGGGACACCTCTTCATTTCTCTGACACCAAAACCAAGAATTCCCCCAAACCCTATGGAAGTCTATTAGAAATATGTATTGTCTTTCTACACTGTGTGGTCCTCTTACTTTCCTCTGGCATGAGGGTCATGTGTTTCCTTCACTGGAGTTCTAAAAGTGGAAGTAAACCCATTAATTTAACAGTTTAAAAAACATTTACATTCCTGGAATGCCAGTAAAGGCCAACTGTTACATTTACTTGTGTCCTCAACCAAACTGTCAAACCATCAAATGGCTGGTGTCATAACTGATCACATGTGCAGCACTAAGGCAGTTGTAGATCAAACAGAGGCTAAAGCCTCGTACACATGATCGGATTTTCGGCAGGGAATTGTGTGATGACAGACTGTTTGCCTAAAATCCGACCGTTAGTACGCTCCATCAGACAATTGCTGGCCAACTTTCCACCAACAAATGTTGGATGGCAGGCAAGTAAATTTTCGGCGGACAACGGTCTGTTGTCAGATTTTCCTATCGCCTGTACACAAAAGTCCAAAGTACAAACACGCATGCTCGGAATCAATGCTCACCAAACACAACATTAGCTAAAGGTGCCCAAAGGGTGGCGCTCAAGAGCTGAAATTCCACATAGTACGTCACATAGTACGCCGCAGCCCGTGACATCACCGCGGGGCTCTCTCCTCCTCCCTCCTCCTCTCGCTGTTGCCGGGCCAGTAGGAGAGAGAAGAGGGGCCTTGCGCAGTAGGGTCCCCGGCGTGACTCTGCAACGTTTCAGAGTCACGCAGGACCCCTTCGTCAGGCTGCGGAGCCCTCCTTACATCTGTGTCCCCAGCGGAGTCCCTCCTTACATCTGTGTCCTCAGCGGAGTCCCTCCTTACATCTGTGTCCCCAGCGGAGTCCCTCCTTACATCTGTGTCCCCAGCGGAGCCCCTCCTTACATCTGTGCCCTCAGCGGAGCCTCTCCTTACATCTGTGTCCCCAGCGGAGTCCTTCCTCACATCTGTGTCCCCAGCGAAGCCCCTCTATACATCTGTGTTCCTAGCCGAGTCCTTCCTCACATCTGTGTCCCCAGGGGAGTCCTTCCTCACAGCACAGTCCCCAGCAGCACAGCCCTCCTTCATATCGCGTTTGTCTCTCCCCTTCAGCTAGTTCCCGTCTTTCTCTGTGTGTTCAGGGGCCTCCCCTCTCAAGTGAACACAAAGGGATTAGGCGGTGGCCATCTTTTTGTAGCCCGCCAGCACTGTAAGTGACTTTGTTCTCACACTGAGAACAAAGCACCTGGCCATAGTTATATACTATGGGGCCGGGCGGATGCTGCTCGGCGTGAATGACTGCACCACAAAGCAGCTCCAAACCCCGCCAATGAAGCGCCTCGTCTGCAATCTGATGGTTGCATAGACCTGGCGCTTCCCATAATACACTGTGTCTGGCGCCCAAACACAGTGCACTTAAGGACTTTTTTTTTTCACCACTTCAATACAGGGAATTTTCACCCCCTTTCTGACCAGGCCAATTTTCAGCGCTGTCGTGATTTGAATGACAATTATGCGGTCATGCAACACTGTACCCAAATGAAATTTTTATAATTTTTTCCCCACAAATAGAGCTTTCCTTTGGTATTTGATCATCTCTGCAGTTTTTATTTTTTGCCCTATAAACAAAAGAAGAGTGACAAGTTTGGAAAAAAACACAATATTTTTTACTTTTTCCTATAATAACAATCCCATTAAAAAAAACAAAAACAAATTTTTTCCTCAGTTTAGGCCAATATGTATTCTACATATTTTTGGTATGCAATAAGCGTATATTGATTGGTTTGCGCAAAAGTTATAGTGTCTACAAGATTGGGGATAGTTTTATGGCATTTTTATTATTTTATTTATTTTTACTAGTAAGGGGGGCGATCTGCCATTTTTATCATGACTGTGACATTGCGGCAGACATATCGGACACTTTTGAAATCATTTTGGGACCACTGACAACTATACAGCGATTAGTGCTATAAAAATGTATTGATTACTGTATAAATGTTACTGGCAGGGAAGGGGTTAAAATTAGGGAGCGATTAAGGGATTAACTGTGTTACCTAGGGAGTGATTCTAACTATAGGGGGAGGGGACTCACAAGGGGAGGAGATCGATCGGTGTTCCTCTGTACACAGAACACATGATCGGTCTCCTCTCCCTTGACAGGACGTGGATCTGTGTGTTTACACACACAGATCCATGTCCTGGCTCTGTTGACGAGGCAGGTGCGGGTGCCCCCCAGACGACCGGGAAGCCCAGGACGTCATATGACGCCCACCAAGGTTGGGAGATCCCTCCTGCGGACATCATTTGGCTATGGGCAGGACCTGAAGTGGTTAAAGGGCCATGTTTAAAAAATGTTTTTTTGTGACTGCCTGGGGGGGGGGTAGGATGGGAGATCCCTCCTGCAGACGTCATTTGGCTATGGGTGGGACCTGAAGTGGTTAAAGGGCCATGTTTAAAAAATGTTTTCTTGTGAGTGCCTGGGGGGGGACAGCTGGTGTTATAATGTTATAACTGATCACATTTTCCTTTTTTGATTTATAACTTTTTGGGGCACTGCTTAGTGGTGTTTTTTTGGGGATGCTGCAGCTATAGATCTTTATCCTAAGCGCGGAATCCTCTGTTTATATAACTGATCACATGTTCAGCACCATGGCAGTTGAATATCAAAGAGAGGCTAAGATGGCAACTTCCTTGACTGAAAAGGATAGGAGTGTTAAGTTGCCCTTTAACGGTTTCCCAAAACAGTGATAATCATGGCATGCCGTAATTATTAACTGTCACATTTGCTTGCTTGCATATGCACAAAGAGGAGACTCAAAGGCCTGTTTCAGCTTGTAAGAGCAGTGTGAACAGAAAGCTTTCTTAAAGCTTTCAAAGTACCATTCAGCTCCAGTTTGTAAATGCTAAACACAAATTCTAATGGGAGTGCTGATTGCCTCTTTAGGCTGGGTTCACACCATCGCCGCTTGCAGCTTCCAGCAAATGGACCAAAAGACGCACTGTGCAAATTTGCACCAGAGCCCCAGTAGAGATATGTAAACTGACTCCATAGAGAGCCGGTCAAAATCTCCTGCTATTGCGAATTGGATGCGGGTTCAATGGTGTGAACCCAGCCTAAAAGTGGAACTTTAGGCTGGGTTCACACTGCTGCAATGTCAGACATTGCATTTGATTTGCATCGCACTGCTGTGCAAATCACATGCGATGTCTGGCGATGCAAATTCAGCCATACAGATTGTGTGGCTGAATTTGCATCGCATTCTGACCAAAGTCATGCAGGACCCTTTTTTGGTCCACATCAGAATCGGATCGCATTGGGTGTGAACATCCATGGATCCGATTCCTGACAGTTCGCACTGCGATATGTGAACTGATCTGGGGGTGTCCTTAACTTTGTATTGACACCCACAGCGGTTCGCATAGGGCAGTGTAAACTGCCTGCAAGTTTTATGTGATGCGGACACCCGTACTGGATTCGCACGGGTTCTCGCATCGCAGCAGTGTGAACCGAGCCTTAGTCAGAAAATGAAATCCTGCTAGATCACTTCAGGCTGGCCCGTTTTGCAGGTATAGCTATGTAAAATAATAAAAATAAGTGTCTATACTGTTTAAAATCCAGTAATACACTGTCTCACCCTGCTCTGCACATGCCCAGTTGCTCTCCATTTTTTGGCACTGTGTCGAAAATGTAGAGGCTGATCTGCTGATAGCCTAAAGATTCACTGCTCCTCAGAAGGTCTGGGCTTCAGCAAAATGGCAGCTTCCGGTAAGAAGAAACAGGAGCAATGCTGGAGTCAATTTACAGCACACACTTATTTTGGTAGCATAATTATTATTGTGGAATGTATGTTCCTTGCTAAAGAACATTATTTTTTTCAAGATGTTATGGGTTAACGTTCCGCCTTAAGCAAGCTATTAGCAGGCTTCAGCTTTTTTTGAAGCTTGAAAGTTCTGAAAATGCTTTGCCAAAGCTTGCTGTTCACACTCCTCTATATACCAGCTGATACCCACGTGAAGCAGGCCTTACAGCACTCCATAGGTCCTGGCAGCACAAACAGAACTAGAGTGTGTCAGTGCAGTACTTATGTATACGACCAAATGTGCACCCTTGGAAACAGACTGTGTGCTGCAATTTTATGTGTCTCATTAAAATGTACCTCAATGTTGTATTATGGTGTGAACAGGGCACATGGAGGACAATTGTTTTCTATGTGCACTTGTATTGATCTAACTCAGCCTTGGTGGTCAGTGGGAAGAATGCTCCTTACATTGTCATAGTTACCAACTGTCCCAGATTTCCCGGGACATTCCCGGGAATTCGACTATATTCCCAATTTTATAGTTTCCTGGGAAATGTCCAGAGAAATCCGGTTCTTCACGGATTTTCACCGCCGCCGCTAGAGGTCCACGGCTGACGGAGACAATGTCGCCATTTTTAAGAAGACCAGGAGGACGGCTGTGGGGGGCTAGAAGGAGCTCCTGCGTTGCCGCCCACCCTCCTGCCCCGCTGCCGGTCTGTTATGGAAAGGGGCAGGGGTTCCAATGTAACCATGCGGCCGGCGGAGGGAGACAGTATTGTGTATACCCCCTCCTACCAAGACACCTGAGGTAAGGGGGGGGCACCGCTGGGGGCATCTGATGTAAGGGGGGCTCCACTGGGGACACCTGATGTGAGGGGGGCTCCACTGGGGACACCTGATGTGAGGGGGGCTCCACTGGGGACACCTGATGTAAGGGGGGCTCCACTGGGGACACCTGATGTGAGGGGGGGCTCCACTGGGGACACCTGATGTGAGGGGGGCTCCACTGGGGACACCTGATGTGAGGGGGGCTCCACTGGGGACAACTGATGTAAGGGGGGCTCCACTGGGGACACCTGATGTGGGGGGGCTCCACTGGGGACAACTGATGTGAGGGGGGGGCTCCACTGGGGACACCTGATGTGAGGGGGGCTCCGCTGGGGACTCCTAATGTGAGGGGGGGGCTCCGCTGGGGACTCCTGATGTGAGGGGGGCTCCACTGGGGACACATGATGTGAGGGGGGGCTCCACTGGGGACACCTGATGTGAGGGGGGCTCCACTGGGCACACCTGATGTGAGGGGGGGCTCCGCTGGGGACTCCAGGTATGAGGGGGGCTCCGCTGGGGACTCCTGATGTGAGGGGGAGCTCCGCTGAGGACTCCTGATGTGAAGGGGGGCTCCGCTGAGGACTCCTGATGTGAAGGGGGGCTCCGCTGGGGACTCCTGATGTGAGGGGGGGCTCCGCTGGGGACTCCTGATGTGAGGGGGGGCTCCGCTGGGGACTCCTGATGTGAGGGGGGGCTCCGCTGGGGACTCCTGATGTGAGGGGGGCTTCACTGGGGACTCCTGATGTAAGGGGGGGCTCCGCTGGGGACTCCTGATGTAAGGGGGGCTCCGCTGGGGACATCTGATGTGAGGGGGGCTCCGCTGGGGACATCTGATGTAAAGGGGGGCTCCGCTGGGTACACCTGATGTAAGGGGGGCTCCGCTGGGGACACCTGATGCAAGGGGGGCTCCGCTGGGGACACCTGATGTAAGGGGGGGCTCCGCTGGGGACATCTGATGTAAGGGGGGGCTTCGCTGGGGGCATCTGATGTAAGGGGGGCTCCGCTGGGGGCACCTAATGTAAGGGGGGGCTCCGCTGGGGACATCTGATGTAAGGGGGGCACTGCTGGGAACACCTGATGTAAGGGGGGGCTTCGCTGGGGACATCTGATGTAAGGGGGGGCTCTGCTGGGGGCACCTAATGTAAGCATGGACACTGCTGGGACACCTGATGCAAGGACGGACGGCTGGTGGCAGGCGACGTGGCAGGTGACACGCTCAGGGATCCCACTGATTCGGCATTATGGTGAGTTGAATGATTTCATTTTATATTACAATGTAATAATAAAAATAATGCACTTCAATCATCCTGACACCATAACAACCATGGTGCCGGGATGATTGAAGTGCTAACACCAGGTGTTTGGAGTATATTTATCTGCTGATTATTAAACTTTCTAGAATACACATATTTCCATTGTTGTGTAGGATCTGGGGCTGCTGTCCCTCCATCCCTCTCCCCCTCTCCATCCCTCATTCATCTCAGACTCTAACCACACCCCCTTTGAGCCACGCCATTTAAGACACGCCCACTATTTCACATGAACCACGCCCTTTTTTCACCACGGCGCGCTTTGCATTTGAACTTTTCCCCTGTGCCACGCCCACAAATGCATGCCCTGCCCCCTAATTAAAACAAGACTCCGGCTACAGCCAAAAAAGTGTCCCTAAAATTTTTTTTACAATGTTGGCAACTATGCATTGTTGGTCAGTGGGAAGAATGATACTTACATTGGTGGTCAGTGGGAGGAATGACTTTTTTGCAGTGAGAACGACCTCCTCAGAGCTTTCACCCAAAGTGTCATGTCAGTCTTTTCGGCAGGTGAATAACCCTCTGTTCTTTAGCCTCTGGGGTTACAGGCACTGGTCTCCTCTTCTTCCTGCATATCAGCTTCCTCCTCAATGAAGGATGGAAAGTCTTCAGGGTCTGCTGTCAGCAGGGAAGATTGAGGGTCTTCCAACTCTTCAAAAGGTGGACTTTGAGGTACAAACCCAGGAGCCTCTGGCCTAAGAATCCTGTTGTCAGTCACCTTGGGAGGAGAAGAAGGGGGTGGGGGGGGGCGGCCCTGGCATTTGAGATGGCCACAAACAATCTTTTCCCATCTGTTCATGCTTGCTGCTTTCATCTTCTTCAGCAAGGAGTACAGACTGAGATCTAGTCACTGGCCGGGATCTCTGAGAGGCCATGGGTGTGGACTGTGAATCTGGCTGTGGTGGCGCACAAACTGCATCTGACAGAGGCAACAGATGATCGCGATGCCAAGTCTTCAGCGGGCCTGTGCTTCCCTCTTGCCAGATTTGATATACTGTGAGTCCTGGCAGCTGCTTGGAAATGACAAATGGCTGTGATTTCTTGCGGTTAGCCAACTTGTGTTTTCCAGGGACACCCAGGTTTCTCAGCAGTACCTTGTCATCCAGCTGTAGGTCCTGCATTTGTACTCTGAGGTCAAAGTTTATTATGTTTCTCTTTCCTCGGGCATATGAGGCAGCTTTGAGTCTTATCCTAGGCGGTTTTCAGACTTCTCAGCAGGCGATCCACATACCCTGTCTGGGATGTTGCTAAGGTATGGTCGAGGGATGTGCCGAAGGCCAAGTCTACTGGCAGTTAGGCCTTCCGTCAAACAAACGATAGGGAGAGTATCCTGTGGCATCATTGGTGGTGCTGTTATAAGCATGCACAATAGCTGCTTTATGCTTGCTCCAGGGCTACTTTTGTTCTGAATTTAGAGTTCTGACCAAATCCAGGAGGGTTCGGTTGAATCTCTCTGGTTGAGGACCTCCTTGAGGATGATAAGGGGTGGTTTTAGATTTCCTGATGCCAAAAAGTCTCTTGATGAAACTACTCTCAAAGTCTCTCCCTTGATCAGAGTGGATGCGTTGGGACAGACCACAGTGCACAAAGAATTTCTCCACTAAGATCTTGGCCACCGTGGATGCTTGTTGGTCCTTTGTTGAAAACGCCTGGGCATACCGAGTGAAATGGTCAGTCACTACCAGGATATTTCCCTAGTTAAATAGAAAAATGGAAAAATTTACTTTTCAGGCACCAATTATAGAAAAATATATATAAACTTTATTAAACACATAGTACAAAAAAACATAATAAAATATTGCAAATAAAATGCAAACAAATAGCTAAACCTCTCCAATATGGATCATAAGAATCAGAATCATATCAATACAGACGTTTATCCCTATATTGAATTATGACATGCAAGGAAGCTCTACATGTTTTGCGAATGGTCGCTTCTTCAGGAGCTTGTTAATTATTCTATAGGAGAGAGAAAAATATGCAATCAATAACATTTATAATCTTGGTATAAATTTTTTTGCAGGGAGTACCAAAGGACACTCAAAGGAAGGCTCCAACCTGGGCATGCAAGAGGTGCAGCGGATCACATGTGGGGACATGCCTAATAGAATAATCTTACTGTGTATAGAATGATAACACCAGAGATAGGGTAGGTGTCCAGAGCCTAGTGTGAAAAAGGCAAAAGACCCATAGCAACTTAAATAAAGTAGATAAGAAGATTCACGCCATAGAAAAAATATATATAGTGGTAGATAAACTAGATAGAAAGGTGTTGTGGTAACAAATCCTAACCAGCCTACCTTAATAGAAAAACATAATTGGCATGAGCCTGTAGAGATGCTGTATATCCATAAGCTTATGCTTTAGGAGTGGAACTGTGTTTGGCGGTAAACACCAACACCTGTAAAGTATATATGAATGGTGATAGTGAGGAAAGTCTCATTATAAACAATCTATCTATAGGATTGATAGGTGGTATTGATTAAATGGTCTCACCTTTTAGTAATAAATTGTATATATATATTCTGTATCCAGGTAGAGGGGGGTTGTATCTTTGGTGGACCACCAATCGATAACTTGATATAGATTTGTAATGAAGCAGCACAATAGGTTTACAGGTATCAGTTCCATAACATCTAGAGAAAGAGGTTATCATTAATAGATTATTAAAGAGTCCCAGTAAAAGAAGTATACAGACAATAAATAGTGTACAGATACCTTGCCAGAGTAAATGTAGTGATGATAAGTCAAAAGATCCATGAAAAGACGGCCGTCTGGAAGGGATGCCGTGATATAAAGCTGAATGAACAGCCTTATATGCACGGCCCAATCAGGTGTGCGGCGGGGCTTCCGAATCACCTGACTCAGCCAGAAAAGGGTGCGAGCGCACCCTCGCCACGGCCGCGCATGCGCAGTCTGCAGAGCGACTACAATAGACGCGGCCGTGCGGGAGGAGCGTCACCCTAGAGGTCTCAGGGCTGAGAGCTCCCCCAAGTGTGCACTCCACTAAGGGAAATGTTATAGAACATTGTATGGGTCAGATAATAGCAGCCTAAACAGTGGATGGTAAGACGAGCAAAATAAAAGGGGAAGAGAAAAATACCACAAGAGGGAGAATGGCAGGCCATAATGCCGCAATGTCGTACCCAGAAGGCTATCCGGCTGCACATGTAACCTGCAGCACCAGCACGCCATAGGAGCCAACCAAATGATGCCAATGAAGTATCCATCGCAGGCCAGAGAAAAAGAGCCTTGATCAAAATAGTTGAAACAGGTAGAGCCTATGAAAAATAAAAGAACAAACATAAGAATACAGTACATTGTTAACAATGACAATATGAAATAGCATTTTGTGCAATGAATAAAAGATATACATGAACAGACAAGCAATATCAAAAGACAAAGGCATTATTAAGTAATTAGGCAAACGAACACCAAACAAAAGCGAGCATATATCACTCACTAAGGGAGGGGGGAGGGAGGGGAGAAGGGACAAAGAGCCACAACAGCAGAAGGCAGGATAGAAGGCCCCATATATGAAACTACAGGGGAAAATATTTCTATTTATAGAAGTGATAAAGTATATAATATTGTGTATTTTCACAAAAATGATTTATATGATTGCAATTCATTAATGCCTGGCCAACGTATGGCATTAAGGCGTTCTATCCATTTAGTCTCGTGCTGGAGTATTCTCCTGTCCCAATCACCTCCGTTCGGATCCTGCAATATTACTGCCAAAACTATAAAAGTAGCAACAGAGGTGTCAAATCTGTGGTATAGGTCAAGATGTCTACTAATGGGGCTTAGCATCCTACCATCAGTTGAAGAATAGATATGGTCATTAATCAATCAGCCCGAAAGTGTGGGTAGAAGAGTTCCCCATTGGGTAGTCTGAATCTGTGGCCCGTGGAGACCAAAGGGCAACAAGCACAGTGCCCGCATTTGTAAATACCCTGTTCATGGATAGTTTGTCTTTTAGTCATCCATCGCGTAAAGACACCGCCCTTTTAAAGACAATCTCGGGGCGATCACTAATATATTTGTTCAAGGTGGGGTCCTCATATAAAATATGCCAGTGTTTCGCCAGAACATTTCTTAATTGATCTTGTTGGTGGGAGTATTGTGTAATAAATTTGACCGTAGAGTGGCCTTCTAGTTTCATTTTAGTTTTGTAAAGTAGTGTATTCCTAGATTGTTGGTATGCCTTATTAAAGGCTTTACGTAGGAATGACTTTGAGTATCAACGCTGGAGGAGTCGTCCCCTTAGGAGATCCGCATGGTATTTAAAATCACTGTCGCAAATGCAATTCCTTCTGAGTCTGATGTATTGAGCGGAGGGGATGCTACGGACAAGTGTGTTAGGGTGGGCACTAGAGGCATGCAAAAAAGTGTTTCCGGCTGTTTCCTTCCAGTATAGGGTGGTGGCCAGGCAGTTGTCTTGATCTTTACAAATTGAAAGATCAAGAAATTAGATCTTACGCAAGTCACTCTTAAATTTCAGATTGTCTGTATTGTTGTTCAAAAGGTCAACAAAGGCATCTAGAGTTTGTTGTGGGCTAGTCCAAATGACAAATATATCATCAATATATCTTAGCCACACCAGCACATGGCTGGTGTGGCTAGTAAGGACCTCATTGGAAAATATATCCCGCTCCCACCCCCCCAGGTACAGGTTGGCGTAGGCCGGGGCACAACAAGTGTCCATGGCCACGCCCTGTACCTGGAGGTAGTGGGAGCTGTTAAATGTAAACCAATTGTGCGTCAAAACAAAGAAAAGCAATTTAAGAAGAAACTCACTGAATAGCCAGAGATGGTGATCTTGCTCTCTGAGGAAGGTGCGTACCATCCCGACACCCTGCTCGTGTGGGATGCTGGAGTACAAAGCCTCCACATCCAATGTCACGAGCAGGGCGTCGGGAGGGACCGCAAGCCCCTCAATATGTTTGAGAAGATCTAGTGTATATTGAACATAGGATGGCAATCGTGTCACGTGTGGGGTAAGAAAAAAGTCGATAAGTCTGCTAGCATTTTCAGTCAGTGATCCTATACCGGAAACTATAGGCCGACCTGGGGGGCATGTGCATTCTTATGTATCTTAGGTAATGAGTGGTAATGTGGTGGTAAGAGGAAACTTATTGTCAAGATATGCATGGGTATTCTGGTCAATCAGACCCGTAAGGAAGGCATCTCCTTATAGGCCGACCTGGGGGGCATGTGCATTCTTATGTATCTTAGGTAATGAGTGGTAATGTGGTGGTAAGAGGAAACTTATTGTCAAGATATGCATGGGTATTCTGGTCAATCAGACCCGTAAGGAAGGCATCTCCTATTAAGGATTTGTATTCATTAATGAATCGTTTGGTAGAAATGGTCGCAATCCAGCGATACCAAGACTGATTGTTGAGGATACCCATGCACATCTCAACATATTGTTTGTTAGTAAGTAATACAATGTTCCCACCCTTGTCCGCCTTTTTGACAACTAAATCGGGGTGGTTACGTAGTCTTGAGATGGATTGTAATTGGTGGGGCTATTTTAGCATAGGATCCAGTGTCAGTTGCTTCATATCCGCAATGGTGGCCAACATAAAAGCCCAAACATGAGGATTGATAGTTAAATCAGGAAATTTCTTTGACTTAGCTTTGAACTTATTAGTAGGTGTAGGCCCAGATGGCAATATAGGTATAGTAGTATCAGTGATGGATGTTGATGATTCAGAGGTATGATTCAGAAGGAGGATAAGGTCTCTGAAAGCTCGAAACTCATCCATAGTGAAATGTTTGATACTTTCCGATAAATCCCTGTCTTGTTTAGAACGTATTCGATTATTAACTTTCTAGAAAAAAGGTAAGATTTCCCTGCGCGCTCAGATCAAGCTTCAAGCACAGAAACGCAATGCACACCAGCTCCATGGGTCCCTGCCTCTGAAGATGGCCCATTGGGGCAGCTCGGTGGGGCAAAGTCTTACTTTGGATACATCTGATGCAGGAGTCGCAATAGCCCTCAACTTCAGCCCGCATGTAGGGCCAGTAGAACCAGTCCCTCACCAGGTGAAAAGTCCTCTTGGGCCCTAGGTGGCCCTGGTTGTTGTGTAGGGCAGTTAATACTGTCTTCCTATATTTTTCAGGTAGGATTAACTGCCATTTTTCTTCGGAATCGTCAGAGGGGTCCCTTCGGTAGACCAACCCTTGGTGCAGATGTAACCAATCCCACTGTCGGTGCAGCAGACGGGCTTCCTTCGGGGAGTCAGTGAGGAGCAAGTCAGGGCGTTGGCTCTCCAAGGCCTTCAATGCCAAGCTACAGAGAGGGTCTTCCAACTGGTCCCTCCACAGGTCTTTCTTTGACAGCTTGGGCAGACGTTCATCCCCAACTTGGATGACATTGCAATAACATCTGGGGACACCAGCGGCTGACACTCCAACGTCTTCGGCCCTGGATCCTCCTCCAGCTTGATGTTCTGCTACTTGACATAAGGCTCGTACCCCTTCAGACATCAGCTGGGCCCATTCTTCTGGAGGGTCTCTGGAATGATGGGGCCTTCTTGACAAAGCATCCGTGTCTTTGTTCCCAACCCTGGTCGATACTTCAGGCTTAAAGTAAACCCTGATAAAGCAGCCAACCATCTGTGACCCGTGGCGTCCAACTTGGTGGTAGTGAGGATATAGGTGAGAGGATTGTTGTGAGGACATAGGTGAGAAGATTGTCTATGCCATTTCCCGTCCCCCCCACCCGCTGTCTGCTGGGAGACACACAGGTCCCAGAGACAGCAGGGACCATTCGGATTGCGCAGCACAACTCGCGCATGCGCAGTACCGAAGATAGCGGCGACAGCATCCGAGGACCGAGGGACGGGTTGGCCACGGGTGCCGACATCGCTGGCGACCTGGACAGGTAAGTGTCCTTATTTTAAAAGTCAGCAGCTGCAGTATTTGTAGCTGCTGACTTTAAAAAAAAAAAAAATTGGCGGACCTCCGCTTTAAGCTCAGTCAAGTTGGTAGGTCTCGGCCAGGAGGTGACAGCTTCCAGGGGTTGTGGCCACTTTGTCGGTAGACACAATGTGGCCAAGGTAGTTGACTGAGGGTTGATAAAACTGGCACTTTTCCAGAGACAGCTTCAGCCCCTCGTCATCGAGTCTCTTCAGGACCTTCTCCAGATGCTTTTCGTGCTCTTCCAGGGTCTTGCCGCAAACAATGATGTCCTCTAAGTACACCAACACCTCGATCAGGTTCCTGTCACCCATGGTCTACTCCATTAGCCTTTGGAAGGTGGCTGGGGCACCAGACAGGCCTTGAGGCATCCGGTCGAATTCAAAGACCCCCAACCAGGGTAATGAAAGCGATCTTTTCCAGATTCTCATGGTGCATGGGGATTTGGTAATATCCACTCTTCAAATCCAGCATGCTGAACCACTTCACTCCTGACAGGCTCTGCAAGGCATCTTCTATCCTTGGGGTGGTATATTGGTCGGGAATGGTCTTTCGGTTCATCGTCCGTCAATACACAGCCTCAGCGGCCCATTCTTTTTCTGTACCACCAATATCAGGGAAGCACATGGACTCTGGGACTCTCTGGTGATGCCTGCCCTCTTCAACTCTGCCAGTTGTTCACGCAGATTGTTCAAATCCAGTAAAGGAATCCGTCAAACTCTTTCCCTGAACGGCTTATGCACTCGAAGAGACTGATCCGGTGTTGGGCACTTTTTGCACACCCCACATCAAATTCACTCTTGGAGAATGCAGCCTGCTATCTCAGGAGCTGAATCCTGGCTCTTTCTTTGCAATCCGGCAAAAGAGGAGTATTCTTCGCATAGAACTCCTCAACAGGGATCCCATCCTTTGCTCCCCAACCAAATCAGACAGTGGGACTGGGATGGCTAAATTCACTTGTCCCAGCAACATCCGAGCCGGCATATTCACTTTGGTTAAAACCACCTCAGGAATTATCTCCACTCCCATGTCTTCTCTCTGTCCACTTGAAGGACAATGAAAGGGCCTGGTTGTTTCCAATTTAGATTGACAAATGCTCATAAACAGGCCACTTCACCAGGCTGTAACACCTTCTCACACCAGTCCAAGCGCCACATCTCACCCACTCCTTCAGCTGGGGCCTTCTGTTCTTGTACCAGGCACTGGTAGGCTTGTCCCAGCATGGGGTGCACGCTTGTAGTTGAAGTGCCTGGCTCCAGAACAAGAGGTGTCAACAGCCTTCTGACAAGATCAGTATTGGTCCCTATGATAAGAGAACGCTTACTGGCCCCTGGTGGGTGGGGACAGACCACTGCCAGAGTGTCAAAAGTCTTGGCTTTCCCAGCCACGGAGGGATCAAAGGTCAGCTTGACCGGTAGCTAGCCATCATAGGGAAAGGTCTGAGTCCCAATGCCCCATATCTCCAGCTCTTCCAACTTCTGCAATGGCAGGTGCTTGAGGTGCCTGTCATAGAAGTCTCTGTAGAGAAGGGTCACTTGATCTCCAGTATCCAGAAGGGCCTTGGTGTAGATTCCCTCTACTTGGATGGGAACAACAGGATAAGGTCCCCCCAGCTTGTCAGGGAACATAAAGGAAGTGGTGGCCTTGGCCTGTTCAGTGGCTTGTATCCGCGCTCCTCTCTTGCAGAGATTCTGATCTGGTTTAAGTCTACGCTGAGTTCTGAGAGTCTGGTGTGCATTGACTTTCCGACGCTGGGCAGCAAGTGTCAAAGGAAACGGGACACTGGGTTGCTTGGAGGCAACAACGGGGGCCCTCTGCAAGGGTTTTGACTTCCTCTGCTGTCTCTTCACGTCGTTGGTTTTAGAGTCAGCTACTGTAAATGGGGTACCCGGTTGGCTCCTTCAACAGGGCCCTCTAAAGTTTCCCACTGCCTTTTAACACTGTGCTTCAGGCTTCACTGGGCTTAGACACACCCATCAATAATGTCCCACATAATTTCAGCATACCTTGGTATGCTCAATGGCACTCCTGACTGGTACATGTGAAAATGCTCAGTTTTTGCTCCGATATAGATACTAGTATGGGTATCCGTGCATCCCTACCAAATATTCCTGTAATTATGGATAATCAAATGTTAAAATCACTTGATCTTACCGGATCTAATGTATATCTATTAGCCTGGATGATTTTTGGCCAGGAAATTTGATAAGGGGGGGCAGTCCCCCTCATTAATTACTTAATAAGTCTCTAATTATGTGAGATCTAACATTAAAACCACTTGATCTTACCGGATCTAACGAATATCCTTAGTGTCGATGATTTTTGGCCAGCAAATTGCATGGGGGGCAGCCCGTTCTTATGTACCAGCACCTATCTCTATTTATATGTGGAAAATCTCTGAAATTATGTGAGATCTAACGTTAAAACCACTTGATCTTACTGGATCTAATGAATGTCTATTAGCCTGAATGATTTTTGGACAGAAAATTGCATGTGGGGGGGGGAGGGGGGCAATCCGTCCTTATGTACTACCTAATATCTTTACTGTTATGTGGAATATCTCTGAAATTATGTGAGATCTAATGTTAAAAGCACTTGATCTTACCGGATCTAATGAATATCTATTAGCCTAATTGATTTTTGGCCAGAAAATTGCATGGGGTGGGGGCAATCCGTCCTTATGCACCACCTAATATCTCTATTTCTATGTGGAACATCTCTGAAATTATGTGAGATCTAACGTTAAAACCACTTGATTTTACCGGATCTAATGAATTTCTATTAGCCTGAATGATTTTTGGACAGAAAATTGCATGTGGGGGGGGAGGGGGGCAATCCGTCCTTATGTACTACCTAATATCTTTACTGTTATGTGGAATATCTCTGAAATTATGTGAGATCTAACATTAAAACCAATTGATCTTACGAATATCTATTAGCCTGAATGATTTTTGGCCAGAAAAAAATTGCATGTGGGGGACCTGTCCTTATGTTCCACTTAATATGTCTATTTTGATGTGGAATATCTCTGAAATGATGTGAGATCTAACGTTAAAACCACTTGATCTTACCGGATCTAACGAATATCTATTAGCCTGAATGATTTTTGGCCAGAAAATTGCATGTGGGGGGCCAATCTGTCCTTATGTACCACCTAATATCTCTATTTTGATGTGGAATATCTCTGAAATGGTGTGAGATCTAACATTAAAACCACTTGATCTTACCGGATCTAACAAATAGCTTTCAAAATAGCTGTTTGGTCATTTTTTTGATAAGGGGGGACTGATGACGGGTTAGCCCTCCTCCCCCCAGCAAATAACTGTTAATATTGCTTCTTCTGTGTGAACTCTAACACAAACAATGGTTGATCTAAGAGCCCTTTCACACTGGGGCGGGGTCGGCGGTAAAATGGTTTTACCCCCCACTAGCGGCCGAGAAAGGGTTAAATACCACCGCACAGCGCCTCTGCGGTATAGCCGCGCCGTCCCATTGATTTCAATGGGCAAGATCGGTGAAGGAGCGGTATACACTCCGCTCCTTCACCGCTCCGAAGATGCTGCTAGCAGGACTTTTTTTACTGTCCTGCCAGCGCACCGCTCCAGTGTGAAAGCCCTCGGGGCTTTCACACTGGAATGAAAGTAGCAGCACTTTTGGGTCGGTTTGCAGGTGCTATTATTAGCGCAATAGCGCCTGCAAACCGCCCCATTGTGAAAGGGCCCTTACAAACTACATAAGATTTAAAAAAAAAATTTTGATGGGGGGGGGGGAGGGGGGCTAACTCGGCAGAAGTGCAGAAATTCCTTTTTTCTCAAGGAACCCCTAGCAATCTGTGGGGGAACCCTAGGGTTCCATGAATTTCTGGTTTACATAGACTGACCTACACACACCAAGCAGCCTAAGGGCTCATTTACAGCTGCGTTGCCCTCTGAAAAGTGATCGACTGTGGATTTTTAAAAGGAGCTGTGAGGTGGAGTCACTTCCTAACATAAACAAGCGTGCTGCCCCTTACACCAGACGCGATGCCACAATTCTAAAATGCTTCTACTAAACCCAGATTTAAGCCAACCCCAGCCTGCCGCCATGTCCCCGCACTCTGGCCCTCTCTCTCTCTCTATGACAGGACGGTGATGATGATGCGGATGACTCATTCAGCCATGCGCGCCTCAGCACATCTTCCACGCACCGGGCATGTGTTCCTCTCCCGCCTCCTGATTGGCCGGCAAAGAAAATGCGTCAGTCAAGTCCATTGCCAACATAATCCCTCCGCGAAATAGTTCTTCTCTATCACCTTCTATCTGAATGGCGATTATCCGTCATTGTGCCGTATTCAATAACAGAACACAAGCCGTGACAGTGAGAGCCGTGTTGCGGGGCTGTTTTGTGTGATAGGCGGGGGGGTGTAGCGGTGTGGAGAAGGGGTGGCGGAGGGATCTGTGCGGCAGGTTGTGGGCTGGTGAAGCGGCTCTGCAGGGATCACCTTGGTGCTGGGTAGCTGCCGGCTAGTGTCACACGGACGCCTGAGAGAGAAAGGAGCGAGGTGTGAGGACACTCCCAGCACAGGTAATCAGTAACCTGAGCCGCTATTCTGTATAATGGAAGGGATGGGGGAGAGAAGGAGCCCGGAGAGCTCTCCTCTGTATTCATTAATGGGATTAGAGATGTCAGGCTTAGTACAGAGATTGTAGTGATGATTGGGCTCAGGCTGGCTCTGTCACCTCCCTATACCATAGAGAAGGTTGGAGGTGGATGTGTGACATGATGTGTGGGATTCCTGTCAGTAGAACATGGCTCCCTTTCTATAAAGTGCTGCATCACTAGTTACCAGGGAGACCAGGAGGGGGCGTGTCCTGCTTGACAGATGGGACCCTTTTGCTGTCCTCTAATGGAGGCCATACACGCTATGATCACAATGTGCAATCCACATCGATTTCCACAAATCAGCAATCAAATAGGGATAACTTCCCTTCTGATCAATAGGGCTCATTCACCCGGGAAGAAAAAAAAAACCCCACGCATTTGGACTCATGTTTTAATGAGGTTTTTTCTGGCAGAGCTCCAAGATGAAGTGTAAAGTACAAACATACGTGTATAAAATCTGCAGATCTACACGTGTAAAATCTGCAGCTTTCTCTGTGCCCAGCTAAACGCAGCACACACTTTCATACACAGACGTGGCTGTTTGTTTATGAGCTTGTTGATTATTATAGTGCTGCGTTTAGATGTGTACAACACGATCTGCTGTAAGCATCTGAATGCAGTTTTTCTTTTTCTGCCGGTGTGAATGAGCTCTTATACTTGATTACATCAGATTCAATCAAACTAGGTTAGTCGACCAGGGTGGAAAATTATCGTGCATATTTGCATTGATCTGGAGCACTGAGATGCATTGGTCCTAATTAGAATGCATTTCATTCTATCAGAGGTTGCATGGGGAAAACAGAAATGCAATCAATAACTTGCAAGCACATCTTCCAACGATCAATCAAAAGCTGCGTTCCTGTGGGTGGCATTATTATTGATTGGGTTGTACACTACAGATCAGTTATTTCAATAAAGAGTCATCGATCTTTTATTGAACCATGTATGGCCATCATAATGGCAGCCTGTGCTCAGAACAAATATACACATACGGACTAATGCCTGGTACACACTACTATTATTATTTTTTTTCTGTTTAACCCAGCGGGGAAAAGAAACTGACAGCTCTGGTTGAAGCTACTGTACTAACAATCTGATGTTAGTACATTGATCTTCCCCACTGAGTTGTTTTGTTCTGACAGGTAAGGATGAGTTCGCATGCTGAACGTGCTGAGCCCGCCAGGAAGTCGGCACGGCGCAGTGCTAATCACAGGTAGGGAGACATTTCCCGATCTCTGCAGCCGCACATGGGGAAATGATTGTGATTAGCACTGCGCCGTACCGACTTCCTGGCGGGCTCGGCACGTTCAGCATGCGAACACGCCGGAGCTCATCCTTACTGACAGGGCTGCCTCGCCCTGCCATTGGCAGATAGCACTGATCAGGAGCTGTTCAACTGCTGATTTTCCAGCATGCTCGTCTGATGGAAGGCGGCCAGCTTCTGTCGGCCCGGGTGCCTTACAAATTCGGATTGCATGTACGGGGCTTTAGGGTATATGCATTCCATATTTTTTTTTTCTCTCAAATGAATGGGATGCTAAACTCACTGGCACACAAAGTAGTGCAAACACTACTTTCCCAGAATGCTCTGTACAAAACCGCATGGTACTGCAGGACCATGAAATTTGGTGCTGCAAATGCACTGTGTTTGCGAGATTTATTTGGGGTGCCCTTAACAATTCATTGGCACTTGCATGCTCTTGCAAAGGCAGCGTGTTCACTTATGGTGTGGGAAATGCGCATGGAACAACGTGCCTTTCCTTCACTGTATTTTGATGCAAAGCTTCCCTAAACCATTACATTTAAGGCATGCCATGAATGAGAACTGTCAGATTAGCTTATTCTCCCAACCGGACTGTCCAGTCCTCAAATGGCTGTCGTTATAAATGATACAGCACATATGCAGCACCATGGTAATTGCAGATAAGAGGCTAAGATGGCAGCTTCCTTGGCTGTAAAGGAAAGGAGAGTTTAGTTCTGCTTGAATGTCAATAGGTTTCATGCCTGATCGGAAAATCACTCTGTACATTTACAATTGTTCCAAATGATCTACTTTCTTATGATTTGTATTTTCCATCCAGATGAATCAGAATCATTTCAGTTAAATCCGATCAGTTTTTCTGTCTTATTATTAATCCATAGATCTGATCATATTATCCGGTTCTGTGAGGAATCGTTCGATCAGATCAATAAGTGTATGGTCACCATAAGGCCCTATAGCAGGTTTCAAGGAATTTGTGCAAGGAAAAAAAAAATGCTCAAATCTAAAAACTTATGTACAAACTTGCATGAGGATCAACCAAAGACTCCGATGCTCAAGTATAAAGGTAGCCTTTCACAGGGGCGACCTGATCAGAAGCCTAATTTAAGTCTATGGGCAGGCAGATCTAGGTCCAGAAAAAAACATGAAAATATATATTTTTATTTTTCTGACAGCCTATAAACAGGATGAAGGTCTATTTTTATCTGGCCATAGGGAACAAATATGGGCCTGGAAAGCTCCATTATATATATATATTTTTTTTTTTTAAATGGCCACTGAGCAGACACAAATGTCACAAAATGACATCCATCCTGGTATGCTCTGATTCAGCAGGACATCTGTTCATGGTTCCCCACCTGATCGGACCAGACAATGCCTGTGTGCATGAGCCCTTAAACACTAAAAAGAAAAGCCTTGTTCATTGTTATATGTTTTGTGTATGTTTGTTATTTATACAATTATTTCATTTTCCTTTTCTTCCTTTTTTGTTTTTTGTCTTAGTTGATTTTCAGTTTTTTTTTTTTTTTTTTATTTTTTTTTTTTTAGTATTTATTTTCATTTTTTGTTTCTTTTTTTGTCTTACTGATAGAATGTCAGGGTTCATACATTAGGTGGCAGTCTGTCTGAATGGGATATCATGTCAGTTATGTATAATCTCACTTTTCTTTTCGGATGTATTTTTGATCATGACAGGCACACCTTAATGATGAAATAAGAATAAGCTTCTGTTCGTGTCTGTTGTAATGTGAGGAAATAATCCAGGATATGTTATTCTCCTATTCCCCATGTTCATTAAAGTGTTTTCTTCCCTGTATCGCCATGAATGCATGCCTTCTTCAGAGAGACAGTGCTATGTAGAGTCTCGGATATCTATAGCTGTTCTATCTTTAGCATCATGCAGTAGGATGCACTGCACCCTTTCCAAGGTCATTGGAAGTCGTGGTTGAAGCATTTGCTACTCAGGTCAGTGATTGATTTTAACAAGAGCTGCATAAGTCAATAACCTAATCAGAAGAGCAGGACATTCATGATCCAGGTCTTCCACAGCTCAGCTGTTAATCCAATATGGCTTTTTCTGGAGTAGATGAGCAGGAGCACAAAAAAAAAAATGAAGACTAAACCATTCAATGCCAATCTGAGTACATTTCTAGACACACAGTGGCTTCGCTAGTAAAGCCTAGTACACATTAGAAGAAGTTTCTTTTCCTTCAACCTAGGGGTCTGAATGGAAAAAAAAAAATTAGGAGCTCGAGAAGGCGATCTTGTACTAACAATCCAATGTTTGTACAGCGATCTCCCTGGTAAGCTATTGTGTTATGACACTTGAACGCCCCCCCCCACCAAAACACACCCGTCAGCGCTTGCTGCCATTGGTTTCCAGCGTTGATCGGATGCCAATCTGCAGACCTTTTTCGGTCATGTCCCTTCGACAGAAGCTGGGTTGGCTGCAATACACATGGGCCAAATGTCGGCTGGTTTTTATTGAACAGCCCGTGTATACAGGGCTTTAGATCTTCAAATTATTAGGTGTGCTCACACCGATAGTTATAACCCCTTTTATTCCTGACGTTTGTTTAGCGTGATCTGCTCTAAACCAGCAGCTCAGTGTCATAGTTGATCAAGTCGCAACCAGCCATTTAAAAAAAAAAAAAAAACTTGGCTTCAGATGATGCCGTAGGAGACTATTAGGAGCAGTTTCCATGAGGCACTAGGACAGCCTTTCTCAACTTTTTCAATACAGAAGAACCCTTGAAATAACTTTTTGGTCTCAGGGACCCCATGCTAAAAATTACTATATCTACAACTCCTTACATTAGTGTGATGGTCAGTGGGAAGAATGCTCCTTACACCCTGCACTAGCACATCCCATGGGAGTATCTCCTAGTGTGCTCTATATCAGTCTTCCTTGCATGGAGGAACCTGTAAAATAGTTTTCCGATATCAGGGAAGAATAGAGAATGGGGTTTCTCCAACTATGAAATTAATAATGACCATTGTCATAAAAGAGAGTGAAAATCGTAGTGTTTCCTACGTTGGTGGTCAAGGTAGGCATGAGATCAGTCTCCCACTTCTCTCTTCTCAAGGAACCACTCGCAATCCCTGGAGGAATCTCAGGGTTCCATGAACTACATAAATTTTTTTTTATTATTTTATTTTTTAAGTTTGACCACGCATAATCTAAAGCTGTCAGGACCTAGATAAATTATAGCTGCTCCTCCATTGCAATGAAATTAAAGAAGTACAACCCAAGCGCGTTTGGCTGTACTTCTCCCGTGGGTCACAGGAGTGCAGTTCGTTCTGCATTCCTGTGACCCATTTTCGGCAGAAAGCGGGCTGAAGTCCACTGTCTGTCACAGAGCCGGTCCAGGCTTGTGCAAGATCGATACACTGGGGTCGGGATCCGCCCACATGCCTGAACCGACACCCAGCTCGCCTCTCAACAAGCCATTGAAAGTCTGAGCCGGCCGCTCCCATGCCCTCCACAGCCCAGCGCTCCAGTTAGCGAGAAGGGGGCAAAGCGGAGAGCCTGTGACTGGCAGTGTCATCTCTGGTGTTGGATCACTCGGTTCTCAGTGTTAGAGCGGGTGAGGGACAGATGCAGCATCCACCTAGGTAAGTATGATTCTTCAAAAACCCCATACTATTTTTTTTTTTAAGTGTATAAGGTGTATATAGAGCCAGAAACGCGTTTCTGGGTTTTGGATTGAGTAGTGAGACCTTTTTGTAAAAAAACAATTTTTTTTGTTCTTTTGATGTCTGTTTTCCCATTGTGGAGATTTCCCAACACTTCCTGTCACACAGATATAGCAAGGAGTAAAAGGAAATCTTATTAAATAAAGGAAATGATCCACCCTAGTCAGAAATTTTGCAATAGGGAAACTTTTTCTTTAACCTCCTGTTTCAATGAGAACTATAAAGTAGATGACGTGCCATCACTTTATGGTATGGTATAATGTCGACAAAGGCAACCAGGACGAACTGGCAGAATCTTCCCAGCAAAGACACGTGCAGCAAAAAACAGAGGGCCTAAGTATAAATCACACAAATAGGAAACATAAGGGGAATACAAAGACACTGAATTTCAAGAGAGCCAACTTCCTTAAACTACGAACCTTGCTAAAAGGCATAAATTGGGATAAAATTAGGAACAAAGAACACAGAGGAGAGATGGGTTTGCTTTAAGAGCATATTAAATAAGGGCATTAGCCAATGCATCCCATTGGGTAATAAATTTTAAGAGCGAACAAAAGTCCTGGATGGCTTAACTCCAATGTAAAAATGCATATAAAAGCAAAGGAGAAGGCCTTCAAAAATTGAGGGATCATCATCAGCATTTAGACTTTATAAAGAATGCAACAAGAAATGTAAGGGTGCAATAAGGACGGCTAAGATAGAAAATGAAAGACACATAGTGGAGGAGAGCAAAAAAAATCCCAAGAAATTCTTTAAGTATGTAAACAGTAAAAAAGGGAGGACAAAGGGAAGGTATTGAATTTATTCTTCTCCTCAGTCCTCACGAGGGAATCGGTGGGAGGGGCTTCAGTAACCAAAACCTGCAGTGTTTATCTTCATGACACATCACAGGAAGCACCTCCATGGTTAACAGAGGACAGAATTAACATTAGACTTGAGAAACTTAACATTAACAAATCACCGACACCGGATGGCTTGCACCCGAGGCTACTTGGGGAACTCGGTAAAGTGATTGCCAGACCATTGTTCCTAAATTTTTACTGACAGTCTACTGACTGGAATGGTACCAGCTGATTGGAGAAAAGCCAATGTAGCACCAATATTTAAAAAGGGCCCAAAATACATCCCTGGGAATTACAGACCAGTTAGCCTAACATCAATAGTATGTAAAATCCTGGAGGGGATGATAAGGGACTATACACAAGATTTTAGTAATGAGAATGGTATCATTATCACAGAGCTCGACAAACCCCGGGCGCCAGGTCGCATTAGCGACCTGGGGCAGCACACCTGGGGGTATCCTGTCTCTGTGCGGACCCCGACCGCCCCCCCCCCCCCCCCCCCCCCCCCCCGTGCGATCACGTTGGGCCGCGCCGGCCGGTAATTGAGGCCTGGCCGTTGGTATGACAACACAACTAGCAATGCTAATGGAGCTTCCCCTGCCTGTTTTCACTGCCCGCCCATCCCCTTCCCAAAGTGAAGAAGAGAACGAAGTGATTGTGGGCTTTATCTGCCGCCTTTTGCCTAATGGTGAATGTGGGGATAGCCTTTCTTTTTTTTTTTCGTAATAGTTTTTATTTTTATTTATTTCTTTTTTTTTTAAGTAAAAACTGTTTGTTTATTTTTTTTTCTTAATTAAAATTAATTTATTTGTCATCTCCCTGCTTGGCCCCTTTCACACGGGCTGTCTGATCAGGTTTGCCTGTCAGTTTTTCTGGCGGACCTGATCGGACCCTTAGAGTCCTTTCACACCGAGCTGCGGAGGGGCGTCGGGGGTAAAGCGGCGCTATTTTTAGCGCCGCTTTACCGTCGTTTTAGCGGCACTATTCGGCCGGAGCGGGCGGTCTTTCTGTGTAAATTTTAAGAATGGTTATTTTTTAGATTGAAAATAAAGCTTTGTCGGTCGTTTAAAAAAAAACTGGCTCCTAACTTTTTTAGCTGGCTCCTAGATTCCAAACAAATTTCTCAAGCCCTGCATTAGCAGTAATCAGCATGGATTCATGAAGAATCGTTCTTGCCAAACCAATCTACTAACCTTCTATGAGGAGGTGAGTTGCCATCTAGATAAAGGAAGGCCCGTAGACATGGTGTATCTGGATTTTGCAAAAGCATTTGACACAGTTCCCCATAAACGTTTACTGTACAAAATAAGGTCCATTGGCATGGACCATAGAGCGAGTACTTGGATTGAAAACTGGCTACAAGGGCGAGTTCAGAGGGTGGTGATAAATGGGGAGTACTCGGAATGGTCAGGGATGGGTAGTGGGGTCTCCCAGGGTTCTTTGCTGGGACCAATCCTATTTAATTTGTTCATAAACGACCTGGAGGATGGGGTAAACAGTTCAGTCTCTGTATTTGTGTACGATACTAAGCTAAGCAGGGCAATAACTTCTCCGCAGGATGTGGAAACCTTGCAAAAAGATCTGAACAAATTAATGGGGTGGGCAACTACATGGCAAATGAGGTTCAATGTAGAAAAATGTAAAATAATGCATTTGGGTGGCAAAAATATGAATGCAATCTATACACGGGGGGAGAACCTCTGGGGGAATCTAGGATGGAAAAGGACCTGGGGGTCCTAGTAGATGATAGGCTCAGCAATGACATGCAATGCCAAGCTGCTGCTAACAAAGCAAACAGAATAATGGCATGCATTAAAAAGGGGGTGAACTCCAGAGATAAAACGATAATTCTCCCGCTCTACCAGACTCTGGTCCGGTCGCACCTGGAGTATGCTGTCCATTTCTGTTCTGGGCACCAGTCCTCAGGAAGGATGTACTGGAAATGGAGCGAGTACAAAGAAGGGCAACAAAGCTAATAAAGGGTCTGGAGGATATTAGTTATGAGGAAAGGTTGCGAGCACTGAACTTATTCTCTCTGGAGAAGAGACGCTTGAGAGGGGATATGCTTTCAATATACAAATACCATACTGGTGACCCCACAATAGGAATAAAACTTTTTCACAGAAGAGAGTTTAACAAGACTTTTGGCCACTCATTAAAATTAGAAGAAAAGAGGTTTAACCTTAAACTACGTAGAGGGTTCTTTACTGTAAGAGCGGCAAGGATGTGGAATTCCCTTCCACAGGTGGTGGTCTCAGCGGGGGGCATTGGTAGTTTTAAGAAACTATTAGATAAGCACCTGAATGACCGCAACATACAGGGATATACAATGTAATACTGACATATAATCACACACGTAGGTTGAACTTGTGTCTTTTTTCAACCTCACCTACTATGTAAGTATATGTAACCCTTCCACATTCTTTCCAATACGTAAAAATGCTAAAGGCTTCACATTCACTTTAAATAGTTGAATATCGTTTTTGATTTCAGCAGCACCTTATTTTCAGTGCTTTATGGGAGTCTGACTTTGGCACTCTGTACATTTGTAACTGCTTACCCTTCTCAGTGATCAGACACTTTTAAGCACGCCTGCCATGTGTATATTAGAATCAGAGAAGGATCCCCCCCCACCCCCGCTTGACAAAAAAAACCCTCCGGCTCCAAATCTTGTCTGCAGAATTTCTGGTCTCTACCGCAATCCATCAATGCATCCATCAGACATTGCTCTGACATTACCTGCCGCATTCTTGTTCAAGGTCTGGTACTGAAGACAGAAAAAAATATTTTCAGAAGATAGCCAGCAAAGGCAGCCCATACAGTTCTCTGACAGGTATACTTGAAAGTGGAACACCAGGCAAAATGTTTGACAGTATCTGGTGATGTCTTAGCCTCTGTTGATCCTTTGAGAAATCTCCCCAGATGGGGGACACGGCCATTAGACATAGATGCTCTGTTCCCACTGTCATAATACATAATTTCCTTAGGCATCCATCACAGTATGCCAGTAGTAGGCCTTCTGTTTATGTTCTTTAAAATCGTGTGAGCTTTTTAAACAGATGCTCAGCTGAAGGCTAATCTTTCTCCACTGCTCCTTCTGAAATCTCTTTGGGCTCATTCTTGCTGCCCGCACGCTAAATGCACAGTCCGCTGCAGTGAGAGGGCAGTGTGATGTGTTTTTCAGTGCATCACACTGATTTGTTTTTTTTTGTTTTGTTTTTGTTTTGTTATGTTTGTCACAAAGTGAAATTTTATTTGTGTCCCTGCACAGCAGCGACTTGACATGCAGTGACTTCCTGTGTGCTGAGCTAAAATGCTATAAGACCCCTTTCACATTGCGGGTGTTTTTCAGGCGCAACAGCTCTAAAAATAGCACCTGAAAAAAACGGCTCCATTCACTCCAGTGTGAAAGCCCTCGGGCTTTCACACTGGAGCAGTGCGCTGGCAGGGCATCAGAAAAAGTCCTGCCAGTAGCTTCTTTGGAGCGGTGAACTCACCGCTCCTCCCTATTGAAATCAATGGGGCAGCGCTGTGATACCGCCGGCAAAACGCCGCTCCGGCGGCTTTTTGCGGGCAGATTTAACACCATTTTGGCCACTAGTGGTGTGTTAAAACAGCACCACTAGTGGCCGAATAGCGCTGCTAAAACGTCAGTAAAGCGGCGCTAAAAATAGCGCCAGTGGCGGCACTGTGTGAAAGGAGTATAACTCTGTATTTTATCGCAACTCCTAGCTGCGTTGCAGTGTAAACATAGCATGTAGAAAACAGTTCTTTCCTATATGCCCCATCGGTGACTGGCGTTAATCCAGAAAAGCTGCCCTCAAAGCTGACAGACTTCCCTTCTCGCCACCCGCAACAAAAAAGTCAGTTTGAACGGTGCTCAGCCTTTCAGAGGCAGCTTTGTATTCTGTGAATGAATACAAAGCTTCCTCTGCCTGAGGCAAGACTGATGATGTCACTCTCTCCCGGCTTGGCCAATCAGAGGAAGCTCTGTATTCGTTCACAGAATACAAAGCTACCTTTGAACAGCTGAGTGCCACTCAGGCCAACTCTATTTTGTTCTGGGTGTGAAATAAAGTCTCAGTCTTAAGTAGGGCTGCAACTAACGATTATTTTCATAATCGATTAGTTGGTCGATTATTGTTTCGATTAATCGATTAATCGGTTAATAACCTTAAAAAAAAAAAAGTGTGGTGTATAATTTAGTTAATATGTAAAGTTTAAAAAAAAAAAGCTATTTATTCTTAAATATCTCTATGCAGTGGTAACTATAAACAACCAACTATATAACTAAACAACCATATAACTATGGTTAGGGAGCAAAATATTGAATCCACTCTGAGAATTACAGACAGAAGAGATATACCGTATATACTATTAGAAGAGAAATACAGTTTTTTGGCCAATTTGTTGTTGGACAGATTAAAAAATACAAATTGCTGCAAAAACGTATTACATGCTTTTGTGCAGCTTCTCCATTGAAGAATATTGAACCAAAAAAGCACCGTTTTACGTAAAAAAAAAAAAAAAAAAAAAAAAAAAAAAGTCCTTGCCCCTTTCCAAATACGCAGCGGCTGAAAAAAGCATAGATGTGAACGTGTCCCATAGAAACCCATGTTAATTGAACTGTAGTGCGTTTCTGCAAAAAGCACCAAAAAAACACAAAGATGTGAACCAGGTCTAAGACGTTTAGTAACATAATGGGGTTAAAAAAAACTAAAATGAGCCCTTTATAGAACAAAAAAAGTAAATAATCGCTACTGTAAGGGGTTCATTTTTTTACTGTAGAACTGTGAAAGTAATATTTACAGTAGCGATTATTTGCTCTTTTTGTACTATAAAAGGCTAATTTTCTTATTTTTAACCCCATTATGTTACTGGCCGATTAATCGATTATGAAAATAGTAATCGATTAATTTCATAATCGATTAGTTGTCGATTAATCGATTAGTTGTTTCAGCTCTAGTCTTAAGCCCCATACACACGATCGGACTTTTCCGTGGATTTTGGTCCGAAGGGTGTTGGCCATGAACTTGTTCTGCATACACACGGCAGAACATTTTCAGCCAACTTTCATCAAATCACGTGATTTTTCCGCTCTTTACCGCCACCCTTTGTTGTCTGATCTTTAGCATTTGGTTCTGAGCATGCGTGTTTGTACTTTTGGACTTTAGTCCTATGGACTTGTGTACACACGGTCGGATTATCCTCCATCGGACATTTGTTGCCGGAAAGTTTGAGAGCATGCACAGCGAACATTTGTCCGTTGAAAAAACGAAAACAATTGTCTGATGAAGCATACACACGGTCAGATTGTGCGATAAAACCGGTTCTTCGGACCGTTGTCAAAAAGTCCGATCATGTGTATGGGCCTTTACAGCCAGAACCCAGCACTGTGTACTGTATGTAGCTAAATTCAGCACTTGGTGAAGGAATAGTTCACTTGGACCAGATTGGTCCAAGCAATCTATTTTAAAGTGACAGAAAACATGGGGATCAGCTTTCAGCTGACCATACCTGAATTGAGTTTCGATCCATGTGTGGCAGGGTGGTTGTACAGAAGTTGATCTACCGATTGACTTCTGTAGACCCGCCCTGTCGGATTCTTGCCACTTGATCAGTGTTGCTGGCTATAGCTGGCAGTGCTGATCAGTGTATCCTGACAGCTGGGGAAGTACAGCAGGAGGATTCCTTCATCCACATTAAATGTGTGGATGGGGGAGTTTTTTTGCTTCCCCCAAGTTGAACAAAAAAAAAAAAAACAAACTTGCTAACAATTGTTCTACTTGCTCAATGTATAATAAAGGATTGCCTGTGTCCAGCTAGCAAATTCTTATCCTTCAAGTGTTAATATTGCCCAATATCCGTATTACATATATATATTATATCTTCACTGCTTAGTCAGAGACTTCCCGTCTTCTGAAATCAACGGAATAGCTGAGTAATATCCTATTGAACTGGCTTAGCTGTACCTAGTATGTTGAGGGAGGGACTTCCCCTGCCATAAATGTGTAGTATTGGAATGAGTAAAAGAAAAAAATCATTTTATTATTTTTAGTACAATAGGTACAAAACGGAGCCCCTGGGCAAACCCTGGTTCACATAAGCTACAATACAAAGAAAAACAAAACTAAGACTGCAGGAGAACTATGTTACTGAAAGTAAGAGTCTGAAAAGTTTAATAGAAATCGTGATGTATGGCTCACAAAACCTTACACCTAACTTTATTTTCCCGCCTTAAAGTAATTGTAAAGGAAAAAATGTTAATAAAAAAATAACAAACATGTCACACTTACCTGCTCTGTGCAGCAGTTTTGCACAGAGCAGCCCTGATCCTCTTCTCAGGTCCCCTGCCAGCATTCTGGGCCCCTCCCCCTCGTCGCGAGTTCCCCTATAGTTTGCTGTGGGGGCACTCGTCCATAAGACAGAGAGAGAGCAGCTCAGAACCACCACCACTCCCGCCTCACTGGCTGTGATTGACAGCAGCGGAAGCGAATGGCTCCTGTTGCTGCATCTCAGCCAATCAGGAGGGAGAGACCGGGGAGAGCCTCAGGTCTTATGCACATGGCGGATTCAGGTCCTGGCTTTGGTAAGTATTAGAGGGGGGTTGAGGGAGGAGCTGCACACTAAAGGTTTAAAAAAAAAAAATTGACTTCAGCCTTTACAACCACTAAGTATAATACTATGGGGGTTGTTTAAGAAAGGCAAATCCACTTTGCACTGCAAGTGCACTTGGAAGTGCAACCGCTGTAGATCTGAGGGGAAGATCTGAAATGAGGGAAAGCTCTGCTGATTTTATCATCCAATCATGTGCAAGCTAAAATGCTGTTTTTTTATTTTCCTTGCATGTCCCCCTCAGATATACAGCAACTGCACTTGAAAGTGCACTTGTAGTGCAAAGTGGATTTGCCTTTTGTAAATAACCGCCTATATGTGCATCATCTGTGCCTGTGGGTAACTAAAATATAAAATAACAATTTCAAAGGATTTATATAGTGCCAACAGTTTGCTCAGTGCTTTACAATATTAAGGGAGACAGTACGGTTATGAACCAATACTGGGGGGTTCAGGGGTTTGCTCATATTTTGTTATTAATGCAGCTTACTTTTAATTTGCAAAGAAAAATGTCAGGTTTGCGATTCTTCAGGTCACTTTGTTGTCCTAATACTTACTTCCTACCTGATAATCTGTCCAGCTGAATATAAACTGTTAACTTTGCCAACAAGGTAGTTGTAGAAGGCAAGATTTTTTGCGTCCATCACCGGGAGTAAGAATAATACCTTTTGGATCAGTACCGCTAATTGCAATTTCTGATAATTAAAACTATTCTGAAATAAAGTGTGTGTGTATGTATATGTGTATGTATGTGTGTGTGTATATATATATATATATATATATATATATATATATATATATATATATATATATATATATAATTTATTATTATACAGGATTTATATAGCGCCAACAGTTTATATATATATATATATATATATATATATATATATATATATATATATATATATATATATATATATATATATATATATATATATATATATATATATATATATAAAGCCTCTGCAAGTCCTAATATTGTGCCTAGCTGGAGGGTCACCTCTTCATTTAAGTGGTGAATAAAGCAGAAGTGTAGAATTCGGTATATCGCACATGCTCGTGTGCTGTTGCACGTAGAGTCTAGGCTTACAGACAGAGGGAGGGAGGGGCATTGCGGTGGCATGTCCTACAAGAGGAGGAGGGATGCAGCAGCTCATGAGATGCTAGTAGGGTAGCTAGATCAGTCCATTATCTGCATTGGAGGAGAGAGCACCAAGCCTTACGTAAGCTACAGCCTGCCATTCTCTATACCTTTTCATTTTCATTTTCTTTTCAGCCATATATTGCTACACTGAGATCATACGGAGCTATAAGCTGCTTATTGCTTTCTTATATTTCATTTAATTTCATTTTTTTTTTCTTTTATGTTTGTTTAGAAATGTATTTTAAAAGGTTACCTATTCAGTTGATGAATAGAAGTGAATTATATGGAAGGCTTGCCTTAAACTTTATGTCCATTGTTTGTACTTAAATGTAGATGAGTTTTTAGAGGATTTAAATGCACAGAGATAGAAAGTGTTCACTCCAGATAATTCTTTTGTGCTAAATTGGAAATTTTCACAGTAATTTCTGTTGTGAGGAAGTGACTAATCCTGTCCTGGAATAATTCTGCCTCTAGTCATATTGAACATATAGGTGGGTTAGTTAGACATGTGGGTGGTAGTTTTAGTTCCAGTTCTTAGTGGGGGTGAGAGATTTGAATGTGAAAGGAACGCTGTACACATGCGGTATATATAGTTTAATAGGTGCTAGGGCATGAGTAATTTGCAGCTTTACAAGGATGGCAAATATAAGGAACCCTTCTGAAGGCAATAATGACCTCTGTGCCGTCTTCACTAGTGTAATTACATGGGCTCAACCTTGTGGTGGATTTCCAGTAATAACTGCAGAGTAAGGCTCTCCTTGTCATAAATGAATGAGTACCATCCAAGCTCTGTATAGTTATGAATAATTTAGGCTTTGACTCGTACCACAGGACCATAAATTATTCTACAGGATTTATACAGCACCAACAGTACAGGGCAGACATTACAATACAATTTAATACAATAGTAATAAGAGGGTCCTGCTCTTTAAAGCTGACAAGCTAAGAGGGAGGGTATGTCGATATGGATTGCTTGTTGTATAATGGTTCTTTTGTTATTAGTGCTTCTCCTGTGTCTAGAGGTTAAGATGGAACGGCAGCTAAACTTATTCATTTTTTTTATTCTTTTCAGGGGAAGTTTTAGTGCCTGTCCAGGTTTTTGTTTTCTATTGGTTGGAGAGATTCCACCTTACTTTCACATAGAAAAAGGGAAAGTGAGAATTTCCTCATTGGTAACACAGAAAGCAGTAACCCTAAGCCCGGGTTCACACTTATGCGAATTAGAGGTGCGTTTCCGCACCTCTAATTCGCATAGCAGGAGAATGTGACTGGCTCCCTATGGAGCCAGTTCACATATCTCCGGGGCGGCTGCGGTGCGCACTGCACAAAAACGCTGTGCGTCTTTGGCTGCGTTTCAGGGCCGAATTCAGGCATAGAATCGGCCCTGATTCGTCCCTGAAACGGTGAACAGGGACGCACAGCGCTCCTGTGCGATCCGCAGCCCGTTGTGGTGTGAACCCGGGCTTAAGCTGGCCTTGCACCTGTAGAAGTTGTAAATACAGCAGTGAAGGGTTAGAATCTGTTTTTTTTTTTTTTTTTTTTTTATTGCTGTTTGAGGCCTTTTGATGAAAAAGTTGCCAGACAGGAAGAGAGCAGTAAAAACCTGAAGAGGTTCCCACCATCCCCTGCCCTAAAAAAAAAAGTGGTGGGGTTATTGCCATGTCCTGTGGGAGGCTGCATCCATAATTTTAATTTACTATTTTTTTTTTTTCTGGAAATTCAGCAAAACAGGGTGGTATATTGTAAACCAATTTAAGCTGCACTAAACCCACCTATCCTTTACAGTCATGGAAGCTGCCATCTTGGCCTCTGTTTTATCTGCAGTTGCCATGGTGCTGCACATGTGATCAGTTATAACACCAGCCATTTGATGATTTGACAGCTTGGTTGGGATTAAAAGCAACTGTGACTGCTATCCTTTCACTGCATGCCTTCAGTTTATTTTAGGAAGAGTTAAATGGGTTTGGTTTTGTTTTTAGAACATTAGTAGTAAATGTAAATCTTTTGTTTATCAGCAAACACAAAACTATTAGAAGTACAGTATTGGCTTCATGTTAAAGAATAGGCTCTATAGTGATTGTAATGGCATTGCTAGAAACAGTGTAATGTAACCAAGTAATACAGTACAGCCATTAAAGAATATGTGTGTGTAAGCCATTGTATTTGCATGGCTACACAACATACAGTAAATATGTGGAACAGTCTTATTCTACAGAGAGCTCCAGTCCTAAGTGATTTTCCTGTTATCAGTATGGCTTGTATATACTGACAAACTAGTCCAATTACAGTGTACTTCCTTTTGATAACTTAATATGTATTGATTCAGAAGTAGAAGTGGTACTGAAGCAGACATCCATGTTACTTTCCATGCAGGTCACCATGTCGAAGTCTCCTGTATGTGATGCCGGTAGTGCCTTCATCCAGACACAGCAGCTGCATGCAGCAATGGCGGACACCTTCCTGGAACACATGTGCCGCCTGGACATCGACTCCGAACCCATAGTGGCACGCAACACCGGCATTATCTGCACTATTGGTATGTATGTGTTTGGAATCTGGGCAAATAACGCATGAATAGCCTACTCCCCCAGCATTTGATTCTTGTAGAAAAGGTTGGGCAACATTAATAAGTCTATATGCCTTTGCTTTGAAGATCCCACAGTGCTGACCTCATCTGCGTCAGGGCAAGGCATCAGGGCTACATCAAGTGGGGAATATTTTTTTATATAATATATATATATATTTTATTTAGAACAGCATAACATACAGAGTGGAAATGTGCTCATTCACACTGAACTTACTAAAGCTGGCCATACATTATACAATTTTCCTTATTCAATTCCCTTTTAGATTTACCTTCAACTATGTAGTGCTTGCCTGATTGCATACAAATTGAATATGTGTAGGTTAGGCCTCCCATTATTGTCAACTGCCTCTCCTGCACATGCCTACACAGAACAGCTGCCGCTGATAGCTCAGCATGGGACCAAACCGAAATGGCTGCAGAAAAGCTATGTATAACGATTTTTCCTTTGCAGGGTTAGGTAGATTAGTCTTAGAATGTGTCTGGCAGTATATTTAGAGTCAGTTTGTTTTAGGCTGAACTTCTACTTTAAACTGTGCCCTGTGGATGGTTCTTTAGGACTGAAGTTGGGCATTGTTGCACTGTACTCAGTCTGCATCTAGTGTAAATGTCTGTAGAATTGTTTCTTTTCTTTTCCATCTAAGACGGTGTGGAACTCATGCTGAAGTTACTGCATTTCTACATATAAGCTCCCTAATGAATGCTGGTCAGTAAGCCTGAGGTGCAGCAGGTGGTCGATTACAATTGAAAACACGATGATGGAAAAATCCAGTGATGATTGCTAGATATTATTCTGCTTTTAGTCAGAAACTAAACACATTCCATTTCAATTATAATCGAGAACCAGAATAGCTCTCTAGAAAGTCAAAGTTATCAACCTTGCAATTATCTGAATTTTTTTTTATAATTATCCAAAGGCAACATTTTTAAAGTCACTAGTTAAGCAAACTCATTGGATCCTCCTAAGTGCTGCTATTAGGCTTGTTTGCCTCCCTCAGATTCATAGTGCATAGCCAGCCCCAACGCCATAGAACACCGTAGACCCAAATCACAGCTTTGACACAAGAATAAGAATTTTTGTTTTTAAATTAATGTGGTCCTACTCTCTGCAGCATTCTCCTGTGAGTCCAGGGTGGAGGCTGGTACCTTGACACCCTGGGTTCACAGAGAGTTGGTGGAGCGTTGCTTGGCAACATTCAACCATGAAGAGGACCAGCATCAGTTTGGTGACTTGGTAAGTCTAGGAAGGAAAGCACTAAATATTGGGTGAGTTTAGCAGCCAGCGCTGCTTTTTATATTCATAGGCTGCTACTTTTTGTTGTGCTCAAACTATAATTGGCTAAGTTTAAACCAGATATAACCCCCAAAACATTGGGACACCGTGTAAAATCTACATAAAAACAGAATGCAATGGTTTGCAAATCTCATAAACCCATATTTTATTCACAGTAGAAAATAGAAACCTTATCAAATGTTTAAACCATGAAAATGTACCATTTTAAGGAAAAAAAAATCTATAATCATCTACCGTATATAATATCAAAAGATTCCAAGAATCTGGAGAAATCTCTGCGCAAGGGACAAGGACGAAATATTGGATGCCTGTGATCTTCAGGCCATCGGATATCCCTGCATTAAAAACAGGCATGATTCTGTGATAGACATCACTGCATGGACACAGAAATACTTCTAAAAACCACTGTCTGTGAACACAGTTCACTTTGCCACCCAAAAATGGAAGGTTATGCTCTATCTTGCAAATAAGAAGCCATATTTGAATATGATCCAGAAATGCCGCCGTCTTTTTTGGGCCAAAGCTCATTTAAAATGGTCTGTTGTACAATAGAAAACTGTTTTGTGGTCAGACAAATCAAATTTTGACGTTCTGTTTGGTAACCATGAGTGCCACATCCTCCAGACTAAATAGAGGAGAGGGACCTTCCTGCTTGTTATCGTTCAAAAGCCTGCATCTCTGATGGTATGGGGGTGCATTAGTACGTATGGAATGGGCAGTTTGCAGATCTGGAAAGGCACCATCAGTGCTGAAAGATGATTCCAGGTTTTAGAGCAGCATATGTTCCCATCCAGAGAACGTCCTTTTTTTTTTTTTTTTTAGGGAAGGCCTTGTATATTTCAGCAGGACCATGCTAATCCAAATACTGCATCTATGGCAACAGCATGGCTTGACAGTGGAGCCGGTGTGCTTAATTTTCTTGCAGTCCAGACCTTTCACCAATTGAAAGTATTTGGCACATCTTGAAACAAATACGACAAAGAAGACCCAGGACTGTTGAACAGTTAGAATCCTATATCAATATATATCAGGCAAGAATGGGACAACATTCCTCGTCCAAAACTCCAGCAACTGGTCCTAGACATTTACAGTGTTTAAAAGAAGAGAGGATGCAACACCATGGTAAACATGGCCCTGTCCCTACTTTTTTGGTACATTGCTCTTGCTGCTGCTATCAATTTCAAAATGACCTTATTTTTTTCTTTAAATGGTACATTTTCTCAGTTTAAATATTTTAGTATGTTTTGTATTTTCTATTCTGACTATAAGGGTTTGAGATTTGCAGATTATTGCATTCTGTTTTTGTGTTTGATTCTTTTACACAGCGTCCAAACTTTTTTTGGAATTGGGGTTGTATAAGCTAAGCTCCAGCGTTCAAGTGCTCTTCTGCCCATTGGAGTTTTGAAAAAGATTTGAGCTCTGTGAGGAACTAGGTACTGAAGCCATGATCAGAATTATAGGCCTGGAATTTCCACTTTTAAAAAACAAGTTGGCAGTGGCAGCTCCCTATATTTTTATTCTTAGCTTCACCCTAATTTATCAGAAGGAAGAACCATCTCATACAAGGTAGCACATAACAAAGAAGTAGATTTAACTTGCATGGGGAAAATTGCACTTGAAGTATAAATCTTAATTTTGCTGATGTGGCATGGTAGAGACCATTTTTCTTCCAAATGCTTTCATGAACTAGGTTTGTCTATTTGGTCTCTGCACTCCATTTTTCATTGTAATGGTTTTCTTTTGTATGTTAACTACTTCCTTACTGCTCTATTGCTGTAAGCCATACACATGGTGGCTCAGTTATCCTAACTGGGCATCATATAACGTCCAGCTGCGTAAGCACGGTGGGGCGCGCAGCGATCGGTGGTGCTGTGTGCCGCTCTGACACACCGCATCTCTTATCCTGGTGAAGAGCCTATGACATAGGCTCTTAACCACGTGGTCAGCTGTGACCAATCGCAGCAGTAACCAGGAAGTGCCAGTAATCGGCTTTCCTCCGCTCCGCTGACAAGATGCGAACAGAGGAGAGCTGATGGGTGGGTCTGCGCTGATTAATTATCAGTGCAGCTGCCATCAGAAGTGCCAATCACATGTGCTAATTGGTGTCCATCAAAATGCCAATTGGTAATGACTGTCAGTGCCAATTACTAGTCCCCATCAGTGCCATCTATTAGTGCAGCCTCATCAGTGCCCGTCAGTGAAGGAGAAAACTAAATTTTATAACAAACAAAAAACACTTTTTTTTTTTTTTTTCGAAGATTTTCAGTCTTTTTTTTTTTTTTTTAATTTGTTTAGCAAAAAAAAACAAGCGGTGAATAAATACCACCAAAAGAAAGCTATTTTTGTGGGAAGAAAATGATAAAAAAAATTTGTTTGGGTACAGTGTAGCATGACCGCACAATTGTTGTTCAAAATGTGACAGCGCTGAAAGCTGAAAATTGACCTGGGCAGGAAGGGAGTGAAATTGCCCTGTATTTAAGTGGTTAAACATAATCCTATGAAACCTCTGAAACAAGAATATTCTAATTTCACATGTTATATTTTTGTGTCATGCTTTTCAGTTGTTTTTGTGGTAACACTTTTTTTTTTTTTCTTTTTTAAATAGGGCCAGCATCTCGCTCAGTGGATACTCTAAAAGAGATGATAAAATCTGGAATGAACGTTGCTCGTATGAACTTTTCCCATGGGTCCCATGAGGTAGGACGTGTATCCCAGTTATTCCCTCATGTTCACACTGTTCTGACAATTCGACATGGAAGTTACACAAATTTTTATCCGACTTTACCCTGCGACTTCATGCCCGACTTCCATGCGACTTCAATGAACGTGATCCGACTTTGAGTCTGGTATGAGGGGGAACCCCACGCCACAATAAAAACTTAAAAAAAGCATGGCCCCCCAAATACCAGACCAGACCATTATCCGAGCATGCAGCCTGGCAGGTCAGGAAAGGGGGGGGTTTAGAGCTTCCGGTTCTTCTCTGCCTGCTTTTTTCTCCCGGTCCTTCTCCTTCTGCTGATGACTTCTTCCTTCTTCAACCCGGTCCTCCTCCGACACTGGCTATCGCTGCTGTCAGGTCCGGCACCTGCCAGTTCTTCTATAGCCATCTGGGGACGTCACACGGAGACCCCGCCCTCAAGTGTGATGATAGAGATAGATATATGAGATAGATTTTGTGATTTGTGGAATATGCATGAAAGATCTTTAACATTTTATGAATTTAAAGCGGCACTTTACCCATAATAACTTGAAAAAAATCATGTTCTTTTGGCAAGGAACATGCATTTCACATTAATAATTATGCTACCAAAATTAGTGTGTGCTGTAAATTGCCTCCAACATTGCGCATGTTTTTCCTTTCTGGAGGCTGCCATTTTGCTGAGGCCCAGAGCCCCTGAACAGCAGTAAATCGTAAAGCAGAACTAAACCCATCAATTTTAACGATTTCAAAAAAGTTATATTCCTGGAATGCTGGGATTGCTAACTGTCACATTTTGATGTGTCCTACCATCATATGGCCGGTGTCATAACTGATCACATGTGCAGCACCAGGGCAATTGCAGATCAAACGGAAGCGGTTTCCTTGGCTGTAAGGCCTCTTTCACACCAGTGCAGAGACATCAGTTTTCTTACATGCGTTCTGCAAGGGCACAACAAAATCAGTTGTTCTCTATGTGCCCTGTTCACACCACAATACTAGTATCATGTGCAGATCTTTTCTGAGCAGGAATCTGCAACGTGTATGAAGCTCATTGGCGCGCATATGAAAACTGATGTCTCTGCAAATGAAATCTGCACATCAGTTTCCATCAGTTTTTCTTCATGTATGGTGTGAACGAGGATATAAGTATAGGAGGGTTTAATTCCGCTTTAAGGCTGTTAGAAGATCGGCCTCTACAAACTCGGCAGTGCCTAGAAAATGGAGAACAACTGAGTAAGTGCAGAGCATTACTGGTTTTTAAACAGTATAGGCACTTATTGTTAATGTTTTACATAGCTATACCTGCAAAAGGGCCCAGCCTGAAGTGATCTAGTAGGAATTAGTTTTCTGACTAAAGTGCCATTTTAAGTGCAAATGTTCCAGCATTTTTAATAGCCAACAGCTAAAAGGAGATGCATTGTGAGTCATTTAAAACATAATTCCACATTAGTCACAGCAGTAAAAATGGCATGTGTTTTGTCCCTTATTGGTACTAAGCAACTCAGTTTTTTGCAAATTGCACATCATTGCCAATACAGTAAATTATTAAGATTTTTTATGTTTATGCAAGAGGAGTCTCTCCCTAGCGCACTATCCATGGTAGGATGACTGATCCTTCTAGGAAAGAATATTCCTAATCTGAGCAAAAATATCTGTTGCTGATTTGAGAATGTAATGCCAGCAAACTATCACTATACTGTTTCTGTCCTTCAAATGTTTGCTTGGCATATTATGCTCTATGTAGTAGTCATGGCTTGTAATCACCATTTTCACCAAGGGACATATCCTTGCAGCACATAGAAGGTGATCTTGTATGAATGTATGCATACAGATTTCCTTGCCAGTGACCTTTTGTGGCATTTGGCAGGCACATTTTCATTCTTGTACAGGCTTGACTTAAGCTGTAGACTTGGCACATGTAATGGTTGAGCATACCTTGTGCTGTGCAGCTGGCAGCCTCAAAGTGTCTATTTAATTTATATATGTGAAGGCATGCTTTCTTGTACTTTCTTCTTCACCTTGTATCAGTACTGATAAATGTCCCCAGTGAGCCAAAAAAAAGCCTAGTTTCTAAGCACTGAAAAGAAAAGTATCACCTTCCACTGTCTGTCTTTGTGTTGAGGAATCATGTATAGGCTTAAATCTCATGTGTTAGCAACTTAGTTGCATTTACTATACTCAAGAAAACATTGTAGCACTAAATGCTGATATATTAATAATTCTGTGTTTTTTAAATAAAAATTCTTATGTTCTAGTACCATGCTGAAACCATCAAAAATGTCCGTGAAGCCACAGAAAGTGTTGCTTCTGACCCAATCCTCTACAGACCCGTGGCTGTTGCATTGGACACCAAGGGACCAGAAATCCGCACAGGTCTTATCAAAGGCGTAAGTATTGCAAGACCTCCAGTAGCTGAAGAAAAAAAAAAATACTATTTTAGAGAAGTTCTTGTATATCAAGTATATATTATCTATAATACTTTTCAGTGTGACCTCCATTTTTTTAAAGTGCTTTTGGCTGTCATTAGAGATTTATAGTGGCTATAATGAGCATTATACATGGGTTTTTTTGGTGTTTATGGCAGTAATTTTTAAGCTTTTTAAAATTTTTATTTTGAGATGGGGGCTGGATTTAGACAAACATACATTTAACTTTTGCTACAAGCTCCTAGTATATTTTGCTTAGCTTACACTGTTTTGGTTTGTCTTTTTAGAGTGGCACAGCTGAGGTGGAACTGAAGAAAGGTGCAACCCTGAAGGTGACCCTGGATGATTCTTTCCAGGAAAACTGTGACGAGAATGTTCTTTGGGTTGATTACAAGAATCTTACCAAGGTGTTAACGGCTGGATCCAAGATCTATGTAGATGATGGTCTCATTTCTCTTCTGGTTAAAGAAGTTGGTTAGTAGATCTTGATGGCTTAAAGCACATGTGTCAAGCACAAGGCCCGTGGGCCAAAAGTGGCCTGCCGGGCCTTTTAATGTGGCCCTTGCAGGTGCGGCACCCCCATGTCCGCCCCCTTGTTTCAGCAGTTGGCAGCAGAGAGGACAGAACTCCTCCTACAGATCCTGCAATTCTCTGTGCAGTCACAGCACCCCCTCGCCTCCACCTCCCCTGGTCTCAGCATTTAGCAGACTCTGACAGCTGACTCCAACACTCCTCTGGTCCTCCTCCAGGCCCTGCACTTTCTGATTCCCAGTTCCGCCCCCAGTTTCTTCCCCGTCGCAGCAACAATGTAAGGGGGTGCACTGTGATTTAAGGGAGGGTGGGGGGGGACTCTTGACTTATGATGGTGGGGGGCTCCTAACATCTGATGCAAGGGGGGGGGGGGCTCTCTGGAGATCTAGTCTTACAGACAACCGGCCCTGTGAGGACAACCATATTGCTGATATGGCCCGTGATGAAGTTGAGTTTGACGGCCTTGGCTTAAAGGAAACCTTTACTTTTACTTGTAAAAGAAAGTAATCTGCTTATTCTTTTGTGTCATGTAGGTAGTTAGATAACATGTTCTATTTCGATCAAGATACAAGTGTATAGGAATGTCAAAGCAGCTTGAAACAGGTCAGTTGGCAGGTCTAAAGAAGGTCAAGTACAGGTCAAATACACCCGTCACTGAATCCTGAATGATCTCAAACTGATGTCAAAAGCAAGTTGCGTTTACCCATCAACACAATCCTAAAGCCCATCAATACGGCCCCTATAGTAGTGAGGGCAGGGTGTAGAAGTACTATTTTTATTGTGTTTTGTGCTTTCCAGCCGTAGTGACAAATGTATGTCAAAGACACAAATGGGGGGGAAATATCCCCAATAAGGTTACAGCCAGACATAAGAACTTTCATTTGAGTGGGCTGAAATCGCACTGGATCGCAACAAAAGCAGATCATGCACTACTTTTCAAACATGCACTGCACCAAATCCAGTGCTGGCAAATGCTTTACATTTGGGGTGTCGTCATTATATTGACACCTGCAGCAGATCGCATAAACCAAAAAGATAAAAATGCTACAGTAGCTACACCTCAGTAATAGGTATAGGGGGAATAATATATATTCCAATGTCCCTAAAACATGTATAAACTGTCGCTCCTCAAACTGAAATGAGAGAAGAGAAAGTGTGATCCTCTAGATCGACAGCAGCATATATTTAAAGAGTACTATAGGTCCACAAGCAAAAATTGTCAGGAGGAATCAACCGGTATGCAAAAAATGAAGAGCTTTATTAAAAAAACATAAAATGCTAAAAACAACACCTCCACTATTGCGAAGTTAAAAAAAAAAAAAAAAATGACAATGTTGTCACCACAGACAGGCAGCTGCAACAAACAAGCATCCAACCCCATTCACACACCTGTATCTCAGTAATGAAGTATACAGCAAGGCAGTTTGGTTATTAGGATAGGAAATATTCCCAGACAGTCCTGCTAATGTTATGAATCGGCTTGGAATCCTCAGCAGTGGAAACCGAAGCCTGGCACAGTCGCTAACTGGGTAGGTGTGCTGTGTTAAAGGATTCTGCTTCGATTCCAAAGGGTGCTTGTAAAGCTAAAAGGGACAGTCAGTCCTTAGATAAACAGTTCCGTACTATGTACGATAGACCAATATACTCTGTGTCCGGCAGCTAAGATGAGACGGGGCAGAGCCAGTAGGTGATGTGTGCACGCGAATGGAAGTGGTGTGCAGTAGTGGAAGTGAGAGTAGGGGTGGGTGTAGGTATGGACACATCAAATGGTAACCAGTCCAGGTAATCTCACCACTTCCTGACAGAGTAGATGGATCCACTTCCAGTGCACCTCGATCACTGCTTCCACACCTGCAGCAGATTGCACATCCAGTGTGTGTTGAACGCGCTGTGGAAAACCTGCACAGAGTGTGAACAATCCCTCTTCTTCTTCTTCTTATTATTATTATTATTATTATACAATTTTTAAATAGCGCCAACAGTTTGCTTAGCGCTTTACAACATGAGGGCAGACATTAGTTACATTACAATTTGGTACAAGAGGAATCAGTGGGCCCTGCTCGTTAGAGCTTACAATCTAAAAAGAAAGGGTCAATTGATACAAAAGGTAATAGCTGTGGGGGGATGAGCTGATGAAGTAAAACCGTGTTGGTGAGAAGCAGGATAGGCTTCTTTGAAGAGAAGGGTTTTCACGGATCGCCTAAAGATGGATAGATTAGGGGACAGTCGGACAGATTGGGGTAGGGAGTTCCAAAGGATGGGAGAAGCTCTGGGAAATCCTGGAGGTGAGCATGGGAGAAGGTGACAAGGGCGCTAGAGAGCAGGAGGTCTTGGTAGGACCCAAGAAAGCGGCTTGGTTGGTATTTTGGGACTAGGTTAGTGATGTAGCTGGGGGCAGAGTTACGGATGGCTTTGTAAATTATTGTTAGTACTTTGAATTTTATTTGTTGGGTGAGTGGAAGCCAGTGGAGGGATTGGCAGAGAGGGGTGGAGGACACTGAATGGTTGTTAAGGTGGATGAGTCTTGCAGCTGCATTTATTATGGACTGAAGGAGGGATAGTCTATGTAAAGGTAATCTAATGAGGAGGGAGTTGCAGTAGTCGAGGCGAGAGATAACCAGGGAGTGAATTAGAAGCTTGGTGTTGTCATTAGTTAAAAAGGTGCGTATTGTGGAAATGTTGCGGAGGCTAAGGCGGCATGATTTGGACAGGGATTGTATGTGGGCCTGAAAGGACAGTTCAGAGTCGAAGGTTACCCCTAGCACCCTGGCATGTTGGGACAGACTGATAGATGTGCCATTGATCTAGACAGAGAAGTCAGGGGAAGGGGCACGTGGAGGAGGAAATATTAAGAGCTCAGTTTTAGATTTAGTTTGAGGAAGTGGTTTGACATCCAGGCTGATATGTCTGTTAGTAAATCATTGATGCGTGAGGAGATTGATGGGGTTAGCTGAGGGACAGAGAGATAGATTTGGGTGTCATCAGCATATAAATGGTAGTGAAAGCCATGGGAGGCTATCAGCTGACCCAGGGAGGACGTGTAGATCGAGAATAGTAGAGGTCCAAGGACAGAACCTTGGGAGACCCCAACGGTAAGAGGAGTTGGAGAGGAGAAAGTGGAGTTGTAAGTGACGCTGAAGGTGCGATGAGATGGGTAAGATTCGAACCAACAGAGAGTGCAGCCATGGACACCATGCAAATTTTATTTTTTTTTATTTTTTTTTGAGGAGGGTGTGGTCAACTGTATCAAAGGCATCAGACAGGTCCAAGAGTAAGAGTACGGAATAATGACCGTTGGTTTTGGCTGATAGTAGGTCGTCTGTGAGTTTTAGGAGGGCAGTTTCTGTGGAGTGCTGTGGGTGAAATCCAGACTGAAGGGGATCAAGAAGGTTATTCTCAATGAGGTGGTCGCTCAGTCGGTTGTAGACTAAACATTCAAGGAGTTTGGAGGCAAAAGGGAGTAAAGAGATGGGTCTTAGGTTGTTAAGATTGGTGGGGTCTAGTGAGGCCTTTTTTGGTACGGGAGTGACTAGCGCATGTTTTAGAGGGTTGGGGGAGATGCCAGTAGAGAGGGAGAGGTTGAAGATATGAGTTAAGGGGTGTAGGATAGAGTCAGATGGTGACCGTAGTATTTGAGAAGGAACAGGGTCCAGGGGGCAGGAGGTTAGGTGGGCGTTAGAAAAAAGTTTAGTGACTTCCTCTATAGTAGCTCTTAAATTATACTTGCAGTAAAGTTTCCAAACAGCAGAAGTAAAAAGAAAGCATAAACATGCCTGCAAGTAAATCTTCTAGAGCTGCCAAGCATGCTCAGTATACAAATGTTGTATCTCCTAGCTCTGGCCCATCCCCCTTCAGTATGCACCTCGCCAGCGAGAGCAAACCCAGTCTTTGAATAAAGGTAGGATGTGGCAGATCAAAGCTTAGACTTCAGAGCTGCAGGCTGAAATTTGCAAAGTTTTACCAGGTGGATGTAAGAGCCACTGAGGATTTGACTTTTGATCATAGTGTTATGTAGGCTGCTGTGTAGGGGTTTTTTTTTTTTTTTTGCTTTTACCGTACTTTGGTGAGCAATAAGATTAGACCCCCTAACACAGGACGAAAAAGATTGAGTAAAGGTCAGTAGTTTCTTGCCCGAGAGACTTGAGGAGAGGATGGCTGGCCTGGCACGATTTTTGCTGGCACTAGCTGAGGTAGGGAGGAAATCATTCTGCCATTTTGCTAAAACGGTCAAGGAACTGCTAGCTACCTCTGGAGGAACCCTATTTGAAAGACAATGTTGCGCAAAGAACCACTGCCTAGTGTGCAGAAGATGCTACTGGAACAGGTTTTTTCAATCAGAGTTCCGCAGAGGGGGTTACACGGGAAGTTCCGCTCAAAAATCAATAAAATCACTCCTGTTTTGTGAGAGAAGAGATGCTAAGCCAGTGCAAAGATCTGGCCACCAGGGGCGTACTTCAACAACTTGTTCCTGTTCTCTCCTCCTGGCGCTACCTCCCTCTCACAGAGTTCACAGGAGACGCAACTACAGAGGAGGCTTCGGGTATCAATACGCACCAACAAGTACATTGGCCAGATATACATCCGCCACAATGTTGATTTGCAGCAGAATCCCTGGGGACTTCTCACAGACCCCCGGTTGAAAAACCCTGATTTAAAAGGGAAGTTTTGTTTTTTTTTTGTTTTGTTTTTTCAGCAAGCCGCTGAGAGGCTGAGCCGGATGCCTGTCCAGGCATGTGGGCGGATCCCAAATTCATTATCGTGATCTTGCCCCAGCCTGGACCGACTCCGTGAGGTCAGCCAACAGCAGGCTTCAGCCCGCTGTCTGCTGAAAATGTTTCACAGGAGTGCAAAACATACTGTACTCCTGTGATTCACAGGAGAAGTACAGCCAAATGAGCTTTGGCTGTACTTCTCTTTTCAATGCTATTTCTACAATAATAACTGTTATACCTACCTTAGTTGTAGATCTGAATATTTTTTTTTCAGGGGTTCTCCAAAATCTTAACTTTTTGCCAAGGGTTCCTCCAAGGTAAAAAGGGTGAGAAACCTTGTACTGGAAGGCTCAAGATTGCAAGTTGACATCACCTGAGAAGTAAGGGATTTAGCAGTATTTAATTGTGATGCTTAGCTAATGTTTATTGCTTTCTTTATCCAGGTGCAAACTACTGTATCACAGAGGTGGAGAATGGTGGATCCCTGGGAAGCAAGAAGGGAGTAAACCTTCCAGGGGCTGCTGTAGACCTGCCTGCTGTGTCTACGAAAGATGTTCAGGACCTTCAATTTGGAGTAGCACAGGGAGTTGACATGGTGTTTGCATCCTTCATTCGCAAGGCAGCTGATGTGCATGCTGTAAGAGAAGTTCTCGGGGAGAAAGGAAAGAATATCAAAATTATCAGCAAGATTGAGAACCATGAAGGAGTGCGCAGGTAGGCATGAATGGTGGATAGATGGCTACTGAAGGGGAAGGGTATGTTGGAGTATTGTACAGTTAACACTGTGTACATTTGAAATCCCACAGACTCCTGTATCATAAACTCTCCTTTCTAGAGGACCATAGTAATTTTATTTCTACGTGTTTTGTGTTTTTAAGCTGCTTAATACAATGAGGATAATTTATCAGAATCTGGAGCAACTGTACATAGCAGCCAACTGGCTTCTAGCTTTCATTTTTAAAACTTTAAACAAGCTGATGATAGAAGCTGACTGGTTGACACGCACAGCTGCTCTAGCTTTGGTAAATGTCTCCAATGTTTGCAGCAAAAATGCTTTCTTTTAGTTCTCCTGTACTCACAAGTTAATAGAAGTGGGTCAGCTGTAATGCAAGATGCATCATCAGCAACGCTCATTGATTCGGTGCATTCCAATAGGCTATGTTAGACAAACAGCTCCACTGAATGGAGGTGAGCCCTAACTGCAGCATTGTTCTTATGGCCTTAAAGCGCAGTTCCACCCAAAAAGGGAACTTGCTGGTGACCCCCTGACATGCCACATTTGGCATGTAGTTTTTTGGGGGGAGAGAGGGTACCCTGTTTTTAAAGGCGCCCAGCTCCCACTTCCTCCCCTGGTGCCGGAAGGAAGATCGCCTCTCCCCCCCCCCCTCCCTGCAGTCTTCTGGGACACATCACAGGTCCCAGAAGATTGCCCGGCTATTCACATCGCGGCTCGTGCATGCTCAGTGCGCACCTGGCTGCGAAGCCACAGCCGGGCTCCCACAGTAAGAATGCCGAGGGGGAGAGAAGCAGGGCTTCGTATGCCCACATTGGACCCTGGGACAGGTAATTATTAAAAGTCAGCAGCTACACTTTTTGTAGCTGCTGACTTTTAAATGGGTGGAACTCCATTTTAAGAACAAAGTTATTTTTACAGACCTACTGTATTACATTTGTTCTGTAATGAAAGCTTTTTACCTGCTTTGCTAGTGCTCATCCTTAAGTTGTAAACCGAACCTTGCATCTGTGGCTCAGGCTGAAATTTTGGCATACCTTGGTGCTGGGATGTCATTCCAGGCAGGCCAATTGAGAAGAAGCCAGACCAGGGAAGAGGAAGCTTGCGGGCATCTCGTCACTGTTCCATATCTTAATGTGGTATAAACTGTTAAATTGTGTCTTTGCACTTCTCTTTAGATTTGACGAAATTCTAGAAGCCAGTGACGGTATTATGGTGGCCCGTGGTGACCTTGGTATTGAAATCCCAGCAGAAAAAGTCTTCCTTGCCCAGAAGATGATGATTGGCCGTTGTAACCGCGCAGGGAAGCCTGTAATATGTGCAACACAGGTAGTATTCCTATTAATTTTTTTTTTTTTCAGTTTGAATAAAACAGATGAATTTGTGTTTTAAAAAAAGGATTCTTATAAACTTGGTGACTTTCATTTTCTACAGATGTTAGAGAGCATGATCAAAAAGCCACGCCCAACCCGTGCTGAAGGCAGTGATGTTGCCAATGCAGTACTGGATGGGGCAGATTGTATAATGCTTTCTGGGGAAACTGCCAAGGGAGACTACCCACTGGAGGCAGTACGCATGCAGCATGCTGTAAGTATTCTCAATAAACAGGCCATATTCTACTACACACACACACACACACACACACACACACAAACATCAGCTCTTCTAGGGACCTGCATTGACACTAGATGATCAGCTAGAATACAGCACATTCCTATTCATTAAACTGAGCAGATAGATCCTGTATTCCTATTTTTACTTTTAGAAATGTGTCTTTTACTTGGTTAGGTAAGAACATCACATACAGTATTTTATCTTTACATATACATAACAGTTTAGACTGAGTGTATTTGTGGTTGGTGTGTGTGTGTAATTATATATCCGTTAATATATAACCTTCAAAATGCGTGCAGTGTGCTGTATTGTCTTTAGATACAGTTGGTGTAGCATGTGCTATCGCTCTGCTATCTGCTATAGCTTGCTTAAGGCTTTGCGCAGCTTTTAGATAGATAGGCAGTAAATAAAGACCCCTTTATTGAGCGCTGGAAAATTCAGCTCCTTTTCTGCACTTCCTCCCTTCTTGCCTCTCCTATCTTCTCCACTTCACTGAAGGCCTGTAATGGCATGCTAGTTGCCAGCTCACACTTTTTTACTATAGGTTTGAGGACTGACTCAGTCGAGATTATGCTTGTCTCATCTAGTGCTGTTGGAAAGGAGTCCTGACTGCTCCTGGTATTTGGATAGTTGGCATGTTTTCATAACTGGTGTGGGAGAGTGCTGACCGAGACAAGTCCTATTACTCATGCACCAATGTACGTACACATCTGCTTCCACTTGTATTACGTACTGGTATGCACCTTCATTCGGGAAGTATTCTTTCAAAGTCTTCACATGTGCTTAAATAAAACAAATGGCCTATTTTGTAGTGTTTATAAACACTCCTTTTTTTTTTTTTCTAAATGTATACAATTTTAACTAATATTCACGGGTAACTTAACTGATTTGCAAATCTGACAAATTTGCGACTTCTAGTTTTCATTTTGCCTAAATATATTTTATGCAGTGTTGAGCATTGTGTGGAGAAGCATGAAACATGATCATCTGAAAAGCAAGAATCTTTACAAATCTGTCAGATTTGCTTTGAAATATTCAGGCAATAAACAGTTTGTGGTTTGCTAATTCTTTATCAGGAATTTTGGCAAATTACAGGTTTTGGTTTACCTGAATTGAGTTTATTCACAAAGGAAGTAAAGCGTGTTCACTTTGCAATTTGAATTTAGCTTGGTGAATGAGGTGAAGCTAAATGACTACTCACTTTGCAAAGTATACCCAATTGTGTGCAAAAAAAAAATTATATTTTTACTTTCACCTTATTCGCTAAGCTACGGGAAAATTTAACTTTGCAAAGTTGAATGCACTAAATTCCCCCCCCCAAAAAAAGTATGCCCACTTAGATGGCTACAGCACTGATGCCAATTGAAGCTGTCCCCTGCCAGCTCTACCTCGAGAACTGAGCCATTAAACACTACTGATTTCTCAGTTCTCCCCTCCGCTCTGAGTAGAGAGCCCTGATTGTCAGTTACTGGCTCTCTGCTCTGCCCCTCCAGCGCTCACCGGGTGCGCCGGACTATGGGGGGGGGGGGGGGCGGCTGGCTCAGGCTCTCCGCGGCATGCTAAGGCAGGTGCCGGTCCAGGCATCTGGGTGGATCCCAACCATTGGGATCTTTTCCGAGCGTGGACTAGCTGAGTGACGTCAGTCAACAGTGGACTTTAGCCCGCTGTTGGCTGAAAATGGGTCACTGAAGTGCAGAACGAACTACACTTCTGTGATCCATTGAAGTATAGACAAAATAGCTTTGGCTGTACTTCTCCTTTTTTAATAAACCAACCTAGCTGTTATAATGCAAGTCTGTATAATCATCACTACAATTAACAAATTCAGACAAAATTGTATGATTCTCCACACATTGGAGAAATTTACAAGGAATATATTTGGACAAATAAATGTGTTTGCCCGATTTGCAAGTCAATTGGTTTGTCCCAGTTACTTATTCTTATTCCTCCGTCACACTAGTAGTTCCTATTCTAAAGTAGAGATGCAATTTGCACATGCACAGTTTGTATCACTCTAAGTGATATTCTATACTGCCTGGGTGGATTGATTCATTAAACAGACCTTAGTATTTTTTTTATACGCTTGCCATCTAGCATGTGCGAACGTTTAAATGTAATGCTGGCCGTGACATGTAGCAAATTTGTATATACTTTTTACACTACTTCCAGCTTTAATTAAATGAGCAATTTAAAATCTTGTACATGGATCGTTGAAATCCTAATGCTGGAGACCTTGCTTTTCATGCTGTATGAGATGCAACATATTGACCTAACAAATTAATCTGTTTTGACTCTAAGGTCTACCAGCTTTGGTGGTTGTTAATTCTCTGGAATCCAGATGATCTCTCCCAAATTAAATATGTCAGGTTTTTCTAACCACAAAACTACCTGAAACGTACTGTGCGCACATGCAGGTTGGTTTGTAAATGGACCATGCGTGCACTTCAGTGATTGCAAAGCAAGGTATTGTTCATGTCATTCCCTCACTTCTCCTGACATATGCTCTGCTGCCTGACTTTTCTTTGCTGGGTTGGAGCAGAGGCAGTGTGTTGCATGGTGTTGTCTGGAGTGTCATTCAATTACACTGCAGTTGTCTATGTATGTGACAGAGATAATTTTATACAAACTCAGAAAAGGGTTATCCTCGCACCCACCGCCCTAGCTTCCTAAAGCTCACCATATGTTATAACATTTTCTTATTAAATTTCCTTTTAAATTTACCTTCAACTATGTAGTGCAAGGCCTGCCTGATTGCATACAAAGCATTTAGGGTTGACCTTATGTTTTTTTTTAAACCTAATGGTAAATTTGTACAATGCATGGCCAGCCTTATTTCTGACACTGTTGAGAATTGGGGGGGGGGGGGGGGTTCACAAATGAGGACAAAGACAGCAATAACAGTGAGAGGAATTTTAACCTTTCCCATACTATCCAAAAAAGTTTTATCTGTAGTTCTATTTTTGCAAGTTTTCAATAATATTTTTTATAATTCTGCCACCTTGAGGTCCTTCTTCCCTTTTCCTAAAAATAAGAAAAGTATGGCTAAAGCTTTTTGGTCATTAATAGCCTTCTGGATCATAGGAGTGCACTTAGTTTTGCACTCCCGTGACACAGAATCAGATAACGGTGGGCTGAGAGCCTGAGCCAGCTGCTCCTGTAAGCACTGCAGGGGCAGAATAGGGAGCAGTGACTGACAGTCGCCACTCTCTTGGCTGACCAAGAACTGAGCAATCAGCGGTCATGTTATCGTTCAGTTATCAGGCTTATTGCCGGAAGGGGACAGCTGAAGCATCACACCGATGCTGCAACCATAGAGGTGAGTATGTAAGTTATAATCTGCTTAATGTATACTGACCCCTGTCCTGTTTAAAGGGGTAATAAAGTCTGTTTTTAAACTTGTACCTACAGGTAAGCTTACAATCAAGCTTACCTGTAGGTACAATGAATATCCCCTGAACGTGCACCGTTTAGGAGATATTCACATTGGCAATAGCTGATGACATCACCCGCACATGCACAGTGACGCTCTGTATTCAGGGCTGTGCATTGCAGAGCGCTGTGCCATGACGTAATTTCGGCCTCGGCCTTTCAAACAGCCAGAACCCGCAAACCTGGAAGGAAGATCGGCGGAAGATGGAAGTGCAGAGGCAGCCGTGACAGCGCTGCACTGGATGGCTCAGTTTGCAGGCAAGTCTGTCATAATGTACTAGTATGCAGTGCATACTAGCACATTGAACGTGAATAATGTGTGGCTGCGCTGCTCCAAAAATCTCATTTGCACGTTTTTTTTAGCATACTAGCACATTATGTCAAAAACCTGCGGAGGACCCATTTACTTCCCCCCTTTTCCAGTGACCTCCACTAGCTACGAGGTCCTGTGCTGAGCGGCTGGCCTGCTGCATTGTGAACACTGGTCAGCAGCTCCGTACAGGCGCCATTCTGATAATGCTTTGCCTTGTACGAGAGAGAGCGTGATTTGACTGCCACCTTGTCAAATCGGAATGCTTTCATTCAGAACATGCAAAGAGAAGTACCTGGGGATGTGTTTTTAGGTTAGTTAGTGTTTACATTGTGAACAAAAGGGGGAAAAACAATTGTCAAAGGCTGCAGCTCTGATTAGGTCCAATAAAGGCTTCCCAGAAGGAATTATGAGGCGCAGATCCCACTACCCAGTATTGCCCACAATTATTTTCTGCTTCCTTTTTTTTAAATGAAAAGGGTACTACGTTTATGTAACATAGCATCTTTATATATCAAACATTTGTACACTGCATTTTGGTAGATGCTTTGCACTAGATAAAGCTTGATTGTAGTCAGTGCATATTATGCTACGGTTATGTCATACACACTTTTCAGGCATTCCATAACAGTAGTTTAACCCTGCATTACATGTAGTTGGTAATCGCTATGATTTTCTAATTCCTCCTTAATAGATCAGTCATTTTTTTCACATTAACAAATATGCCTTTGTCTGTACCATATGTTCAGTTCCACAACCACACTTTATTAAGTAAAACTAGCAGGCATTAGTTACTGTAGGTTTATAGATCGATGGAAAGTTGGTAAAAAATGGCCCAGTCTGATGGTAAAGACAGAACAGCTTCACATATGCTCAGTATACAAATAACTTTACGGGTTGTTAATGTCCAAAGTCATCAGGCTGTATTGAAAATGTCTGTTAGTCGAGACATTTTTGTAATCAAGTAATGTAGTTTTCATAGTTTGTTGGGTCATTGGAGTTGTCCTCACATGCTGGAAATCTCCAAGTCTTATCAACAGTGCCTATCACCTTTTTTGTTGTATCATCTTTATAGCAGCCTGATGATTTGTAGTGACTGTCCTCCTTCTCTTCCTTTTTCTCTCTCATACTCCTAGTTTTTCTTTCCTTTTAACCCTACTTCTTCCTACTCTTTCACACTAACATGTGGCTTCTGGTTACTGGTGCAGAGAATCACTCTGCTTTATTTTCTTTCTTTTGTTATATGTCCCCCTCTCTCCTTGTCCTCCTGTTCCTTGCCCTGGTTCCTTTTCTCCTCTCCTTCGGCTCACAGATTGCTCTGGAGGCTGAGGCTGCTGTTTTCCACCGCCAACTCTTCGAGGAACTTTTCCGTCTCACGATTAGCTCCAGGCATCCTGCGGAAGCGATGGCTGTAGGCGCAGTGGAGGCATCTTTTAAATGTTTAGCAAGGGCGCTGATAGTTCTGACAGAGTCCGGCAGGTAGGGCTCTGTCCGCACCACTATCCCTTAGTTTCTAACATGCTGCGACTTCTCGGTTACTCCATGGTTCAGGCAGGTAGCGAGTGTGAATGCTGAGTGAGTGGTTTCAGGTGATAGGCTCTGTCATACAATGAAAAAATGTAGCCTGACTGATGTGAATGTTTCCCATCCCATCCTGTTTCCCCTCCTCATTCATCCCCTACTTCCCTACACTGGGCATTTGCGACACGTCCTATCACATTACTGCTAGATCGCTCGGGAGGCAGAAGCAGCCATTTACCACCGTCAACTGTTTGAGGAGCTTCGACGTGTGTCCCCGCTGACCAGTGACCCAACAGAAGCGACTGCAGTTGGAGCAGTTGAGGCATCTTTCAAATGCTGTAGTGGAGCCATCATCGTTCTTACCAAATCTGGCAGGTAGGAGGGGAATAAACTCTGTGACCAAGCTGTGTATACTGTGCCTATTGGATCAGGAGTTTGGGAGGTAAATGTGTTGCTAGACCAATTACTGATGTAATTAAAAGATTGATTCCTGAGAACAGCCCTCTTGCCTGAGAAAGGATTAACGGGAAACAAGGTCATGATAGTTTGAGTTTAGTACTCTAGACAGCTGAAGTTGCTGCTCTTATTTCATATGACCTTTTCGCTTGTGGATCCTTCGCTCTGTGACCTTTCTTTGCAGGTATTTATAGCTGATACCAGCGGCTTTCTATTACAAGGTCTCATAAAAATAAAAAAAAAACAATTCTTTTGGCACTTTCTGACCTTGGGATGCCTAAATATAAAAGTTTTATTTCCTAATGTGTATGGTTTGATTATTGTTTTATATTTTTAAAGTGTTCTTAAACCTGTAAAATAATTATGTGGTAGCATCACTTACACGCTCTCAAATGCTGTTTTCCTTCTTGGGGCCATATAGTCAGAATATTTTGCAAACTACACTATTCTCTATAGGGTGGCTACGCTACATTGTGGGGTCTCCCTAGAGCTGACATGTAGCCTCCAATATGTCCATGTTCTGAGCTGGGAATACAGCTTCACATGGACCCGCTCTGGACACAAACCACCTCCTAAGTAACCTGATGTCTTCTCTGCCCACCAGCCCTTAGAATTGATAGCAGCACAGAAATAAGCTTGCAAATAGTTTTCTGCTGGTCTTCCACTGCAGGAATGCAAAGAAGGAAGGATCAGCAGAAAAGTGAGAGAGACGTATTTTTTTTTAATTTTGAGTATTTACTTTAATGCCCTTAAAATAGAAGTGCAGGATTTAAAAAAAAAAAAAAAAAACATACATATTAACTTAGGTGAATGAAACATCAGTCCAATGCTGTATTTGTCCCCTGCCGCCTCTAGACCGAGAACCGAGTGATCAAAGACTGATGATTGTTTGGTTCTCAGTCTTCTGTGAGCAGAGAGCCATCACTCTGAAGCACTGGGCTGTGGAGGGGGCAGGAGCATCTTGCTCAGGCTCTCGGCTGTGCACTAAAGGGCTGAGCCAGCTGCTGGTCAGGTATCTGGGTAGATCCTGACATTAAAGTCGGGATCTCCCTGTAGTCTGCACTGGCAGACATCAGCCAACAGCAGAATTTACCCCACTGTCGGCTGAATACGGGTCACAGGAGTGCAGAACTAAGTGCACTCCTGTGACCCTCAGGAGAAGTACGGGCAAAAAGAGCTTTGGCCCTACCTCTCCTTTAAAGCAACCCTGTAGGTAAATAGTCCTCATATCCTCCTGATCCCGATATCCTTGCCTGTCTTGAGAAAAACTGCTGCAGAATCATAGGCTGAGGTTGTGTGACCAGTCTTAGATTTGGAGGGATAGATCCTGGTGGAGTGGCTTTTCTAGGACAGGTCATTTTAGGGTCATTTTTAGTATGTTTTGAGCATGTAGAAAAAAGTGAATTTTACATGGATGAGAGATGCCGCAAACCACTAGCTCAACAAGTGAAGAGACATGTGAATGGCCTCAGCCATGAGCTCCTCCTCAGCCCCGCCTCTGATGCATTTTGCTCCACCCATTGGGGGCTTTATTCAGAGAGATCTCTATCATTAAGAGCTGATGGGCGGGGCAAAATGCATCAGAGCTGGGGCTCAGGAGAACCTCATGGCTGAGGCCGTTCACATTTCTCTTCAGCTAGTGGGTGCTCATCCCCTCATAATTCACTGCTTTCTGGATTACGCATAAGACAGCCTGCACTCATATATTGCTGTGAGACACCGCATCTATCGGAGTACCTTGAGCGGCACTAGAAGTGGTATTGGGTATTGCATGTAGAAAAAAGTGCAGAGAATACGAAGGCTGCCATTACTAAACTCTTGAAAATGCTTGCTGCCAGTCTTCAGTGCTTTGCATTTCTGAACATAGAATAACTATGCAGATCAGGAGTTTATTCTCTTTTCTAGCTGCATGCTTGTTGTATGTCAGACACAGAATATATTGATGCTACAGGCAGACAAAGGAACATTTGTCAGCAGTGGCAGCCTTGGTATTAGTATAGGTTTATTATATTACATGGCAACAAACTGAAGACAGAATTGTTTTGATTTATTAGAACTCGAGAATGCAAAATCTGGTGCATCTGTGCCTGGTAACCAATTGGCTTCTAACTTCAGCTTGTTCAATTAAGCTTTGACAAAAAACTGGAAGCTTTTTAGTTTCTATGCAGAGCTGCACTCTCCAGTTTTAATAAATCGACCCCAAAGTGTTTTCAGTGATGCCGGTTTCTATACCTACTCTGCACTGCAGTGCAGTTTTAAAGGAAAGCAAACCCATGCTTGCTTGTTGTGCCACATGTAAAGTGCCCATCAAAATTTGTTTGTGATTTTGTCACTGTAGGATGTCTGTTCCTGCATATTCAGATCTGCCTGGCTGTAGAAGCACTCTTGATTGGTCAGCTCAGCATTTTGACTATAAAGAGTCATGAATACATCAGTGCCTTATTTGCCTGTAACATGGTGTGAATTTTTTTGTCGCAGAAGTGTAAAAGTATCATAATAGTGTGCCTGTTAAATGTTTCCCTTTGCTCTGATCCTTCCTGTATACATTTTCTAATAAATTGCTTCCTGAAGACTTTTCCCCCTGTATGTGGTCACGTGACTGCATTGAAGAAATAAAAAATGAGAGAAGAATTTATTAGAAAATTGTATACAGGGAAGTTCCAAGCAAAGGGGAGAAACCTTTAACAGGTAAGTTTATTGTGATGCTTTTTCCGCTTTAAAGGATAGTCCCACCTTAACCCCAAAAAATGAAAGATTAATTCCCACTACCCCCTCCACTTCTCTGCTCTCCGCTGCACTTATCTGCTGCATACGTCTGCCATCATTCTGATTTTTATACTTTTAAACAGCGGCTGTGTAGTAGCATAATGCTGGCAATGGCAAGTGGTTAGTGCTGTCATTGATGAGTGACCACTAGCCGTTGCCAGTATTATGCTACTACAGACCCTCCGGGGTTGTGTACGGAGCTTAAAAGTGTATGGATTGATACATCAGCAGACGTGGGTGGCAGAAGATTATCGGTGCAGCAGTGAGGTTGTGGAGTGTTCAATTTTTTTTTTGGTGTAAAGGTGAAATTGCACAAAAAATGCTTTGTCATGAAAATTGAATATGATCACAGCACTAATAAAGATGAAAGTCAGTGGTCTATTGCAGAGACAAGGACCAATTCAGACTATTGCTGTAATGTATACCAAAAATGCTTGTATTTCTGTGTGAAAATAAGTTTGGTGCCTTTTTTTTTTTTTTTTTTTTTTTGAATGGCACCCAAATGCACCTGGTCAGTGCACAGCAATGTTCAGTTTTGGCACACAATCCATAGATCTCTGCATTGTGGTGCACTGTTATGGGAAAAAATGCTGTAGGTCTTTTGAAACCTAACTGTGTGCCTATTCAAAATAAAGGGGCTGCCCTACTGCAACATGCGTTAGTGTAACAGACCGTGTTCCTACTATCTGAAATGTAAACCCGGTTGTCTAAGGGCCCAAGCAATGTTTTTACAGGGTTAATGCTATATTCAGCATTCTCTATAGTGTGTTGTGTACCTTACTTGTTAAAACTGGCGTTTTGCAGATCTGCACACCTGGTATCCAGGTATAGACCGCGTGCGCCAATCATAGCCGTGACTCGTAATGGACAGACGGCCCGTCAGGCACATCTGTACCGTGGCATCTTCCCTGTACTGTACAAGGAGCCAGTGCATCAGGCCTGGGCAGAGGATGTGGACCGCAGGGTGAACTTCGCCATGGATATTGGTAAGAGGGTGAACAGAATAAAATAATAGTTGCCTCATAAATAACCATAAACTATATGTTAAGTTTTTTTTTTTTTTTTTTTTACTAAACATACAGTAAGATTAGTCAAATGCAAACTTTTTGTTATCATTGTCTCTTATATGTAATCCGATAATTCGTGGGTGCCGGGAAACAGCACAGAAAATAGAAGTGTTTTGTTTGCAAGAATGTGAAAATGTATTGTGGTGCCATTTATTAACCACTTGACCTCCAGGCCAATTCTGACATTTTCCTTATACATGCAAAAATCTGCATCTTTTTTGCTAGAAAATTACTTGGAACCCCCAAACATTCTTATATATATATATATATATATATATATATATATATATATATATATATATATATATATATATATATATATAGCAGAGGCCCTAAAGAATAAAATGGTGGGTGTTGCAATTTATGTCACATATTTGCGCAGTGGTTTTTCAAATGCAAATTTTTGAAAAAATACACTTTAATAAATTTTAGTAAACACAATATAATACCCATTTTTGGTAAAAATATCAAAATGTTTTGCCAAGTAAAGATATCAAACATGTCATGCTTTGAAATTTGTGCATGCCCGTGGTATGGTGACAAACTGCAATGCATTAAAGCAGTAGTAAACCTCAACAAAAAAGATTTTAAAAAATGGGCCCCTGGGTGGTTTTAGTCACAATGTGCTAGTATGCACCACATACTAGCACATTATGACACTTATCTGAAAACCAAGCCCTCCAGTGGCATGCTGTCATGGGTCACGTTGCTTCAATCTTCACCCGATCTTCCTTCTGGGCTTGTGGGCTTCAGCCATATAAATGGCCATGCCACAATGATGTCACTCCAGCGGCAAAGAGCTCTGAAGGAACAGCACGGGTACGCCTTTCCTTCTGAGCGCATTTGCCACTGCTGCCTAAGTAAATTTCTCCTAAACGGTACACATTTAGAGATATTTACTGTATCTAATAGGTAAGCCTTATTATAGGCTTGCCTATAGGTAAAAATTTAACCTAGTGACTTTACTACTACTTTAACTGCTTAACCACTTCAGCCCCGGAAGGATTTACCCCCTTCCTGACCAGAGCACTTTTTACAATTTGGCACTGCGTCGCTTTAACTGCTAATTGCGCGGTCATGCAATGCTGTACCCAGACGAAATTTGCGTCCTTTTCTTCCCACAAATCGAGCTTTCTTTTGATGTTATTTGATCACCTCTGCGGTTTTTATTCTTTGCGATATAAACGGAAAAAGACCGAAAATTTTGAAAAAAAAAATGACATTTTCTACTTTTTGTTATGGAAAAAATCCAATAATCTCAATTTTAGTCATACATTTAGGCCAAAATATATTCGGCCACGTGTCTTTGGTAAAAAAAAATGTCAAGCGTATATTTATTGGTTTGCGCAAAAGTTATAGCGTCTACAAACTAGGGTACATTTTCTGGAATTTACACAGCTTTTAGTTTATGACTGCCTATGTCATTTCTTGACCCCATTTTGGAAAGTAGACACCCCAAGGAAATTGCTAAGAGGCATGTTGAGCCCATTGAATATAAAATTTTTTATATGATATATTGCTCACACAGGCCATGGGCATATGTGGAATTGCACCCCTAAATACATTTAGCTGCTTCTTCTGAGTACGGGGATACCACATGTGTGGGACTTTTTGAGAGCCTAGCCGCGTACGGGGCCCCGAAAACCAATCAGCACCTTCAGGATTTCTAAGGGTGTAAATTTTTGATTTCACTCTTCACTGCCTATCACAGTTTCGGAGGCCATGGAATGCCCAGGTGGCACAGTGCCCCCAAATGACCCCATTTTGGAAAGTAGACACCTCAAGCTATTTGCTTAGAGGCATGGTGAGTATTTTGCAGCTCTCATTTTGTTTTTGAAAATGAAGAAAGACAAGAAAAAACATATATTTTTTTTTTTTTTTCAAAACTTTCTGACAAAAAGTGAGGTCTGCAAAATACTCACTATACCTCTCAGCAAATAGCTTGGGGTGTCTACTTTCCAAAATAGGGTCATTTGGGGGGGGGGGGGGTTGTGCCATCTGGGCATTCCATGGCCTCCAAAACTGTGATAGGCAGTGAACAGTGAAATCAAAAATTTACGCCGTTAGAAAGCCTGAAGGCGGTGCTTGGTTTTCGGGGTCCCGTGCGCGGCTAGGCTCCCAAAAAGTCTCACACATGTGATATCCCCGTACTCAGGAGAAGCAACAGAATGTATTTTGGGGTGTAATTTCACATATTCCCATGTCATGTTTGAGCAATATATCATTTAGTGACAACTTTGTGCAAAAAAAAAAAAAAAATTGTCTTTTTCCCGCAACTTGTGTCACAATATAAAATATTCCATGGACTCGACATGCCTCTCAGCAAATAGCTTGGGGTGTCTACTTTCCAAAATGGGGTCATTTGGGGGGGGTTTTGAACTGTCCTGGCATTTTATGCACAACATTTAGAAGCTTATGTCACACATCACCCACTCTTCTAACCACTTGAAGACAAAGCCCTTTCTGACACTTTGTTTACATGAAAAAATTATTTTTTTTTGCAAGAAAATTACTTTGAACCCCCAAACATTATATATTTTTTTTAAAGCAAATGCAGATTAAAATGGTGGGTGTTTCCTTTTTTTTTTTTTTTTTTTTTTTTCACACAGTATTTGCGCAGCGATTTTTCAAACGCATTTTTTGGGGAAAAAACACACTTTTTTTAAATTTTAATGCACTAAAACACACTATATTGCCCAAATGTTTGATGAAATAAAAAAGATAATCTTAGGCCTAGTACATGGATACCAAACATGACATGCTTTAAAATTGCGCACAAACGTGCAGTGGCAACAAAATAAATACATTTTTAAAAGCCTTTACAGGTTACCACTTTAGATTTATAGAGGAGGTCTACTGCTAAAATTACTACCCTCAATCTGACCTTCGCGGTGATACCTCACATGCATGGTGCAATTGCTGTTTACATTTGATGCCAGACCGACGCTTGCGTTCGCCTTAGCGCGAGAGCAGGGGGGGACAGGGGTGCTTTTTTTTTTTTTTTTCCCTTTATTATTTTCTTGCTTTTTCATCTTCTTTTTAAACTGTTCCTTTCATTTTTTTTTTATTTTTATTGTTATCTCAGGGAATGTAAATATCCCCTATGATAGCAATAGGTAGTGACAGGTACTCTTTTTTTTGAAAAAATTGGGGTCTGTTAGACCCTAAATCCCTCCTCTGCCCTCAAAGCATCTGACCACACCAAGATTGGTGTGATAAAATGCTTTCCCAATTTCCCAATGGCGCTGTTTACATTCGGCGAAATCTAAGTCATGAAATGCTCATAGCGTCCGGTTTCTTAGGCCATAGAGATGTTTGGAGCCACTCTGGTCTCTGATCAGCTCTATGGTCAGCTGGCTGAATCACCGGCTGCATTCTCAGGTTCCCTGTTGAGACAGGAGAGCCAGAGAAAAACACGGAAGACGGTGGGGGGGGATTCCCTATTCACTCCCACTGCTTGTAAAAGCAGTCTAGAGGCTAATTAGCCGCTAGGATAGCTTTTACATGAAAGCCGACCGCTGGCTGAAAAGAATGATACCAAGATGATACCTAAACCTGCAGGCATCATTCTGGTATAACCACTCAAAGTCGTGAATTGCGTACCTGAAAACAAAAAAATGGTTACAAATAAAACACAGTAAACGGTAAAGTATAAAAAATTGCATACCTGAAAAGCAAACATTATAAAACATAATAACAATAAAACATTGCAGAATAGAATACAGTAAAAAAGAGCAGAACAATAGAGAGAGAACAATAAAACGACAACTATTTTTTTTTATTTTATAAATTTTTTTTTTTTTGTTTTTTTTTTTTTTTTTACACTTTTTTTGTAACTGTAACCGGTTCCAGGTTCGGGTCTCTCAAAATGCGATGGCATCTTGGAAGACCCTGTGAAAGTGTGCCTAGTCTGTGCAATGCTGTACCCTACGCTAATACGCAACTAGTGTATGGTAGCGTTCAAAACATTCACCAATGCAAAGACCAGGATTGTCAGGACAGGAAGGACAATAATAGCGGGCGTCACGCCTATATCCATGCTTGCTGCAGACACGACATCTTTTTTGGGGGGGTTCGTTGGGTAGGGGTACTCGGAAGGACATAAAAATGCCTCTCATGCAGCCGACTGCATTTGGGGATGTGAATGGGGGAAGTACGGGTGCTGCAGAAGTGATGGGTTCCCAATTAGGATTGGTGAATGCAGCAGGAAGGGCACGACGGGCCTGTGTTTGTCTTGGTGGCAGCGGGACACTACTTGTGCTTGCCACCTCACCAGCTTGAACTGCACTTATGGGACTCGCCACGTCACCAAGTGTTACTGCAGTGCTGATTGACTATGACCGGGGTATACTAGGCCGCTGGTGCTTGCCAGTTCACCAAAACGCTACCAAAAAAACTGTTAGCGATCGCAGGGATCAGGCCTGACTCTGCGAACGCTGCAGTTATGCGTTTAGTGTTTTGTAAGTGACAGTGATCGATCGATACTGCACTTGGGTGGGCTGGGCTGGGCCGAGCGGAGGGGCAAAATGCAGGTGCTAGCAGGTATCTGGGCTGATCCCGCTAACACTACGTTTTTGGGAACCCTAAACTGCTGGGGACGCTAGTATAGATCTGATCGGATCAGATATTGATCCGTTCAGATACTATACCACTAAGGGAGATGTACGGTGCGTGCGTGGTGTTAGCGGTACTGGCGCTAACCTGACGCTGCTTGGGGCTGGTGCTTGCCAGTTCACCAAAATGCTACCAAAAAAACTGTTAGCGATCGCAGGGATCAGGCCTGACTCTGCGAACGCTGCAGTTATGCGTTTAGTGTTTTGTAAGTGACAGTGATCGATCGATACTGCACTTGAGTGGGCTGGGCTGGGCGGAGGGGCAAAACGCAGGTGCTAGCAGGTATCTGTGTTGATCCCGCTAACACTGCGTTTTTGGGAACCCTAAACTGCTGGGGACGCTAGTATAGATCTGATCGGATCAGATATTGATCCGTTCAGATACTATACCACTAAGGGAGGTGTATGCTGCATGCGTTGGTGTTAGCGGTACTGGCGCTAATCTGACGCTGCCTGGGGCGACGCATATCACCGCCGGCGATCAGGGGGGCTAAACCTTTATTCGGTAATAAACGGCGGGTGCCCTGGCACTATAAAATATAAACGAAGCGTCACTCGTAACAGTTATACGGTGATCACTGGTGAAAGGGTTAACTAAGGGGCAATCAAGGGGTTAAAACTTTATTAGGTAGTATATGGGGGTCCCTGACGCTATAAAACGCTGATGGCAAACCTAAATATTTACCTCCCTAACTAGCGTCACCAGTGACACTAATACAGCAATCCGAAAAATGATCGCTTAGTGACACTGGCGACAGGGGGTGATCAAGGGGTTAAAACTTTATTAGGGGGGGTTGGGGGGTATCCTAGACCTGAAGGGGGCTAACGCTAACTGCCCTACCACACTAACTGTCACAAACTGACACCAATGCATTAATCAGAAAAAAAAAAAATTGCTTGGTGTCAGTGGGGGGGATCGGGGGTGTAATGTGTGCCTGGCATGTTCTACTGTATGTGTAGTGTTGGTGCACTCACATTGAAGTCTTCTCTCCTCGGCGCCGGAACGGAAAATACTGAGCCGAGGAGAGATGACATCACTTCCTCTGCTGCTGTTTAGTATACAGTAGCAGAGGAATGATCCCATTGGCTGGGAGCGATCGCGAGGGGGGCAGGAATGGATGGCCTCCTCCTCACCTCCAATCGCCGGGGGGACAAACGCTGACCGCCTCGGGCACCGGGGGGGGTCCGATTGGACCCCCCGCCCGCGGGAGGCAGATCACGTGCCCCACGTACATATACTGCGGCAGGGCGGCCCTTAAACACAAAATCACGTACCTGTACGTGATTTTATCCTTCCTGGTTTGGGGCACGTGCCGCCAGAGACCTGCTCCTGCTGTGATTGGACACAGCGAGTGCCAATCAGCAGGTCCGGCGAACCCAATGTCCACCGGGAACCCGGCGATCGTTCGGAGAGAGGCAGAATGGTGGTCAAGGCAGACTGCTGTTCTGCCAGAGGGGAAAATGGAGATCTTGTGTTTCTTAGCAGAAACACGGATCTGTTTTTCCTTTAGTCAAAGCACATCCCCCACAGTTAGAAAGCACCCCTAGGGACACATTTAACCCCTTGACTGCCCCTGATGTTAACCCCTCCCCTGTTTAGTACAGTGATAGTGCGTGGTTTTTTTTTTTTTTTTTTTTAAGAATTGATCACGATTTGTGTCACTGGTCCCCAAAAAGTGTAACTTGGTGTCAGATTTGTCAGATGCAAAAAGGTTAAATCACTAATCAGAAATTTGTGTGCAAACTAGCCCCCCTCCCCCTTTTTTTTAATATATAATCAGCCCCAATGTAGTAGAAGTAATGAACTATTGTGTAGTCCAGCAAAGCCAAAAAACAGAACCTGCATATATAATGAGCACATACGGTTGCCCCTTTTATAGTGGAAATTAAAATATTACATTTTGGTACACTCCTGAATGAATGAATGATTTGTAAAGCGCCGCAAATGCGAACTAAATCGCCTCAAGATGCTAGTTCCTAGCTCCTGACTCTTGTACCCAAACACGATTTTGGCTACTGTGTTAAAAAAATATTTGAAGGCACCACTTTATAATGTAATTTGTGCATATTTAGGCTAGAACTGCATCTACAAAACAAAACCCTGGTCAGAATCACCAGGGAGGCATAGGGGTTACTATTGGTAACAAAAGGATCATTTATAGGGTGTTTTCTAAAAGGTACAATTTATTAATATCAAACCTATGAAAAAAGCAGAGTTCAATGCTGCTGGTCAGTGTTTTTAGAACTGCATCTAGCTTTAGGGCTGGTGCCAATTTATGTATACTGTATGTATGTATGTATGTATGTATGTAAAGTACATCTCTGCATTTAGTGTTCTATTTGTCATTTAGGTAAAGCCCGTGGTTTCTTCAAGACCGGCGATTGTGTCATCGTTCTAACTGGCTGGCAGCCAGGATCCGGTTTCACCAACACTATGCGTGTGGTACCAGTTCCTTAAACTTGATCATCTTCCTGCAGCTCTCGTTCACCCCACTCCTTTATCTGCACTTAGAACGGTTTTGCCCTATGCATAAGCACACACTTGTGGATACACTTGCAAATCCCATCTTCTATGTGCGGGACAGAGGCGTTAAGTGTGTGTGTACATAGCACTGTTCTGCTGCTCATCACACTCCCTCTAGTATAGTCATTAGTCTTCTTCATATGTGCTGCTTACTCCTTAGGGAAACATTTTAGTGCTGTATGTGTTCACACTCCTCTCCTACTGTCCCTCTACAGTGTTCAGTATGAGTATCCTTTGTGTGTCTTCTCTGGGCAGCTGTGTAGCTTGTGGTTAGGGGAAGGTTCATCTCCCGCTGTATAATCCACCTGTCAGCATTGTGCAGAGTTTAGTGTTTAATAAAATCATGCTACTGAGCACTTCTGCCTCCATATTTGTCATTTATTAGTACTTTATTGCATGTACACATGTGAAATATTCAAAGAACTGATAGCGTTTGGTACCTCAATGTTTGGGTGCATGGTGGAGTTGTCCATGGAAGTGTAATGGGCCTTTTCAGTCCAACCAGTAAACATGCGTGTTTTGATAAACCTCATGCTGCATTTGTTGTAGATCAGAGGTGTCAAACACCATTTCATCATAGGCCACATCAGCATTATGGTTGTCCTCAAAGGGTCAGTAGTAGCTTGCGTGCGCTATGTAGAGAGTGCAGGGTTCAGGGGTGAGCTATGTACAGAACGCAGGGGTGCGTTACATACAGAGTGCAGGGTTTAGGGGTGCCTGAGGTACAGAGTGCAGGGTTTAGGGGTGCCTGAGGTACAGAGTGCAGGGCTGGAGCATCCCAATAAGTATGCTACATTGAGTGACATTGGTGAAACCAGTCAGGGACCAGCACTGCTGGAGCTGAGGGACTCTCCTAGCTGCCGGGGGAAGAACTCCAGTGAGAGTGGGGGGGAAGCAAAGCGAAAGGAAAGACAGATTCTGGTGGTAAGGGACTCAGTTCTTAGGACAGAGGCAATCTATAACAAAGACCTGAAGCGCCAAACTGTATGTTGTCTACCAGGTGCTTGGGTTCGGCACATCTCAGATCTGGTGGACAGATTACTGGGAGGGGCTGGGGAAGACCCGGCTGTCATGGTGCACGTTGGCACCAATGACAGTCAGAGGCAGATGGAGTGTCCTAAAGAACGATTTTAGGGACTTGGGAGCTAAATTGAGGAAAAGGACCTCCAAGGTATCTCAGGAATACTACCAGTACATCGAGCCACACCAGAAAGGCAGAGGGAGATTAGGGAAGTAAACAAGTGGCTGAAGAGCTGGTGTAGTAAGGAGGGGTTTGGGTTCCTGGAGGACTGGGCCGACTTTTCAGTCGATAACCAGTACTATAGAAGGGATAGACTGCATCTAAATGAGGAGGGTGCAGATCAGCTGGGAATGAAGATGGCCAAAGAGGGGTTTTTAAACTAGGCGACGGGGGGGGGTGGGGTTCAGAGGTAGAGATCGTCAGCGTGGAACATATTCCAGAGGGTAGTATTGGGGGCATTAGTGGTAGGTTGACCAAAGCATATGAACCCAAGGTAAGTATAGTAGCAAGTCCTAGTTGCAATCTCGGAACACCCAATAAGAGGATAATATGCTACTGGTTTAAACTACGTGGCATGTTCACCAATGCCAGGAGCCTGGTGGACAAGATGGGTGAACTGGAGATACTGTTGTACGAGGAGGATTTGGTTTTTGTGGGAATTTCAGAGACCAGGTACAACAGCTCTCATGATTGGCTGGCAACCATTCAAGGGTATACCCTTTATCGCAAGGATAGAGAGGTTAAAAAAGGGGGAGGGGTATGCCTATATATCAAGAGTAATGTACAAGTGAATGTGAGGGATGACATCGCTAAGGGAGCTAGGGAGGAGGTGGAATCCTTATGGGTAGAGCTCCAAAGGGATGAAGCTAAGGGGAAAATAATACTGGGAGTATGCTAATGGGCCCCCAAACCTGAGGGAGGAAGGGGAGACAGATCTCCTATCACAATTTAGATTAGCAGCAAGGATGGGAAGTGTTTATAATGGGGGATTTTAATTATCCAGACATAGACTGGCGGAGGGAACCGCGCATTCATCTAAGGCTCGCCAGTTCCTAAATGTCTTGCAGGACAATTTCATGGGTCAGATGGTAGACGCACCAACTAGAAACAAAGCGTTACTGGACCTGATTACCAACAATACAGACCTGATCACGGATGTGGAAATATGGGACAATTTAAGTAACAGCGATCACAGGTCAATTGGCTTCAGTATAAATCACACAAATGGGGAATACAAAGACACTGAATTTCAAAAGAGCCAACTTCCCTAAACTACGAACCTTGCTAGAAGGCATAAATTGGGATAAAATCTTAGGAACAAAGAACACGGAGGAGAGATGGGTTTGCTTTAAGAGCATATTAAATAAGGGCATTAGCCAATGCATCCCCTTGGGTAATAAATTTAAAAGCGTGAACAAAAGTCCTGGATGGCTTAACTCCAATGTAAAAATGCATATAAAAGCAAAGGTGAAGGCCTTCAAAAAATACAAGGTTGAGGGATCAGCATTCAGCATTATAAAGAATGCAACAAGAAATGTAAGGGTGCAATAAGGACGGCTAAGAGAGAACATGAAAGACATAGCGGAGGAAAGCAAAAAAAGAGAGATCATATTGGCCCCATAAAGAATGAGAAAGGACATCTGGTTACAAAGGATGGAGAGATGGCGAAGGTATTGAATTTATTCTTCTCAGTCTTCACGAGGGCATCAAGGGGGCTTCAGCAACCAAAACTGCAGTGTTTATCCTCATGACACATCACAGGAAGCACCTCCATGGTTAACAGAGGACAGAATTAAAATTAGACTTGGGCTTGCACCCGAGGATACTTGGGGAACTCAGTTAAGTAATTGCCAGACCATTGTTCCTAATTTTTACTGACAGGAATGGTACCAGCTGATTGGAGAAAAGCCAATGTAGCACCAATATTTAAAAAGGGCCCAAAATACATCCCTGGGAATTAGACCAGTTAGCCTAACATCAATAGTATGTAAACTCTTGGAGGGGATAAGGAACTATATACAAGATTTTAGTAATGAGAACGGTATCATTAGCAGTAGTCAGCATGGATTCATGAAGAATTGTTCTTGCCAAGCCAATCTATTAACCTTCTATGAGGAGGTGAGTTGCCAGCTAGATAAAGAAAGGCCCGTAGACGTAATGTATCTGGATTTTGCAAAAGCCTTTGACACAGTTCCCCATAAACGTATACTGTACAAAATAAGGTTCGTTGGCATGGACCATAGGGTGAGTACATGGATTGAAAGCTGGCTACAAGGGCGAGTGCAGAGGGTGGTGATAAATGGGGAGTACTCGGAATAGGGTGGGTAGTGGGGTCCCCCAGAGTTCTGGGCTGGGACCAATCCTGTTTAATTCGTTCATAAACGACCTGGGGGATGGAGTAAACAATTAAATCTCTATTTGCTAAGCAGGGCAATAACTTCTCTGCGGGATGTGGAAACCTTGCAAAAATATCTGAACAAATTAATGGGGTGGGCAACTACATGGCAAATGAGGTTCAATGTAAAAAAAATTTTAAATGAATGCATTTGGGTGGCAAAAATATGAATGCAATCTATACACTGGGGGGAGAACCTCTGGGGGAATCTAGGATGGAAAAGGACCTGGGAGTCCTAGTAAATGATAGGCTCAGCAATGGCATGCAATGCCAAGCTGCTGCTAACAAAGCAAACAGAATATTGGCATGCATTAAAAATTAATTAAATTAATTCCAGAGATAAAACGATCATTCTCCCGCTCTACAAGACTCTGGTCCAGCCACAGCTGGAGTATGCTGTCCAGTTCTGGGCACCAGTCCTCAGGAAGGATGTACTGGAAATGGAGCGAGTACAAAGAAGGGCAACAAAGCTAATAAAGGGTCTTGAGGATATTAGTTATGAGGAAAGATTGTGAGCACTGAACTTATTGGAGAAGAGACACTTGAGAGGGGATATGATTTCAATTTACAAATACCATGCTGGGGAACCCCACAATCGGGATAAAACTTTTTTCTGACGCCACCATGGCAGCATACTAGTGATAGGCTCCGCCTTTCTCCCCTCCCTCAGGACCAATGAAATAGCATAAATTAAAGGCCAGTTAGGCCCTGCCCCATTCTTGTTTTTGTCCTCATACCTCCAAGCAACAGTGAAGATTAAGCAGTACTATGTTCCCCCCTCTGCCTCCAGGCAGCTTCCGGCTGGGTTAAGCCTCTCCCAGTACGAAGTCCCAGTATCAGGCTGCTAAAAGCGCCAGAGTAGCTTGGGACCTCCTTCTGTGGGTCTTGATGGAGCTGAGCAGTTTTCCTATTTAGGAATGAAATCTGCCTTTAAGGTTGGTGTCTGCAACGCTTGTTGGGTTTGGGGAGGCCAGCTTTGCATCCTTCTTACCTTTGCCTTTGTTTGTCTCATGTAATTTTCTCACTTTCTGCACCTCCTGTTCTTTTACTCCTGCAGTGGCACTGGTCTGGGTACATTACTCCCCCTAGACAGGTTCTCTGTCCTTTGCTGTCCTAGGCCGGCTGTAGGTATAGCTTATGTATGTATAGGTTTGGGGTAGGTGGGTATGTGTATATATATGTATGTGTGTATATATGTATACGTGTGTGTGTGTGTGTGTATGTGTATATATATATATATATATATATATATATATATATATATATATATATATATATAGTATGTGTGTGTGTGTATTGTAGGGGATCAGAGGGGTGGACAGCTGGCTCAGAGACAGCCCATTAAAATAAAAGTGGCTTTATTCAGCAAAATGGCAAATTAAACATAAGATAAGACAGACTTGTCTTGTCTCAAGGTTGTGCACACAGGCTTATAGATAATAGATCATGGCTCCAATCAGAGCTACAGTCTTTATGTGGTAAGCTCACCCAGCACACCTTCCAGCAATGGACATATTCACACAGCATGCTCCTGTATCTCTCATTCCTACTCAAACAGCTCCTCTCTGAGACTTTCAGCCCAGCTGACAATTAGCAGGTCTGAAGGGGAAATACCTGCCCTCTTCGATTAACCCCTTCTTAACCCTGCCCCAGGTTTACCCTCTGCAGTATGTATATGTTTATATATATATATATATATATATATATATATATAATGTGTGTGTGTGCGTGTTCTTATGTTGGTTGGTATGTATGTATGGGGGGGGGGGGGTGTTATATGGAGCGGTATGTGCATGAATTTATATATGCATGCATATTGTTTTTTTTAAAAAAAAAGGGGGGGGGGAGGAGAGAGTGTGTAGATATATACATTATTAGCGGGAGAAGCGAAGTCGCTGTTGCCTTATCTATTTTTCCTCTTCTCTGTCTTTCTGTGGCTGTCTGTCTCTCCGCTGGTCGTCCCATTTCTCCATGGTTCAAGTATCAGTCACCACCCATACAAAAGACCCTCAGCACTTAGGGTGGGGACCACCGTGTCGGTAAGTTTTCAGGAAAAGAGTGCCCTCTCATGCGGTTTGCTTTGATTTGCTTCAGCTCCGCGCGCCCACGCTCTCAAAGGCCAGAGCCAGAGGCCATAGAAAGGCAGACGTTCTTCAGAGGAGCATAGCTCGGATGCCGCTCCCACTCAGGAGAGAGGTTCCAAGGAAAACGTCTTGGCTCTTCTTTCCCAGACCCAGCACCCCAACAAGAGTCCTGCAGGACCTGTGGCGCAGTGCCTATGCCCAGGAGGCTGATGAGTAAAGTCGGCCTGGTTGAAGTTTGCAGCTGACAGGTAATACCGAATGTCCTTATTACTTATAAGGTGGCACAAAACTTCTGTTTTAAACTCACTGTAATTATTCTTCGCTAGTCAGCCCCCTTGTTGCAGGTCTAGCCACTAGCAGAACAATCTGCCTCATGGATCACTCATCCTCTCAGTACTCCTGATGAGGGGACGCAGCCTGCAAATGATTTTAGCTCCCTTGCACCAGAGGAAGATCTACTTGGTGTCAGAGCTACTTGGTGTCAGTTTTTCTTTGGAGAACTGTGCATCCAGGCAGTCATGCAGACCATTACATGGGTTAAAAGACAAAGTCCTATTTACCCTTTCAATGAGCAATCACTTTTCCATTAGGAAACTGGTTTAATTCAAGGCGGATATAGCATTTCTGAAATCCATGCCTACAGTGGGACTGGCTGTTGTCCAATAGGGTGGCGGCTGGGAAGGGCCTGCCACTCAACAGAGGCCCTTACCTTGGCGACGGGTACTTTGGGTTTCTGCTCCCAGGATATGGTTGGATAGGAAAGCCTTAGGGGTGATATCTTGGGACCCAGCCAAGATGTATCTGCAAATTTCACTGCAGAAGCAGCAATAGTCTCAATCTGGTGCCTGGCCAAGGCAATGCTATACTCAGTTACGGCTAGGGGTACCCATTGGGTTGAGACCCAGGGCTGTGTTTGGCTTCCTAGAAACAAAATTGGAATAGTCATTTTATAGTGCAAGATCTCTGTTTGATATGAAACCAGAGACAGCCATGGCGGAAGTGACAGGAGGAGGGTCTGTTCTTCTCCCATAACACGGGAAGGGGAAGCCGCAGAACCTAGATTGCTCCAAGAGTGAGCTCTACTTTGGGGGGTGCGAAAGGTACTCTACTAACAGCCTCTATGCCAAGATCTGGAACAAACTTGTGTTTTTTTTCTATTTTGCATGGCAAGATATTATTCTTACTGCGCCTCTGGTGGCAGCTGTTCTGGTCTTCTTGTAGGTCAGATTGGACATGAACCTTACCCTATACTCTTTTGAGGTTGCAGGTGTCAGCAAGAACAAGGTTTAATTTGGCCAAAAGCCCTTTAGTTTGCAATATTTTGAAGACAGGAGGTTTCGTCAACTGCGAGAGAGAATCTTTCACAATTAAAATCTTTCCATGCTGTTGGGGTTTATTTCAACTGTTTACTCCAACAGGGCAGTGTTCAGTTTAAGACATCGCTTACTAACCAGTATTTAGCGCAAATCGTCAAACAGAAGTCTGTTTGAGTTTCCAGCCCTTAGAGCTTCAGAAAAGCATATTGCTTTTGTTACAAGAGTAGAGCTGCATCCTGTAGTTCAGCTTATATCAGAGGTAGCGACAGCCCTCCATCTATCAATCATCTGTCCATTGCCTAACTTTCCAGACGTTCAAGCAAGAAAACCACACAAATTGGTCATTCCCAGAGCTTTAAAGAAGTTTCTGTCCACAATTGCTCTTTTCAGTTCATATGATAAGTCTTTCACTGTTCCAGATGGCATTCATCAGGCAAGAGAGGTTGCCTCCTGGACTTTAGCAAGATTGGTTGTGCATATGGGAAATGGGTCGTGAGCCTCCTTCAGTGACAGGATGCATCCTCTTCCAGAGGGGTTGAGGCCTCATAGGCGGTCCAGTTGAAAGCATCTATGGATTCATTCTACAGGAAAGTGGCATGCTTTTCCCAGCATACCTTTCCAACCTTTACAGAATAGATCTGGATGCCTTGTCATCAGTGGGCTTCGGAGGAATGACTGTTCAGTCTTCTGTCCCATTTGAAAAAATATAAAATAATTATTTTGGTTTGTTAAGTAGAACCCACCCTGTCAGCTGGGATATGTATCACTAGTATGCTGCCATGGTGGCGTCAGGAAAATGGAAAATTGTATCATACTTACCGTAATTTTCCTTTCCTGACGCCAATCCATGGCAGCATACGGACCCACCCTTGTGCGTTTCGGTATCTAGCTAATTACAAAGAATGGGGCGGGGCCTAACTGGCCTTTAAATTATGCTATTTTATTGGTCCTGAGGGAGGGGAGAAAGGCGGAGCCTATCACTAGTACGCTGCCATGGATTGGCGTTAGGAAAGGAAAATTACGGTAAGTATGATACAATTTTCCGTTTTTGCGGAAGGCAGTTTAACAAGACTCGTGGCCACTCATTAAAATTAGAAGAAAAGAGGTTTAACCTTAAACTACGTATTTATTTATTTCAGGTACTTGTACATTCACATCAGTCCCTACCCTCAAGGAGCTTACAATCTAAGGTCCCTAACGCACATTCATACATACTAGGGACAATTTAGACAGGATCCAATTAACCTACCAGCATGTCTTTGGAGTGTGGGAGGAAACCGGAGTACCCGGAGGAAACCCACGCAGTCACAGGGAGAACATGCAAACTCCAGGCAGGTAGTGTCGTGGCTGGGATTTGAACCAGCAAACCCTTCTTACTGCTAGACGAAAGTGCTATCCACTACACCACTGACTCGGTTAAATTGATGATAGGCAACTCCTATCCTCATATTGATTAGTGGTTCCAAATTAATAATAACTACTGCAGTAGGGAACAGACACAAAAGATACGCTCAGCATCTTTCCAAATAACTGTTCTGCTTTATTATGACGCAATTGAAGGTTTTTATGCACATGATTACGTAGGTATCACATTAATATTACAATTGTACGTTTATGGTAACAAGGGGCGTTACATAGGCAGGCTAATTCTAATCAGGACTCGAAAGAATGTAAACATTTACTGAAAACATTATTAGTGCTGTGTGCACAGTGAGGGTAGTGTGCAATACATACAAAATACAATACAATACAATTATATACAGAACGTACAAATTTCCATTATGGTCTCCTCTCTTTTGATCAATATTTTGATCACTAACCATACCTGCTATCACCTTTAACCTGGAACCTCCACACGCTTAGGTGGAGGTAGTCCTGGCCAAAGAGGCAAAAAAACTCCATTGTGGAGAAAATAATAGCTGAGAAACTTTTTTCATTACCAAATGACTTTTCATTGTGAAAAACAAATGATTGATAAGACATATTTACAGAGCACTGGCTGTACACTCCTGTGGCCAGAATGGCCTTCTAGCCAAATTGTTGGCATATCAGCATATGTAAACACAGACAATTCTACATAAAATGGAAGATGTACAAAAGACAAAATATGACTTCAACATGGCTAAACTACTTTTCAAATATATATATCCCTTACAATTAAAGTAATTGAATCAAAAAGTACCCTAGACTGTGATCGAGGGAAACAAATCAAACAGAGATTTCTTTAATTTAGTCATTTTTGCAGTGTCTGGTGTGGATCCAGGTGACTTTTCCTTCAAGTTTTGCAAAAACTGTACATGAAATAGATGCTGTATTGAGTCTCAAAACATTTCCTTATATATAAATGTCTCTTAACAATCCACAAGTCACCTGGCCTTAGTTTTAGATCCTTCCAAACTTTAAGGATCTGGAATTGGGGAGAAAACACATAAATTAGTTTTGTCAAAAAAACCTTAAAAGATCAGCAACGTTCTCTGTGAGATCCGAATGGAGGACTTCAGCTGCTGAGACAAAATATAAGCAAGTGAGTAACACACTCCCAAACCAAATCCCATAGGGAGAGAGTCCAACATTCCCCTTAGTGGCTTCATAAAATATAAGAATACATTCAGGCAAAAGTTTTATAGTTTCTTACTCTACTTTGTCCTCTACATTGTAGACAGTAGGGGGTGTAAAAATAAAACCTCAAAACTTCTAGTAAGGACTCTCCTATAAAAATGATTTCCTCTGTTACTCTCTGTACTTTCTGGCACTCTGTACTTACAAACTACTTCTGATAACACTTTTTACTGTGGCCTTTGCAGTAGCATTTGCCACTGGACATCCAGAAAACACGTCCATACAGACAAAATGCATACTTGTAAGATCCTGACTTGGGCATCTGGATATATCTTTTTGTAATCTCTGGAAGGGATGTTCAGCTTTTGGTAACACCTTTGGTAACAGTTAAAACAAGAAGTGGTATGTTATAAAAAACAACTGTGGAGAACCCTGGCTCTATCCCATGCTCATTTACTAAGGCAGCCATAACTGCTTGTGTGACTGATGACATGGTCCATGTATCAAGCTGGAGGGAAAAGAGTGGCTGGCAGACATAAATGATCACCTTTTCCAAAGTCCTGTTTCATAAGAGGTTTCCCCCTGTGGACCACTTGTTCTTCCCGTTCTGGGGTCCTTAACCACTTGACGACCGCCTCACGCCGATTTACGTCGGCAAGGTGGCACGGACAGGCAAAATCACGTACATATACGTGATTTGCCTTCCGCGGGTGGGGGGTCCGATCGTACCACCCCCCCCCGGTGCCCGAGGCGGTCGTCTTTTGTCCCACGGCGATCGGAGATGAGGGGGAGGCCATCCGTTCGTGGCCCCCCCCTCGCGATCTCGGCCGGCCAATCACATCATTCCTTTGCTGCTGTATGCTAAACAGCAGCAAAGGAAATGATGTCATCTCTCCTCGGCTCGGTAATTTCCGTTCCGGCCCGAGGAGAGAAGACAGGTATGTGAGTGCACAACACTACACACACAGTAGAACATGCCAGGCACACAAAACACCCCGATCCCCCCCCCCCCCCCCCCCATCACAAACTGACACCAGCAATTTTTTTTTTTTCTGATTACTGCATTGGTGTCAGTTTGTGACAGTTACAGTGTTGGGACAGTTAGTATTACCCCCCTGTAGGTCTAGGATAACCCCCTAACCCCCCCTAATAAAGTTTTAACCCCTTGATCACCCCCTGTCACCAGTGTCACTAAGCGATCATTTTTCTGATCGCTGTATTAGTGTCGCTGGTGACGCTAGTTAGGGACCTAAATATTTAGGTTCGCCGTCAGCGTTTTATAGCGACAGGGACCCCCATATACTACCTAATAAAGGTTTTAACCCCTTGATGGCCCCCTAGTTAACCCTTTCACCACTGATCACCGTATAACTGTTACGGGTGACGCTGGTTAGTTTGTTTATTTTTTATAGTGTCAGGGCACCCGCCCTGATCGCCCAGCGGTAATATGCGTCGCCCCAGGCAGCGTCAGATTAGCGCCAGTACCGCTAACACCCACGCACGCAGCATACGCCTCCCTTAGTGGTATAGTATCTGATCGGATCAATATCTGATCCGATCAGATCTATGCTAGCGTCCCCAGCAGTTTAGGGTTCCCAAAAACACAGTGTTAGCGGGATCAGCCCAGATACCTGCTAGCACCTGCGTTTTGCCCCTCCGCCCGGCCCAGGCCAAGTGCAGTATCGATCGATCACTGTCACTTACAAAACACTAAACGCAAAACTGCAGCGTTCGCAGAGTCAGGCCTGATCCCTGCGATCGCTAACAGTTTTTTTGGTAGCATTTTGGTGAACTGGCAAGCACCAGCCCCAGGCAGTGTCAGGTTAGCGCCAGTAGCGCTAACACCCACGCACGCACCGTACAGCTCCCTTAGTGGTATAGTATCTGATCGGATCAATATCTGATCCGATCAGATCTATACTAGCGTCCCCAGCAGTTTAGGGTTCCCAAAAACGCAGTGTTAGCGGGATCAGCCCAGATACCTGCTAGCACCTGCGTTTTGCCCCTCCGCCCGGCCCAGCCCAGCCCACCCAAGTGCAGTATCGATCGATCACTGACACTTACAAAACACTAAATGCATAACTGCAGCGTTTGCAGAGTCAGGCCTGATCCCTGCGATCGCTAACAGTTTTTTTGGTAGTATTTTGGTGAACTGGCAAGCACCAGCCCCAAGCAGCGTCAGATTAGCGCCAGTACCGCTAACACCCACGCACGCACCGTACACCTCCCTTAGTGGTATAGTATCTGAACGGATCAATATCTGATCCGATCAGATCTATACTGGCGTCCCCAGCAGTTTAGGGTTCCCAAAAACGCAGTGTTAGCGGGATCAGCCCAGATACCTGCTAGCACCTGCATTTTGCCCCTCCGCCCGGCCCAGCCCACCCAAGTGCAGTATCGATCGATCACTGTCACTTACAAAACACAACGCATAACTGCAGCATTCGCAGAGTCAGGCCTGACCCCTGCGATCGCTAACAGTTTTTTTGGTAGCTTTTTATTGAACTGGCAAGCGCCAGCGGCCTAGTACACCCCGGTCGTAGTCAAACCAGCACTGCAGTAACACTTGGTGACGTGGCGAGTCCCATAAGTGCAGTTCAAGCTGGCGAGGTGGCAAGCACAAGTAGTGTCCCGCTGCCACCAAGAAGACAAACACAGGCCCGTCGTGCCCATAGTGCCCTTCCTGCTGCATTTGCCAATCCTAATTGGGAACCCACCGCTTCTGCAGCGCCCGTACTTCCCCCATTCACATCCCCAACCAAATGCAGTCGGCTGCATGAGAGGAATTTTCTTTATGTCCTCCCGAGTACCCCTACCCAACGAACCCCCAAAAAAGATGTTGTGTCTGCAGCAAGCGCGGATATTGGCGTGACACCCTCTATTATTGTCCCTCCTGTCCTGACAATCCTGGTCTTTGCGTTGGTGAATGTTTTGAACGCTACCATTCATTAGTTGAGTATTAGCGTAGGGTACAGCATTGCACAGACTAGGCACACTTTCACAGGGTCTCCCAAGATGCCATCGCATTTTGAGAGACCCGAACCTGGAACCGGTTACCGTTATAAAAGTTAGTTACAAAAAAGTGTAAAAAAAAAAAATATATAGAATAAAAAAAATAGTTGTCGTTTTATTGTTCTCTCTCTCTCTATTCTCTCTCTCTTGTTCTGCTCTTTTTTACTGTATTCTATTCTGCAATGTTTTATTGTTATTATGTTTTATCATGTTTGCTTTTCAGGTATGCAATTTTTTATACTTTACCGTTTACTGTGCTTTATTGTTAACCATTTTTTTGTCTTCAGGTACGCCATTCACGACTTTGAATGATTATACCTGAATGATGCCTGCAGGTTTAGGTATTATCTTGGTATCATTCTTTTCAGCCAGCGGTCGGCTTTCATGTAAAAGCAATCCTAGTGGCTAATTAGCCTCTAGACTGCTTTTACAAGCCGTGGGAGGGAATGCCCCCCCCACCGTCTTCCGTGTTTTTCTCTGGCTCTCCTGTCTCAACAGGGAACCTGAGAATGCAGCCGGTGATTCAGCCAGCTGACCATAGAGCTGATCAGAGACCAGAGTGGCTCCAAACATCTCTATGGCCTAAGAAACCGGAAGCTACGAGCATTTTATGACTTAGATTTCGCCGGATGTAAATAGCGCCATTGGGAAATTGGGGAAGCATTTTATCACACCGATCTTGGTGTCATCAGATGCTTTGAGGGCAGAGGAGAGATCTAGGGTCTAATAGACCCCAATTTTTTCAAAAAAAGAATACCTGTCACTACCTATTGCTATCATAGGGGATATTTACATTCCCCGAGATAACAATAAAAATGATTAAAAAAAAAAAAAAAATGAAAGGAACAGTTTAAAAATAAGATAAAAAATCAAAAAAATAATAAAAAAAAAAAAAAAAAAAGCACCCCTGTCGCCCCCTGCTCTCGCGCTAAGGCGAACGCAAGCGGCGGTCTGTCGTCAAACGTAAACAGCAATTGCACCATGCATGTGAGGTATCGCTGCGAAGGTCAGATCGAGGGCAGTAATTTTTGCAGTAGACCTCCTCTGTAAATCTAAAGTGGTAACCTGTAAAGGCTTTTAAAGGCTTTTAAAAATGTATTTATTTTGTTGCCACTGCACGTTTGTGCGCAATTTTAAAGCATGTCATGTTTGATATCCATGTACTCGGCCTAAGATCATCTTTTTTATTTCATCAAACATTTGGGCAATATAGTGTGTTTTAGTGCATTAAAATGTTAAAAAGTGTGTTTTTTCCCCAAAAAATGCGTTTGAAAAATCGCTGCGCAAATACTGTGTGAAAAAAAAAAATGAAACACCCACCATTTTAATCTGTAGGGCATTTGCTTTAAAAAAATATATAATGTTTGGGGGTTCAAAGTAATTTTTTTGCAAAAAAAAAAATAACTTTTTCATGTAAACAATGAGTGTCAGAAAGGGCTTTGTCTTCAAGTGGTTAGAAGAGTTGGTGATGTGTGACATAAGCTTCTAAATGTTGTGCATAAAATGCCAGGACAGTTCAAAACCCCCCCAAATGACCCCATTTTGGAAAGTAGACACCCCAAGCTATTTGCTGAGAGGCATGTCGAGTCCATGAAATATTTTATATTGCGACACAAGTTGCGGGAAAGAGACAATTTTTTTTTTTTTTTTGCACAAAGTTGTCACTAAATGATATATTGCTCAAACATGCCATGGGAATATGTGAAATTACATCCCAAAATACATTCTGCTGCTTCTCCCGAGTACGGGGATACCACATGTGTGAGACTTTTTGGGAGCCTAGCCGCGTACGGGACCCCGAAAACCAAGCACCGCCTTCAGGCTTTCTAAGGGCGTGAATTTTTGATTTCACTCTTCACTGCCTATCACAGTTTCGGAGGCCATGGAAAGCCCAGGTGGCACAAAACCCCCCCAAATGACCCCATTTTGGAAAGTAGACACCCAAAGCTATTTGCTGAGAGGTATAGTGAGTATTTTGCAGACCTCACTTTTTGTCACAGAGTTTTGAAAATTGAAAAAAGAAAAAAAAAAAAGTTTTTTCTTGTCTTTCTTCATTTTCAAAAACAAATGAGAGCTGCAAAATACTCACCATGCCTCTCAGCAAATAGCTTGGGGTGTCTACTTTCCAAAATGGGGTCATTTGGGGGGGTTTTGTGCCACCTGGGCATTCCATGGCCTTCGAAACTGTGATAGGCAGTGAAGAGTGAAATCAAAAATTTACACCCTTAGAAATCCTGAAGGCGGTGCTTGGTTTTCGGGGCCCCGTACGCGGCTAAGCTCCCAAAAAGTCCCACACATGTGGTATCCCCATACTCAGGAGAAGCAGTTGAATGTATTTTGGGGTGCAATTCCACATAGGCCCATGGCCTGTGTGAGCAATATATCATTTAGTGACAACTTTTTGTAAATATTTTTTTTTTTTGTCATTATTCAATCACTTGGGACAAAAAAAATAAATATTCAATGGGTTCAACATGCCTCTCAGCAATTTCCTTGGGGTGTCTACTTTCCAAAATGGGGTCATTTGGGGGGGTTTTGTACTGCCCTGCCATTTTAGCACCTCAAGAAATGACATAGGCAGTCATAAACTAAAAGCTGTGTAAATTACAGAAAATGTACCCTAGTTTGTAGACGCTATAACTTTTGCGCAAACCAATAAATATATGCTTATTGACATTTTTTTTTACCAAAGACATGTGGCCGAATACATTTTGGCCTAAATGTATGACTAAAATTTAGTTTATTGGATTTTTTTTATAACAAAAAGTAGAAAATATCATTTTTTTTCAAAATTTTCGGTCTTTTTCCGTTTATAGCGCAAAAAATAAAAACTGCAGAGGTGATCAAATACCATCAAAAGAAAGCTCTATTTGTGGGAAGAAAAGGACGCAAATTTTGTTTGGGTACAGCATTGCAGGACTGCGCAATTAGCAGTTAAAGCGACGCAGTGCCAAATTGGAAAAAGACCTCTGGTCCTTAGGCTAGGCGGCATAATGGTCCGGGGCTCAAGTGGTTAAGGTTGAATTATTAATCCCGGCTATACTGGGCCAGAACTAGGGTGGAATCTGTGAGTTGCACAGACCCATCAAGTGTCCGGGGCTGTAAATGCAGCATCCTTAGTCACCTGGTCTGCTTCCATGTGTGAAAGTTAATATGGCTACCTCAGCAAGAACCTGGAAGGCTGAAAACAGCTAATCAAATTAACTTGGCATGCTTTATTGGTTTACCTGCCGAAGTAAAAACAAACTTCTGGCCCTTCAAATGGAACCAAAAGCTCTCGATATCTCGACTATCTATATAAATATACACTCTTTTTATAGCTCACAGGCTTTGCTAAAACATGGAGCTCTGCTTCATGAGCTGGGGAAAAAAGATCTAATGACTTTGAATACCGAGTATCCTTCTGGGTGATAAACTGCATACTCAAATCTACAAATGTAATATCTGGGTCTTCAGGGAGTGTGTCCTGCACTGGGCTCACAGCAGCTGATTCCTACACCATCAATTTAACACGTGTCTTCCTTTGTCTTCAGCCTCCTCCAATAGAGGCAATAAGGTGGCTGGATTCAAATGTACGCATTTTTCATTGTTAGATTTGTACATAAACAAACTCATATTTTAAACCTTTCATTAGACAAACATTTAGTTAGCTGTATATTTGCTGCACAGAATGTCGGACCATTAAAAATTAAATGTTTGACCAAAATAATGTCTAACTTTGTCTAATAGCACCTTTGCATAAAAGCTACAGCTCTGATATATCGGGATGAACCCTTCATTACTGGGTCCAGCTTGCATAAATATATTACAATGGCTTGTTTTCTATCATGCTGTTTGTGTAAGAACTCCAGTTTTATGTTTCAAAAGACAACTTTTTCCTGGCAATATTATAATAAATGATAACAATACCCTGCAGTCATGCAGAGATGCCCATAAATCCAAAATATTCTTCTGCTTATACCACTGTACTTACAAGGAAAAGGGGCACATCATTTCACAATCCACACATTCTGCTTTGGATTTCAAAAATAAAAATAAATAAAAACAAAAGGATCAACAATCTGTATGATGGACCAGAAAGCATCAAAAACTATAAAGCAACTGGCTGCAGGTGGCATCTATCCTAACAGGGTGTGTGGACTTGATGTGATGGGTCTGTTATATTTAAATTTTATTTATTATTACTCTCACATCATGGACCGCACATCAAGTTATTATCAAAAACCTTAAAATTTCATTTTTGTAGAAAAACTTCTTATGTATCCCATCCATCTTGGCTTGGTTAAATATTATGGCAGCTGTATTCCAAATAACAACCTCATCTTAATCTTTTTTTCTCTCAATAAGGGCTTATTGTATAAATGTAAAATTACAAAATTGTTATCTTAATCTAAACTAATCTCATTCATTACAAATTTCCCCAATAACCTGGATTTCATTTCCAACCAAAGGTTGTCTAAACCAGTTTCAATATATCTATATTATTAATAAAATTGTTAAACTCATATTAGAAATGAATACTCATTATTACTTAATTTTACTTAATTTCCCTTTTTTAAATGCACTGTTTCCACTATCAAAGGATATTCAATTTGTGTAATACATGGTTAAATGTAACCTTCATTTTACCATGTTTGGAAAACAGATTCAAAATAATTGTGATCACATTGTTTACCATTAGATTCGTTAACCAGGCACATTTTGTTATTAATGTTTTGTCTAAAAAACTGGAATTGGCATGGTATCCTTCCAGCTTATCACTGACCTCTCATCTCAGCTACATTCCTTCATGAGAGCACAAAGGAGGGCGTACATGACACACACAAGAGATAGAACTAAAGGTTCCAGCATTCGCACACACATACACCAATATATCTCTCTTAAATTGCTTACTTTTTCCCATTTGTACACAACACATGCATATCATTCTCTCACTTTCTTTTAACTTTAATATTTCCCTGCCTAAATTCTGCTTTCCTTATTTTGTTCAGATATCTTTTATATCTAGCTTCTATGATCAGACGAGCAGCCACAGTGCTCATCCCATCTTCCCTCTCTGACAACATATAAAGTATTCTGTTTTAATTCTCATTTCTCTGTTTCTGATTTTACTAGTTATAGTGCCTGACCCCAAATTCATCCCACAACTTAACATGAAAATGTCCCTTTCTGTCTAGTGTTATTTGTCACCCTTGATCCATCCTGCTCACATAGATAGCTGCTTCTCTAGCTGTTTACTCTGCATGATTCTTAGTCCCTGTGGACTTTGGTGGTAACCCAGTTACCCATTGTGGATCCCTGTCCACTTTAACCATTAATCTAGGGGCTCAGTATAGACGGAACCGCACCTTCGGTTCATATATAGCGCTTTTCTTGCGCTGGGCATTTTTGAGGGTCTCTTACCCTTCATTCCCTTACTTAATTCAATGCCCATAATGACCGGCCAGTCTTCTCTACATGTGCCTATACCCTCCTTGCCTCTAAACTACTTTATCTAGCAGATTTTCTACATATACCTGTGAACAGCACTATTCTTCCCTTTCTTATCTATAACACTCCGATGGACAATAGACAGTGACAACATAACATATAACCACCAATCAATACAGTTCGATTAAGGGGAGTAAAATAGGTACCCTTTGTCCCGAAAATGCCTTACCGATCAAGGAAATCTGATAACTCAAATGTAAGCAAAAGGCTTACCTCAGCCGGCTGATTATCAGAAATTCCCGGATCGTCTCAAGCTCCTCGTTTCGGATACTCAGGGTCACCTGGAATCCCCTCCTAAGGCAAAGCTCGCCATGCTGACTTGGTTAAATTGATGATAGGCAACTCCTATCCTCATATTGATTAGTGGTTCCAAATTAATAATAACTACTGCAGTAGAGAACAGACACAAAAGATACGCTCAGCATCTTTCCAAATAACTGTTCTGCTTTATTATGACGCAATTGAAGGTTTTTATGCACATGATTACGTAGGTATCACATTAATATTACAATTGTACGTTTATGGTAACAAGGGGCGTTACATAGGCAGGCTAATTCTACTTAGGACTTGAAAGAATGTAAACATTTACTGAAAACATTATTAGTGCTGTGTGCACAGTGAGGGCAGTGTGCAATACATACAAAATACAATACAATTATATACAGAACGTAGAAATTTCCATTACACCACTGTAGAGGTTCTTTACTGTAAGAGCGGCAAGGATGTGGAATTCTCTTCCACAGGCGGTGGTCTCAGCAGGGAGCATCAATAGTTTCAAGAAAATATTAGATAAGCACCTGAATGACTACAACATACAGGGATATACAAGGTAATACTGACATATAATCGCACACATAGGTTGGACTTGTGTCTTTTTTCAACCTCACCTACTATGTAACTATGTAGGTTTTAGGGGTGCCTGGTTCAGGGGTACTCTGCATACAGAGTGCCGATTAGGGGGTGCACTGTGTACAGAGTGCAGGGTTTAGTGGTGTGGTATGCCCAGTGTGCAACCCCTAGCTCCCCTGCCATTTTCTGGGTACGAGGGCCACATGAGAAGGCCTGGTGGGCTGGATTTGGCCCCCGGGCCTTGTGTTTCGACATATGTGTTTTAGAGCATCAGAACTTGTAATATTGGCACCCCTGTGGACATTACGAATAATGATGCCTACATTAAAAACTTTGGTAAGTTTTTACTTTAATCAAAAGCTACTAAAATGGGACCACTTGGCTTCAGGCATTCTATAACCAGACAATCCTAAAGGTTTTCTTCATGGTTGAAAATTTACATTCCAGATGGTGCCATCTTGTTTGTTGTAAGCAGAACATATGTAATAGTTACACACATGCAGGCTGAACTCACACTGACTTGCAAATGTAATGCACTTGTAAAATGCAGGTCAACGCTTAGACACATAAAAAAAAACACTGTTTTTTATGTGTCCTGTTCACGCTACAATGCTTTGTTGACCTTCATTGCGTTAGGACAGTAAACAAAGGCCCAGTTTACTGCCCTATAAAAACTTTAGGGGGGGGGGGGCGCACTGTGGCAAGTGGGATTAGAAAATGTTCTGGCATCAGCGGGAGTAAACAATGCTTCATGATTGGTATTAGAGGGAGTAATAGTGCCCCATCATTGGTATTCATGGGAGGAATAGTGCCCCACCATTGGTGTCAATGGGAGGAATAGTGCCCCGTAATTGGTGTCAATGGGAGACCGTTTACTAGGAAAGGTAATTGTTTGAGCCCCCTTCTAAGGCTGCATTCACATTTAGCTTATGCTAGATGCACATTTCTCACGCCACATGCATTGGGCAGCTCATTCATTTCAATGGTGTGCCTTAGTTTGACAAATGCAGCAAAGTAGCTCATGTAGCTTTTTGCTGCGTTTGTAGCACAACAACAAAATGTGCGCCTGCTTGCTGCATTTGGGGTGCCATTAACAATGAATGGTGCGGGGGGCGTGTCCAAATGTGAGTGGTGGCGGACGTGTTAGTGAGGAGCTCCGGGAATCCTAGAATCCATCAGCCATCCGTGCATCTAAACATTTAAAACTAGTCAGATTACCTGCCTGTCGGTTCTTCTACACAACCTGCTGCAGCCTGTGCATATATTGTGAAGGTACAGCCCGTGAGCCATCAATCCTGCGTAGCCGCTGCCATCTTCCTGGCCAATGCTAGAGGGAGCCATTCCTAGCCTGGTAGCGAGGTAAGGAGCCCCCCTCCTCATCCGGCCTGCCCTTCCATGTGCCTGGTGTGGTCCGTGGGGCCACTGAAACCGCCCGTCCTGGGCTAGTGAAGCCTGCCGCCCACCGCACTTTCCTATGCCGCCGGCCGGCGGAGGAGCACCCCGGCCGGCCTGGAATCAGGACCGCGGACACTGCTGCTCTCAACCACCCCACCATCTCTCCACCTTCCTGCTGAAAACTGCTAAGCCATCCGGTGGAGACTGCCTGTGTGGGCTGACCAAGGAGTCCTGGGGCCCAGCATCCTTATCACCCTCCTGCCTCCATTCCGGTTCCCTGGGCCTTTCCTGCCTGGTACTGCTGGCCCTTCTCACTAGACTGCCACTACCTGTGGATTTAACGGAGGGCTGCAACCTCCCGGGACTCAATACCTGCAGTCGCCTGGGTCTACCCCTAGTACCCTCCTGACTGCTGACATGGGCCCTGAGAACTGCGCTCTGTTAAGACCCCCTCTGGAGCCTCCAGATCATCCCCGAATGGCAGCGGCTGCCTGGAGGCCAAAGCGTCCCTTCAATCCTCACCTCATATGCCTATCGGGCGATACTCCTTCCGCGGTCACCCACAGCGTCAGTCTGAGGATTCAACGGCTGGAAGGAGAGTCCGCGGCCGCCGCCATCTTGTCCCAGAGGCCGGAGTCCTTCTCCACGGAGTGCTGGAAGATGGGCAGCAGGGTTTAGTTGTTCTCCCTAGTCCCTATCTACTGCCTCCAATATCTGGACTTAGCTGCCTTGGGGGGATGGTGCAGCGGGCGGCCTGCATCTGTGATCCAGAGGCCTGTGCTGCACTGCTGCCCTGGTGAGTACCCCAGTGGTGACCACTATAACTGCAACTGACTGGCTATTGTGTGGATGTGAGGGGCCCTCGCCTATCTTATAGCTGACTATAATCTGAAGGCTGACTATTCATCTGCTCCATCCTATCAACCCTTTGCCCACAGATTCATGGGCCCTAAGCACCGGCCCAAAAACTCATCCACGCCAAGCCGCCCGGCTGCACAGCCTGTTCCTTCTTTCATAGGGAGGCTGAAGGCACTGCTGACCGAGTTAGCCATGGAGACTGAGGCTTCCCCGAGTGCGGCTCTCCCTGCCCCGCCCTCCCAGGACAGCACTGCAGTGATCCTGGCCACCATTGAACAAAGCAAAACCTCCATGCTGGTGAGAATAGACCGCCTTGCTGAAGAATGTAATCTCATCAGAAACGACCTGGATAAGATCAGGGGCATGGTGACTGAATCAGAATCCAGAATTTCTGCCACTGAAAATCTTACAGCTACCCACACCAACACCATAGCGGACTTGCAACGCATGGTACAACTGCTTGTCGCTAAATCCGATGATGCAAAATACAGGGCGAGACGCAACAACGTCAAAGTCTTGGGTCTCCCGGAGGGGGAGGAAGGTAACCGACCGGCAGAGTTCGCGGAAGAATTCTTAAAAAAAACTGCTGGGCCTCGCGGGTTTCTCCCCCGACCTATGTCATTGAGCATGCCCACCGTGTACCCATGGGACGCATTATTCCTGGTGCAAATCACCGACCCTTCTTGGTCCACTTCTTCAACTTCAGGGACCGCGACAGGATCCTTTCCGCAGCTCGCAAACACCCCTCACTTCCATACAGCAACTCCTCAGTCCTACTGTTTCCGTATTTCTCGGCCGACCTACAGCGCAAGAGGAAGTCCTTCAATGACGTCCGTAAGCGCCTATGTGAAAAGGACATTAAATACAGCATGTTGTATCCCAGCCGTCTCCTTGTCCCTCACAATGGCTTGGTCAGGTTCTTTGACTCTCCGGCTGATGCAGACGACTGGCTGAACAACTTGCGGTAAACACAAGATGCTATCCCTCACTACAAGTCGCTTCCTGAAAGTTACCATAAAGATTCCATCTTCCTTCCGGATCCATGCTCAAGGGGGTTGTTTATCCAGTCATCAGTTTCTGTTGTATAGCTCCTTGGGTCTCATCACCTAATGTGCTTGCTAGTTGACTCCTGAGCCCCTCACACGGGACTTACCCGTTATTTTGGGTGGGAGACCAGTCTACCCCCGGAAGCTGGTGTGTTTAACTTACCCCTGACTTCTACCCCGGAGCTACCTTATTGGACATAACTCACTGAAGTATCTAAACCCCCCCCCCAGTTTTTTTTCCCGCCAATAGAAGAGGCGTCAGCGGCACTGAATCGCCGCACTTTGGGACTTTTCAAAGATGTTCTAAGGGTTTGAGTTCAGGTTTGGGTATTAAACTGGCCATAGTTCTTGTTTTCTGTTTTTTTTTTCTCTTTTAAGGGTACTTCATGGTCAGTAGGGAGTTTACAGGTAATCGTTTTTTTTTTTTTTTCTTTTTTGTACACTCTATATCCACTGCCTGTTGCTTATATATCATTTGTTTCTATCAATGCTCACCATGCCCAGTGCAAAATTTGTTTTCCTCTTTGCATTCACCCTTGGTCCCAAGGGGGCCGACCCCCCACACGTAGGTATCATTATGCTGTATCATAATTTGTCATTGCCTTCGTGGAGTTAAAACTGGTATCATGGAATGTATGGGTTTCTCAATGACAAGGTAAAAAGGGCATTAATGTTCAAATACCTGAATAGTCACAGACCCCATATCTTGTTCCTGCAGGAGACTCATCTTCTGGGGAATAAGATTCTGGGGCTACGTAGACCCTGAGTATGGCAATCATTTCATGCAACGTACTCTAGTTATGCAAGGGGAGTGGCCATTTATCGAACAAATCCCTTGCATATAAGGTCCTACATCTACAAACTGATCAGGAGGGCCAATTTATAATCCTGTTACTGGAGATCAAAGCGGTGGTCTATGCTCTAGTAAATGTATATATTCCTCCTCCCTTTAACCAATGGGTCCTCTACAAGTTATATGAGCATTTAGCTACATTACAATTCTCCAGACTATACATAGCTGGAGACTTTAATTCTACTTTGGATCCGTCCCTGGACTCAGGCCAATCCAAATAGGGTGTTTTCACCAGACCTACTTCAATCTGGAGATGGAAGCACCAAACCACTAGGGCTTACTCCTTTCACTCCACCACTCATAAATCAGGCTCTTTGGTAACACCTGTGCCCTGGCAGCGCAGAGGGGGGTCTCGTACTTACCTGCGGGCCTCTCTGACCATGCACCCCTAGAGGTCACCTTGGGGTTGTCGGACACCAGGAGTCAAGGCTGTTGGCGTTTAGCACCCAAATGGTTGCAGGACTCGAAGGTGAGGAGGAGGTCTCTCCTAAGTTACAACAATACTGGGAGATCAATGAGGATTCAGCCTCAGCACAGGTAGTCTGGAACGCCTTTAAGGCCAACACCAGGGTAGAATACATTTCAGCTATCAAAGCAGTTCATTCTGAGATGTCCTATCAGGTCCAGGCTCTTGAGGAGGGAGAGGCTAGGGCAGCGGAGACTTTTTCTGGCTCCCCGACTTTGGATCACTTCAGCCAGCTAGCTGAGGCAAGAAGAGCATTATCTCTACATCTTGCCTCGGCCACATATTTGGATTTAAATTCTCTGGCAGGTAGGATCTTTGAGCCCGGAGACAAAAATAGCAAACTCCTAGCGAATTTAGTTGCAGACTCTAAAATGCAGACAGTGGTGTCAGAAATCTGTGGTTTGGATGGTCAGGTGATCTCTACTCCTGAGCTAATTCTAGATGAATTCAGATCCTTATATGAAAACTTATATAAGGCAGTCCCTGGCTGGCCTGAAGACCAGCGTAGGGAATTTTTGCATTCCCTGCACCCACCCACTCTTTTGCAGGAGGATCTTGAATTTTTAGATAAAGATTTTACCACCGAGGAAGCGATTTGCTCATTCCCCAGTGGTAAAACACCGGGACCAGATGGCCTACCTGGTGAATGGTACAGGATGTATGCCTCATTAATTGCACCAAAACTGTTAAAGGTCTTCTCTGAAAGTAAAAAACAGATGTCCCTGTCCCCTTCTATGTATCAGGCACACATAGTCCTCATCCCTAAGCCCGGCAAAGACATATCCCTTTGTACTTCCTATAGGCCGGTCTCCTTGCTAAACTATGACCTCAAGATCTTGACAAAAATATTAGCGACCAGGCTCTGGATGATTCTACCATCCCTGATTAATATAGACCAGACTGGTTTCATGCCAGGCAAATCAACAGATATAAATTTACATAGAGTGTTTACACATCTTCAGCTACCTTCCACTGAGTCCTCCACGAGGGTAATGGTTACACTAGACATTGAAAAGGCATTTGATTCAGTGGCATGGCCATTTATGTCTTTGGTTCTAGGGGTTATGGGTTTTGGAGAAGTATTCCGCAGGTGGATTGATATTTTATATAAGGACCGACAGCGCAGATAAAACTTAATGGTGCTCTGTCAGCGCCCTTTTCTGTTGGAAGAGGTACGAGGCAAGGTTGTCCACTGTCACCGGCTCTCTTTTGCTTTGGTGATGGAACCACTTGCCTCGGCCCTCAGACAAGCAGACGGAGTTAGGAGCATACAGGTGGGATCCATACATGAGAAGGTTGCTTTATATGCAGATGATCCTATTCTTTTCTTGAGTGACCCTGCCCAGTCCCTTTGGGAGACGCTGACCATTCTTTCCAATTTTACTAGCTGCTCGGGACTCAAGGTAAACTGGGATAAATCCCAAATTTTACTGGTAGATAAAGCCACAAAGGACGTAGCAGATCCTAACCTCCCCTTACTATGGACCGCCAAAATTAAATACCTAGGTATTCACATCACCACATCTACCTCTGACTACTATACCCTTAACTTGGAACCACTGATACAAATGACGAGGACAAGACTGAAGGCATGGGCACATCTCCCCCTCTCTTTAATCAGGAGGATTAATTTGAAGCTTCGTCCTGCCTTTCTCTATGCTCTCAGACATGCCCCTGTCTGGATCCCCAAAAAGGTATTTCGCCTGATAAACACCATTTTATTATCTTTTCTCTGGGGAACCCGAGATTTAGGCTGACAGTGCTGCAGAGTCCTTGGGGAGAGGGAGGCCTGGCTTGCCGCGACCTCCATTCCTATTTAATGGCACCTCTGTTATCCCACGCCCACAACTGCCTGGTCTCTGATGAGTCCAACACAGCAGTGGTCCTGGAAGCAGCACGTCTGGGGTCTTATGAGGCGATACGGAACCTACTTTACTGCCCCAGAGCTCCCTTCCTCTTACAGTGGCAATGAGAGCGGTCATACAGGCGTGGTCGGTGGCAAACTCCATGTGCCCCATACCTTCTGGACACATTTCCCCGTATAGCCCTCTTTGGTTTAACCCGCAATTGTCAGAATTCTGGTCCATTCCCGACCCTAGTGTATGGGCATGCGAGGGCATCAAATATATAAATCAGATCTGTTTTGAAGGCCGACTACAGACTTTTGACAGTTTGAAAGAACAATATAATTTACCTAACTCACACTTGTTTAGATTCCTGCAGCTTAGGCACGCCTTTAACACTCAGTTTGAAAATACACAAGTGGCCTTTTACACCTCAAATCTGAAGACACTGCTCAGGGACGAAACTCTACCTAAGCCCTTATCCACCATATATAAAGCATTACTCCCTAAGTCCACAGGGGACTAGAAAACCTTAAGGCAAAGTGGGTGGTCGATTTCCCTACACTAGACACAGAAGATTGGGAAGAAATGTGGGAGTGTCCCTTTTCACAGCTAGTATCAGCTAGAGATAAATTAGTGCAATTTAAAATAGTACATAAGGTATTACACGCCGGTGCACCTACACAAAATCTATCCATCTATTCCTATCATCTATTCCTATTCATCTATTCCTGCCTCTTGCTGGAGATGCAACTCGCCCTCAGCGGACTTCATTCATATTTTTTTGGAGCTGTCCTCAGTTTGAAATTTTTTGGGTTGAGGTAACCAATTTTCTTTTGACTGTCACCACCGTTCCTGTGCCAAACTTACCTGTCACGCGGCTGTGCCAAAAAATTCCACAAAATATGGGATATTTGGACGGAATCCCTGCCCACTAATGCAGACTCGATGGACGATTAGTAACGCTCTATTAAGTACTGAGAATGGCCCAAGTGGCATCTCTGATCTCATAAACATCCCTGGGTTGCTCGGTCATTAGTTATGGGGAGGGGGGGATATAAATATGTAATTGTAATGTACACTTCATTTCATAAATAACTAAAGTAAGCTTTGTTGGGTATATGTAGAATTGGAGGATTGCTTTGGATATTCTGCATGGGTAGTTGAGCGTACAGTGGTTTAGTTAGTATTATATATATATCTTTATATATAATTGTTTGTTTTTTTTCTCTCTTCTTAGTTTTGTAGTTGTAGTGACCGAGCCTGAGTATGCCCAATAGGCTCTGGTTTGTTTTGTACTTACCTTGAAATTACAATAAAAATAACTTTTAAAAAAGTAAAAAACAATGAATGGTGCTGCAAACATGACTTGTGTGTGTTTGTTTTTTTGTTTTTTTTACTGTGTTTTGTAAATGTGCATAAAACATGTGATTTTGCATGCATTTACATAATGCAAATGTAGGAATTGAGCCTTACTGTTCATAATATTTTAATTATAGGTCTTCTACAGGCAAACAAGTCCGATGGAAAGATAAAAACCCTTGTGTTTTTTCACCTGAATGCATTCCATGTTTTCATGTGACAACACTGAAGAAATTATACTTTGTTACAATGTAAGGTAGTGAGTGTACAGCTTAACTGAGCCTAACTGAGCGTAAATTTGCTGTCCCCTCAAAATAACTCAACACACAGCCATTATTGTCTAAACCGCTTCCAACAAAAGTGAGTACATCCCAAAGTGAAAATGTCCAAATTGGGCCCAATTCGCCATTTTCCCTCCCTGGTGTCATGTGACTCGTTAGTGTTACAAGGTCTCAGGTGTGAATGGGGAGCAGGTGTGTTAAATTTGGTGTTATCACTCTCACTCTCTCATACTGGTCACTGGAAGTTCAACATGGCACCTCATGGCAAAGAACACTCTGAGGTTTACTGACTTTATAAACCAGGCAACGTTTATTACCGGAGGGACGGTAGTAGAAAAAGTATTTACAGCAGTAATGCAAGTAGTTTCACTCCAAGCATGGAGGCACAGATACACAGCACAGTCACTTCTGATGTAAGCGGTAGTTGTATTCATCAGCACTATAGGCACTTTCCACTGACTGACACAGTATACACCCAAGCACACAATACGTATCTGTAGAGGCTGATATTCAAACACGTTATCCGGTAACAGCGGTATTCCTTCAGCAGATGGATACAGGAATCTGATACACTTGTCCCTCCCTTACAGCGAGGACACCCGATTTATTATCCGCAATGGGGAGTCTTTCATCCGACCAGGATTGTTGATACAGGACTCCGTAGGAACCCTGAGCTATCCCTCACAGGCCGGAACACTCTCCCTATCTTCTCCTAACTCTCCCTGACAAGCGGGGGTCTCTGTCCCTCTCTATACACACACGTGAACTGAACTAAAACATGGCTGGGCTTTCTTATATCAAGTATCCACCTAAAAATGGCCAACCAAATCTCTCGAGATTTGCTTGTCCTATCAGGACACCAGGCTTCTCCAAAATGGTACAATATAGAGGCCAAACAGCTCTGAACATATGTACACACATATCAAATAGGCATTGAAAATGAGAATATACACTTGCTAACCCACTACCTCTTGCAGCCAACTAGGCTGCCCTGCACCACAGCTGCCTACAGGTACGTTAATATGCCTGTATGTGCCCTTCTGCCAACATATATCGCTGTGAGACGGTCGGCAAGGGGTTAAGGAGCACGGTAAATGGTTTGCAATGTATCTTACCTAAAATGCCTGCTATATGTAATGTAGTTAACAAATTAGGAATTATAAATTCACTAAGTTTTATATTGGGCCAGAGTCAGACCATCTGGGCCTGTAGCCTTTCCATTGGTAATTTTCGTCAAAACCTGTACAATCTCTCCACCAAGATATCCCCGTCTAAAGTTTTAAAGGACTTTTTCAGTAAAGTGGGTAAGTCAGCCTGTCGTCGGTCCTGTTAGAGATTGCATGGTTGTGCAAGCTGGGGAGGGTTGGTGGGATTATTAAAAAATTATTTCAATATATGTGCAATATTGGAGGTTACATGCAATAGGGTATCTGAGGGAGATTTTATTTTAGAGACAAAGAATGACTTGCTCCCTGTAAGTGATCTAACTAGATAGACTTCAGCCTGGTTTATTGCCTGACTAGTGTATTTTTTTGTGAGATAAGACTGAAAGTGTGTTTTGTTTTGTAGACTAAGATAACTTTTAACTCTTCTCTCTTCAGGTAGAGTGAGTGCAAGTGTGGGGGCTTTGTCAGGGATAATATACCTAAGTGAGAAATATAGTAACAAAGAAAGTCTGTAACCAAAACCAAGTACAACCTAGAGAACGCACAGTCACTAGGCTCCATAACGTGCAATCCAGACTGAATATGAAGCACTCTAAAAAGAGCATGTCTGTCTCGGAATAATGGTGCCTAATAAACATCAGTTGCCACAAGCAGTAGTAACAATTAAATGGGAAAACATTAGTCAAATTTGAATCTCAGTTCTTCACAGAGGAGCATACAATTCTTCCCTGCACAAGAAGCAGAGGGGGTACCATAAAAGCTTCAGGAAAAATCCTGGCCTGTTAGTAAATGGCTACAGGACAGTTAACAGAAAAGGAGCAATGACCCCAGATTGATCATGGAGAAGAGGCAGGTGTGATGGATCTCTGTCATTCTGTGGAGGGCTGCCATTGGTCCTCAGGAAGCTCAAGGAGAGTAGGTAATTATTTCTTGCCATCTAGGTAATTCAGGTGCCTCAATGTGAAGGTTGTAGCAAGAATTCTCAGGATCTCCAACGAATCAGAGAGTATAGGATCGTATATCTTAAATGGTGATTATACAAGCTGAAAATCCCCATGGGTGATGGATATTAGCAGAGAATAGCTTGCCAAGGAGAGGTGTAATGATCTATGCTATTCCAAAGTTTCCCTAGCCAAGCCAGGAAACGCCATCAGAATGGCACCATCAGAATCAATAGAGGGTACATCTCTGAGCTTACACATCACCTCCTCCTTGTAGTCAAAGTAATGGAAGTAACGAATCACATCCGTAGGCTTTTCGGTATTTAGATTGCAGGGGGAAAGAGCATGATGAATCCTTTCAAAGCACAGAGGGGACATGGCAGGTCTAGGTCGACCATCTTTGAGCTATGCTGGCTTCCAATATAACCAGAGGGATACAAGCAGTAGGAATGCATCAGTGACCTGTGTCTGAGAGACCCACAGTTTAGTGAGGTAGAGATACAGTAGATGTTTCGCTAGGGCTATAAGGAAGATGATTCTACGAGTACCACTATTTTTTTTATTTTTTTTTTAAATGTTACTAGATCCTGCAAACCTGGTGCTAAAAGTCTTCCTGGTTTTACATAAATTCAGTAATAAAAAATAAAATGATCATTGCAGGCATCTGATGTTATACTGTGTGTTAATATTGTTTTTTTCCCTTTGTAAGTAAATAATGGAATGTGTATTCATAGAACAATTGTTGTCCCTACTTGTTTACTTAGTTGGCATTTCTCCATGGCAGCATACTATTGAGGTATCTTTATCCCCTTCAACCACATAGGTCAAGGATGTAGGTACATTTTAAAAGAATGCCCAGGCCATCTTTCTTGAAACTAGCATGAGGTGGGTATGTATGCTCTTGTGCAAATATCAGAAATGAAAAATTACCAATAGGGGTTTTTAACACTTCACCACTATTTTAACCTGGTGTGGATCTATGAAGAAGCAGCGTTGTTAAGATAGTAAGCATTTATGACATCAGATCATCTACCCGTCTCCTCTTTTCCAAAACATAGAGTAGAGGTGTTCTGTATTTTAGAGAGGGACCTGAGAACAAAGCTGGCTACTAATACCAGAGGCAGAGTGCACAAGAAGTTATTGGCTTACAATGTTTCTGGCACAATTAACATAAATGCATGGTCACTTTGAGCATAATGTACAGAGGCAAAGCCTTTACGGGACAGCCTTCCCAGAAGAGTTGAAGCTGTTATAGCTGCAAAGGATGGGCCAACTCAATATTGAGCCCTACGGACTAAGAATGGGATGCCATTAAAGTTCATGTGCATGTAAAGGCAGGCATCCCAATACTTTTGGTAATATAGTGTATAATGGTGTAAAGCAAAAGGGATATAATTACCCACATCAACCAATCAGGTTTTCTCTCTCAGGGCCCATTCACACTTGCCCGCACACTAAACCGTATGTGGGCAGCTGTCCATTTGGGCTGCAGTAAGCCAGCGGTGGGATGCTTGTTACTATGCTACTACATCACACAGCTCCCCTTTTTTGGGGAACTTTGTGTACAAAGTAACACTGCATTCATGTCACCGCACAGCAGCACAATTGTTTTCTATGTGTCCTAGCAGTGATTAGTGTTCTTTATGAACGGGTCCATAGTAGTCAGAAACGTAGAAGTTTACAAAATACTCCAACAACTTCACTGGGACTGGCATTATTATTAATATTATTATACAGGATATCTGAAAAAAAGCTACAAATTTAAAGTACAACATGGGCTGCTAGAACCAGCATCATACCTCTTTATCCTATATCTAGGGAAAAATAATACATTAAAAAAAACTCTTGCCAAGAGAGATTTGCAGGCTGCCATTGCCATTGCCATTTTAAAGGCACATTATGCAAAAATGACAGGCTCCAAAGATTTATTTATTTTTTGCAGCTCAAATAATGTTATTACTTACAGGATCATTCACAACTTTCCCAGCTCTACTTGTGAAATATGCAGTATACAGACCATATTATATGCACTGCACATTAATCTATAGATTTTCAACCACTGCTATTTAAAGGCTTAATCTTCCACCCGCATTGAGGCTGCATTCACACCTGAGAATCGTGTTTTTCCTGCATTTTTGTACAGTGTTTTTCAAGCGTTTTGGAGCTTTGGCATTTTTGTATTAGCCAATACAGAAAACTATCATCGCTTACATTATTTGTTGCTATGTTTTTATGCTTTCAGCTGCTTCAAAAATGCACCAATCTGCCCAAATCGAGCTACAAAAGTACCTCCAAAACTTTTTGGAGCTTCAGGCGATTTAGAGAGGAGATGTAAACCACCTCAATAGAGAATAATTGATTTTTTTCTCCCTGAGCCTTTTGAAGCTTCGAGCTACAAAATACTTAGGTGTGAATGCAGCATTAAGCCAGCCATAGATGGATTGAATCTTGCCTGGTTCAGCAGGTCCATCTATAGGCAGGCTGATCAGATCAGATTTTTAGCAAGCAATTATTGCTAGCGGTAATAATCACTGTGTCCTCCTAGCAGAGATAGCTCCCAGCAGGGAGAACACAATAGCTCCTTGGGAGGGATTCCCCCATCAACACTGACTTGTGTTGATGGGGGAATCAGTCTCACAATCTATGGCCTGCCTTAGGGTGGAACATGTAACATGTTCCAGCTCCTGCCCCCAAACCCCCTATCCCCCCCCATCTCTGGACAGCATGACTGTGCAGGGCTCCGCGCACACAACCACATCATTCACTCACTGATTTCTGTGAATGAATAAACTACAAGTACTTTCTGTTACCGTGTAGTTTTAATGGCTGATGAGTGCTCTTGTAGTTCACTGACATCCTCTGGCTTTCAAACAGAAATCCCATAAAGAGGTAAGAGCTGAAAGCCGGAGGACATGTCTGCAGGAGCCCACATTGCACCTGTAATCTAATGAATGTGGGTACAATAAAATAAAAATAAATGCAGAAAAATATGTGCATTTCTTATTTTTTCTGTAAAGGTGAACTTATAGAGAAGCTCCACCTAAAAGGGGAAGCTCCACTTGTTTGCCCCCCCACCTCCACTTTTCCGGAGGGAGCGGATACCTGTCAAAACCAGATATCCACTCCCACTGTGTAAGTTCGCCGTATCTTTATGCTGTGATCTACGAAATTTCCAGCACCAGCAGACAGATCCAGACTGAACCACAATGTACGTCTATAGGCAAATGCAAAGGGAGGACCTTCCATTTACATCTGCCTATATCCGTGTTCATTCAGGTCTCTTTTTTTAAATGGAACAAAACTGCATTCTCTTCAGGTAAGACAGATCTGTACGGATGTTGTCTGTTTACGTCTGTTCCATTTATGTCCGTTATTTGGTAAGAAACATAATTTTTGTTTATACTTTTGTCATCTATGATTAGCTTCTTCAAAATCAACAATAAAAAAAAAATTGAAAAAAAACAAAAAAACACGGTTGTAGACTGATGTAAAGTGACCTAAACTGAAGATGGATGTGCAGACTGATGCAACCAAAAATGTGACTGAACTGATAACGTTTTTGTTAAAGTGGTTAATTAGAGGGGGGTTCAGTTCTGCCTTCAATCCTGCAAATACATGCTAACTGTGCAATATATTTTGTGGAAATGAGTCAGGTTTATCCCTTTGAAAATACTTTGTTGGCCTATGAGGCAGAAAATAAACAAAACGTTGACCCTGCGTCCAAAATTCTGAATACAGATGTAAAGGACAAGGCTGTCCTATACTTTACTTATTGTACATAGTGCCACCTTGTGGTCATTTAAATTTGTACAACAAAATACTTACCAGATACTGTTCTGTATAGAAAGTAATAAATGCGACTTTCACCAAACATTCCGCAGTGGTAAATCAATGACTGTTATTTAAAACACGTGCACCAATAAGATTCACCTGCAGAAAAAATTTTGGTGAATGTCAGATTACCCGCTTTATAATTATGCCCAAGATTTGTAGAAAAAAGGGACTTAGTATATATCACTGGGAAGGAAAATATTTTCATATTTCAAAGTTTCCTTAAAGCGGGGGTCCACCTATCTATCGTTTTTTTTTTTTTTTGGAGTTCATTCACAAACTTTTCTTCTCATGATTATCTACTCACATGTTCTGTGTAATAAGTCCGCCTGTGTCCGATTTTGTTGTAAAGAATAACTTATAAAATTCACTGAAGGCGGTTTCCATCTTCATTGTGGGCATTTGAAGCCCAAAAGCATGTATTTCCTGGATGCGGTGAATGCTGTGCTCCCAGCATTCACCGAGATGTTGTGATGACACTGTTGCACAATGCATGCTGGGAAGCCTGAGACTAGCTCCCAGGGGACTGTGGGAGGTCTGGGAGAGGCTAGAAACACGCCTACTCCCATGGGAGGAAAACCAGGAAGTGCTAAGATTAGAAAAAAAAAAAAGGTAATTACGGCAATTTACATTTTTTTACACAGCATGTCAGCATCTAGGCAAGGAAGAGAATGCATAGAGATAATGTTCAAAATTTGGGTGGAACCCCGCTTTAACCACTTGCCGACCATATACTGTATATAATATATATATATACACATATATACATATATATATATATATACACACACTTCTGGGGCACGCACGCCCACCACCGGCGACCTGATCCCACTGTGATTGGACACAGTCGGAGCCAATCAGCAGGTCCAGCGGACTCGATGTCTGCTGGGACCCGACGATCGTTTGGGGCAAAGCAGAATGAAGGTCAACAAGGCAGACTGCCGTTCTGTCAGTAGAGAAGGTATTGATCCTGTGTCTCTACAAAGCAGGAACGCGGATTTCTGCCTTCCCATAGTACAAGCACCCCCCACACAGGTTAGGCACACAGTTAAACCTTTGATCACCCCTGATGTTAACCCTTTCCCAGCCAATGTCATTAGTACAGTGACAGTGCATATTTTTAGTACTGATCACTGTATTGGTGTCACTTGTCCCCAAAAAAGTGTCACTTAGTGTCCAATTTGTCTACCGCAATGTCGCAGTCATGCTATAAGTCACAGATCGACGCCATTACTATAAATAAAGAATTCATAATATCCAGTATATCCCATAGTTTGTAGATGCTATAACTTTTGCGCAAACAAATTAATATACACTTATTAGGATTTGTTTTACCAAAAATATGTAGCAGAATACATATTGGCTAAAATTTATGAAGAAATTAGATTTTTCCATTTTTTATTGGGTATGTTTTATAGCAGAAAGTAGAAAATATTGGGGTTTTTTTTCAAAATTGCCTGTCTTTTTTATTTTATAGCGCAAAAAATAAAAACCATGGAGGTGATCAAATACCAGCAAAGGAAAGCTCTAATTGTGGGAAGAAAAGGACATACATTTTACTTGGGTACAGTTTAGCATGACTCTCAATTGTCAGTTAAAGTAACGCAGTGCTGTATCGCAAAAAATGGTCTGGTCATGAAGGGGGGTAACCCTCCCGGGCTGAAGTGGTTAACAAACAATAAAAGTTGCATGGACATACATTCATTAAAACAAAATACTTTGTATATACTTTAGGTATTTTTATAAGTTATATGAGCATGTTAAGATATAGCTCATGCTACAGACAGAATCATATCTAAAACCCATATCTTAGACAGCTGACGCATTTTGCAGACAAAGCCTGCTTCCTCAGGACTGGGTTGAAAAACAGTTGTTGAAATATAACAAGACAGTGGTCTAAGCCATTGGTTCTCAACCCTGTCCTCAGGTACCCCCAGCAGGCCATGATTTTGAAATTTCTCTATTGACTCTGATTTAAAGCACCTGTGCAAAATAAAGGAAAACCTGCAAACATGGCCTGTTGGGGATACTTGAGGACAGGGTTGAGAACCACTGGTCTAAGCTTCAATCTTAAATAGACATATGTAATTTTTGTCATTGAGAAACAGATGGGAGCTGGAAGGAGAGGCAGGAGCCAGAGGCAGATGCATTGTCTATTTTATGATAGAGATATGTCATTTCGCACAACCTAAATGTAAGTGTTCTTAACCGTTATTTTTAATAAACGGTTTTATGACCGAGAACACTATGTCTGTTTGTTTAATCATGTTTCTCCAAGGACAGAGCTTCAAATTCAATGTTTATTACAGAAGAGTAGATTTGGAGCCATGTGGAAAGGAGTGATTATAATCGGAGCTCTGGAGTTCTGATGAGGCTGATATTGACCTCCTACAACCTAGGGATCCAACATCTCTGGTGAGCATTTTGTGACATTGGTGTCTGAAGTGGTATACAGCATTGATTTGGAGGAGATTGAACAAGATTTAGATCTCACTTTTGGTACCTGGCACCCTGTACCATGTGATTAGCTGTAGCCAATCACAGCATCACAATAGTAAGCATGCTGTCATGAATGAAAGCTATTCATGACAATTAAAACTGCTGCTGATAACAGTGCTCATCACTGTTATCAGCAACAACAGTGTAAAGAAAAAAAAAAAAAAATCACTGACACTGAACTACGTAAAAGAGAAAAAAAAATATATGAAAAAATTGAAAAAACATTTAGTTTTTTTTTTCCACACTGTCACCAGTCAGTATCCCTGATCCATGCCGCACCA